>NC_087444.1:67507216-67819281 GCF_036321535.1 Camelus dromedarius | reverse complement strand
AAGGCACTGCCTCTGAGAGGATACAGTCCTGTTACGGCAGAGGACTCGCCTCCTCTGACTCCTTGGCTGGGGACCACCATGCACAGCCTGTACAACTGTACATGGCAGCCCTATTCTCACTTTGGGTAAAATCAAATCAGATCTCCTTACTGTGCACCACAAGGCCCTTCCAGATCTGGCATCTGCTCATCTCTCCAATATCCCTCCCTCGGCTTTCCCCTCTATTTCAGTCTCATTGACTTCCTCTCAGCCTCTCCAGCCTGTTCTCCACCACTGCCCCTTACCCCGCAGTGACAGAGCAACATTTCCTTCTGGCTGGCTGCTGGGCACAGATCCCACAGGATGGGCCCTCAGTTCACACCATGGGCTCTTGCCCCTTCCCACTCAGCCACCCATGGTGCCCCAATTACCCAGGTCATAGCTGACCACCTGGAAATACTTCCTGGTGGAGGCGTCTTCAGTCTCCACCAGCAGCAGGAGATTGTAGTGACCAGCAACGAACACGGCCCAGGTTATGGAGCAGTTGACAACTGGTTGGGAAGGAGGAGGTCCAGAGTAGCCCCGGGACCCCGCCCCTCTCTGTGGGCTCTGTAACTGCCACGCCCATCCCGGTTGACTCTCCACCTCTCCCCAAGAAACTGCCCATCCATTCCCATGACCTCTCCCACCCTTCCTTGCTTTCCCACACCCTCCAACCCCCCATTGCCCACCCCCAAACCATCTGGGAGCTGAGTACCTTTTATCGCATCACACACGGACCGCTGCCTGGGCAGCAACTCGAAGGACACACGGCCATCTGCAGAGCAGGACAGGTCAATGCTCAGGCCCTTCACAGCCCGGCCAGCACCTCAACAGATCAGCTTTCCAATTATCTGTGGTAGAATGCCTGTGTCTCCCTCTTAGTCTTTGTGATTCCATGGGACAGGTCTCACCCAACTGGCCTTTCAGTCATTCACATCTGGCCTATCAAAGTTATGTCTGCCTCTGGTCACAGTAATTGGCTCAGGTCTGGGCATGTGACCCAGAATGAGCCAAGGTTGCACCCTGAATTCATGCTAGAGTTAATAGGGAAGAAGCTGCTCCCACTCTCTCCAAGTGACTCAAGACAGGTGGGAGATATGAGCTCTGAGTTCCTGGAGGTCATCTTTAACCCCCATGAGAGGAGTACCTACCTGAATAGGATGCCAAATGACAGGGCTAATAATGAGAAACCCTGAACAGCACTCACCATGTCCCCAGCACTATGCTAAGACCTTTACATATGCTAACTTATTTAATCTTTATGTCAACATGATGAGGCAGGTACTAGTAACATCAGCCTCATTTTGCAAATGAGGATAGGAGGCCAAAAAGAGAGATTGTCACCTGTCTAAAGCCACAAGTGACTTGAATTGGGTGTGTTAGCGCAGTCTCTCTCCAGAGGCTGTGCTATAATCCCTATGCTATACAACCTTGCCAAGAGATAGCCAGAGTCCTGGCAATATACCCTGTGAGCCTCTGGATCCAGCCATGCCTGATATTGGATCCTGGTCGTTTCATTTATAGAAGTCTACAAAGTTTTTATGCTTAAATGATTTTTAAATTGAGCTTCTGCCCTTTGAAACCAAGCACATCATGAAGATACAGAGCACACTCCAAGCCCTGCACTGACAAATGTATAAACCCATCCCAAATCACAGAGACCACCTCCAACCTGAGATCCCTCCTGAAGGAATATGGTGAGGGGTGAGGGCCTGGGGTCAGAATTCTTGGAGGTGAGAGGGTATGGAGGGGGTCTCTCGGGCTGCCAGAGGACCCCAGCCTTACCTGTGATAGTCCCCAAGTAGACGTAACCTTCGTGCTTGCCAGCGGTGAGGGCTATGATGTACTCAGAGCCATTGCTATGGAAATGCACGGGGCACAACTTCTTGACACACTCGTTGTCCAGGACATGAACCCATTTCTCTGCGGGGGCCAGCATAGACATTTGATCCTGGGACCTGGCCACCCATCCACCATTCCCTTGTCTTAATGAGCCTGTTATCTGTCCTCTCGCGCTGGAGCAACTGTTGAATGTGGTGTCTGAGGGACCCTTGGTGCAGGGCCCCAGCTGCCTTTGAGAAAATCCCCCTTGCTCACACTCTGTCCACGAAGTTCAGACTGGGCTGACCCCACCCTTGCATTCCCCTGGTCAGAGCGATTGGTTCTGAGCTGGGCATGTGACCAAGCTGGGCAAATCAGATAGTCTCAGTCTGCAACCACTAACAAAGAGATGGTCTTTCCTGGGGTCCCTGAGGGCATAAAAGTCTGCAGTTGCTAGTTGGGGCAGGGAATCACCATAGCCATCACAAGGATGGGGCCTGTCTAACAGCTACAGTGAGCCCCTAGATCCAACTGTGCCTGAAACCCACATGCTCCTGAGTTTTTCAGCTAAGCTGATTAAACAGCCCATTCTTTGAATTAAATCTAATTTAACAAGTGAAGGTCTTCCCACCATCAAAGGGCCCTAAGAGAGAAAGAGAGGAAAATGAAGTTGTTGGGAACATCCATTAACTAATATAGGTTACAGTCAAAGTTTTGGTGACCCAATAAGTTGTCATCGCTCATTTACATGGGGTGGGGGCGGGGTGGGGTGGTGAGAAGAACTAGGGCTTTGGTAAAAGATGAGGCTGAATCAAAAGCTCTTTTTCCTCTCTGATTAATCCTGTTCATGGTTTTGCCCCTCCAACAGCCGACCTCTGTTTCTGTCTGTCTTTCTGATTCTGTGCCTCTCTCCAGACCCTGAAATTTCTCTCTTGGTGTACATCTTTCTTCCCATGTCTTTCTCTGTCTTTCTGACTTTGTGTGTACGTGTGTGTGTGTGTGTGTGTGTGTGTGTGTGTGTGTGTGTGTGTGTGCAAACGCTCGTGTTCGTGCATATATGTTTGTCTCTCTGCTCCCTCCCTTCACTCTCACACCGCTCTCTGTGGCCCTTAGTTGGCTCACAGCTCCTGGGAGAGGCTGGATGAAAGCCTCACGCCAGCACCCAGAGGTCAGGAAAAGGCCATGCAATGTAGGCAGCGACACTTCAGGAGCCTGGGAAGTCCCTCCAACTCCACCCACCCCAAAGGCAATTCCAGTCCCAGGTGCCTCCAGGGGATGGATTCACTGAGGTTCCCTCCCCTGGGCTCCAATGGGCAGGTCCCCTTGCCTAAGATGCCAGGGACACCCAGGTATGTGACCCGGCCACAGCTCCCTCACCGCTGCCATGGTTGCTCTCGTGGAGTGTGATATATGTGCCCGTAAAATAGTAAACGAGCTGGTTCTGCCGAATGAAGAGGGTGCTCTCGGTGGCGATGGCATCGTAGATGGTGGCGGTGAAGCTGGCCTGGGGGCAGAAGGAGCCTACCCAGCAATTGTCAATGCTCAGCTGCAGGGGAGTAGAGCCAGGGGTGAGCAGGCGGCCTTGCTCTTAGCCCCCACGTCCTGCCTCGAGATGGGGAGGAGTAGGGGGAGCAACTGCTCTGACAACTGCCCAGGATGCATACATGTGCTGCCCCCAGGGTGCCCTCCCTGCTCACCCTGCAGCAGCATCTTGGGGGCCAACTTCCCCAGCACCCCCCACCCCCAGAAGCAGGCGATGCAGGCCAGAGCCGGTTGGGGCCTCCTGTGCTCCCTAGAGCTGGGCGGCACACAGCGGACACAGTGGGGCTCGGCGGGTCCCATTCTACTGTGAACACAATCGGCTGATTCAGGCTGACACTATCTGAACTCGCTGACCAACCACTAACACTGGCCATGTCACTGACTGTGTCCCCCTCCCAATTTATACAGATGTTCCTTTTTTGAGGGGGGGGAAGGTAATTAGGTTTTTTACTTATTTATTTTAATGGAGGTACTGGGGATTGAACCCAGGACCTTGTGCATGTTAAGCATGTGCTTTACCACTTGAACTATCCCGCTGACCTCCTCCCAATTCACATGCTGAAGCCCTGGCCCCCAATGAGACTGTATCTGGGCCTGTAAGGAGATAGATAATCAAGGTCCGATGAAGTCATAAGGGCGGGGCTCTAATCCCACTGGACTGGTGACTTTATAAGAAGAGGAAGAGACAGCAGAGAACTCTCTTTCTACACTCAGGCACACAGAGAAAAGGCCAGGTGAAGATACAGGGAGAAGGCATTTTCTGCAATCCGAGGAAAGAGGCCTCACCAGAAGCCAACCCTGCTGGCACCTTGCTCTCAGACTGGCAGCCTCCAGAACTGTGAGAAGATACATGTCTGTTGTTTAACCCCACCCCCACCCCCACCCCCATCTCTGGCAGTCTATTATGGCAGCCAGACCAGAGTAATACACAGGGTCAAAGGAACAAGTTAATCGACTCCATGAAGAAGCAAACAGCCAAATTCTATATGACAAATGGCCTGATTTCTTAAATTACCTGAAAAAAAGGTGGTTGGTGATTGATGGTTGGGTGTTGGGGGAGAGCAGACTTGGAGGTGAGAAGAGTATTAAGAGACTTAACAATCTAATGCAGTGTATTGCCTGATTCAAACAAACATTTTTACATAATTGGGGGAAAATGACTATAATCAAGTTTGATGATATTAAGGGGTTAATTGCTAATTTTGCTGGGCATTCTAATGGCATTGTGGCTTTACTTCTTAAAAGTCCTCATGTTGGGGGAGGGTATAGCATGCACAAGGTCCTGGGTTCAATTCCCAGTACCTCCATTAATAAACAAACAAACCTAATTACCTCCTCTCCCCCAACCCAAAAAAGAAAAAAAAAAAAAAAGTCCTCATGTGTAAGAGATACTTCCCTCAAGTATTCCCAGAATTTACAGGTGAAATGGTATGATGGCTGGAATTTTCTCTCAAAAATTCCAGGAACAAAAAAATAGTGGGACCGAAAAAAAAAAAAGCAAAATGTTAATTATTGAAGTTTGGTTCATTATATTATTCTCTTTTTTGTGTTTGATTGAGATTTTCCACGAAGAAGTGGAATTTTCCACAAAAAAGGTATAAATCAAAGCAAAACTCTAGGCTCTGCAGCTAAGGGAAATTTTATCAAGTTAAGGAGAACATGAATATTCTCACCTCTCTGCCCTACTCAGCATCAGAAGAGTGTCCTTGAAATTGTAATTTCTAAAAAAAACTCATAATCCATTCAGACTACAGACATTGTTCCTATGCCTGGTAAAACTGTGCCCTCTAAATCTGTCGTTTTGATTCATTGTCATACTTAATGTAGTGCCCTGATAATATTTAAAGTGATGCCTGTTTTCTGGAAGAGATACTTGGAAATTTTCTCTGCTAAGCTATGAGAGGATCATCACACCTCCCCTCTTCTCCCACATGCATGAGAAAAAGAAAGCTGTGAGTCAGCTGGATTTCTTCTTTGAGCAAAGTTTAAGACTTCGGGATCATCTAACTCAATAAGCAGCCTGTTGGGTTTCTCTGGCTCCAGTGATCGAATCAAGGTGGGCAAATGGTGAGCTGCATCAAGTGGAAGGAATCTTGTGATTTGGGGGCTGAAGGATAACAGGAAAGATCTTTCCCACTGGATGTGGGCCTGAGAAGACGCAGCCTATGCAGTTTCAAGTACAGAGCTGTTTGAGCATAAACTCAATACAGAAGAACCAGGTCCAAGAGATAGAGAGAGAGAAACTCAGTCCTGGTGACATTGTTTGAAATCCTGGGTCAAGCTGGATCTGAAGTCCTGAATTTTTTGGTTATATGAACCAACAAATTTCTTCCTTTACTTTTGGCAGGTAGCTAGTTGAGCACCCAAATCCATTCCCTCCATGTTCTTTAGTAATTGAGTTTTAATAGGGCATGTGCCACCCAGGTGGAAATTATATTTTCCAGACTCCCTGGCAGTTGGATATAGCCATGTGACTAATTTCTCAGTAACAGGCTGTGAGTAGGAGTGAAACTTGCTTAAGAGAAAACAGCCTGCCGTCCATTTCTGCTCTTTCCCCTTCCCATTGGCTGGAATATGGACATGGGCGTGGCCCAACTCCGATCATGCTGATGAAATCAACATGTGGGGTCTAGGAGATGGTGAAGCAGGAAAATAGAAGGAACTTGGGTTTCTTGCTTCTGGACTGTTCCAGGAATGAGTAATATCATCTATTTAAGCTTTTTTCTCTCAGGGGTCTCTTTGTTACAGCATCTAAACCTGACCAACACCCGGCCGAGGAGGAGAGCTGGAATCCTAGGGGCAGTCTGGAAGGGAGTGGTGAAGTGAAACAGGAGGAAGGAAAAGAGGAGACAGCAATATGGGGAAAATCCCTATGATTAAAGAATAAAAATAAATGGGCTTCGATTTTGGGGTGATGGAAATTTTTTGGAAAAAGATATTGTGGTGGATGCGCAATATCAGTGTACTCAATGGCACTCAATTGTTCATTTTATTTATTTTTTTTTCAATTGTTCATTTTAAAGTGGTTAATTTTAGGGGGGAGGGTATAGCTCTAGTGGCAGAGCACATGCCTAGCATGCACAATTATCAGAGGAACAAGTCAACTTCCAAAGCCTGGGTTCCATCCCCAGTGCCTCCATAATAAGTAAATAAACAAACTTAATTACCCCTCCCAAAAAAACCTTTAATAAATGGTGAATTTTATGAATTTTATTATTTTTATCCTTGATCAATTAAAAAAGAAAAAGAACAAGGACGCCTGAAATTGAAATTGAACTTTTCACTCCCCTGACATAAGCCCCCTTCTCTGCCCTCCAAAGCTCTTCAGCAGAATCCACATCGATCACATATTCCCTGTGGGTGTGTTTGGGTCAGGAGCATGAAAACTGAATCATGTCTGGAAAGACTTGGGCCAGAATGGAGAGGGCTGACCCAGGACAGGGAGGTGGTCTGTAAATGGAGATGCAGGTATTCAGAGCCAGAGGGAACTGAGAGAACATTAATCCACATGAGGTCATCAGAAATCATCGGTGGAGCTTTCAACCTTGATGGGAGGAGGCTGAGGGAAACTTTTGGGGTTGCTGTGGTGCACAGTTGTTACCTTGGACACAGTTAACAACCAGCATCTTCTCCCCTCAATTTGTGGCAAAGCTACCTACTTTCATTTGGGGGAACCATCCTTTCTCTGCCTCTTGTCTTGGCTGTCCCCCTCATTAGAATAGAGCGCATGCCCTGGGCTAAGCTAGCTGGCACATTCCATTATTTTGAAACACACGACCCAAGAGTGGCCAAACAGGCCCAAATAAATTTCAGGATTTTTAAAAAGCTATTTGGGAAACAGATGCTCCCTTTCTCTGCCTTGGAGTTGGGATGATATGAGCCACATTGAGGACAGGGCTAATCCAGAAGTGGAGCTGAAAGCTGGAGTCCTCATGTGAACCCTGGGTCAAGGCAGGCCTGCAGGCTATCTGGGCTCAGGCTTTGCCGTTAGGTGCACCTATTTAATGCATTTCTCTGCTTAAACCAAACTGGGTTGGAGTTCTGCCTACAGCTGCAAAGAACCCAAACAGTTTTTTCATTCACACCAAAAGAACCTTGCTTCAGACACCCCATCCCACATTCTGGGAATAATACGGGCTCACAATGATGAATTTGAAACCCTGGGAGCCAGATGTGTATCACAACTCAGAATTTTCTGGTGTTCAGAAGGTAATATGACACCATATATACCATTCAAACCCTCTGCGGGGCCTGGGGCAGCACCCCATAATCAAACCCCTTAATACTTCTGTAGGACAGCATCTGAATAGTAACACTAAATGGGATGCACAGAGACCAAAACAAGTAGACTTTGTTAGCTCAGGTCAGGGTTTCTCAACAAATGCATTTTAGCCTTCAACTTGTGAAAATGCTCTTTGGATTTCAGAATTACAAATGGTGGACCTATAAATAATAATAGCTTTGATTCACATAGTACACATTCTGTGTCCAGCTGATATTAATTTAGATCATCCTCACAATAGTCCTGTCAGGTAAATATAACTACTTTTCCCATTTTACTGATGGGTACTCTGAGGCCCAGGTAGGTGGAGTGACTTGCCCAACATCACACAGCCAGGAGGTGGTAGGATTTGAACCCAGGCTGTCTGGCTGCAGTCTTATGTCTTTCCTTCATGCTATCTGCCTTTTATGGGGGCTGATATGCCTTCGAGGACCCCTTCCGTGGCCCCAGGCCCCACCCCATTTTGGGAGCTGAGGCCTCGCCCCTTTCAAAAGGCCCCCCCCACACCATCCGCCCTGCACCACTCACCTCCACAAGGAAGAAGTCCTTGAAGTTTGTGTCGGTCAGCAGGATGGACTTCTCCTCAGGGATGCCGCCCAGGATGAGCACAGGTGCCTGGTCCACAGTGTACCACAGGGGCCGTGATGGGACATTCACAAAGTACCGGGGTATCAGATTGAAGAGCTGCAGGGCAGGGGCAGGAGGGCTGCTTAACAACCTCCTACCCTCCCACGGCTCCGTCTCACCTAGGGTCAAAGCTAAAGAATTTACCCTGACCCACGAGACCCTGAGACCCCATGTAATTTGCCCCATCACCTCTTTGATCTCACCCCCCACCACTCTCCCCCTCATCCACTCTCTCCCAGCCATGTCAGCCTCCTCACTGCCTCTAAGACATACCATGCATGGCTCCCACCTCAGAGCCTTTGCATTGGCTGTTCCCTCTGTATGAAATGCTCTTCCCAAGTAATCACATGATTCCCTCCTCTCCTCCTCAGAGGCTTGACTTGAATGTCAACCTTCTCAATTATGCCTCTCTTGACCATTCCATTAAACACTGCCATCCCCTCCTGCATGGACCCAATTCCCCTCACCGTCTGAATTCGCTCCAGAGCACTTACCATCTTTTAACCTGCCATGGAATTTACTTTTTATGTTTACTGGTTTGTTGTCTGTCTCTCCCCCTAGAATGTCAGCTCTAAGAGGGCAGAGATTTGGGGCTGTGTGTTCACTGTTATGTTTGCATGGTGCCACACTGTGTGCTCAGAGGAAGTGCCTGCTGAATGAATGAATGAATGAATGAACGCACGCATGCGCTGTGATTAAGACGATGGGTGTGAGTCAAGCACAGACAGTTTCAAGTCTCATTCCATGTGTTCATGATGAGAAACTGTGGGCAAAAGGCTCTATCCCTTTGGGGCCTCAGTTTTCTCCTCTTTAAAATGGGTCTGTGAGAGAACCTTCCCTCATGGGCCTCCGTGAAGACCTCAGGTGATTGTGCATTTAGCAGAGCACATCCCCCCAGGGCCTGGCACACAATTAGCACTCTGTAAATTGAATCTGCCACTTGTTTGGGATGTAATCAGGGCCCCAGCCTACTCTCTCTAACCACACCTTCTCCCCTTCCCCACAACCGGGCCGGCTCACCTCATTTCCCACAGTGAAACGTAGTGTATTGTCTTGCTGTCTCTCCAGGAAGCCGTTGATGTTCACCCGAAAACTGGCGGTAGGTGTGGGGCAGGCACCTGTGAGGGTTCCCACTCCGGCCCTAGCACACAGCCACCCCCCTGCCCTGTTCCCACCTTTTGGGCTCCTCCTGTCTTCTTTGGGGACCTGGGGATTAGGAAGTCCCTCCCAGAGTCTACCCCACTGCCCTGGGCTTGGGAAAGGGCACCTTTTATTGGGAATGAAGGGCCCCAGGCCATTGCTGCTGACATCCACGCGCATGACCACGCTGCCGTTCTTGATGGGCATGGGCGTATACCAGCTCATGACACACACCTCCTCGGCATTACACAACTCTGCAGGCGGGCAGTGGGCACAGGCTGCTGGGGCCTTCCAGCAGCTCCCCACAGGCCAGAGACCACTAGAACTCCCTGCAACTCCCCATGCCCCAGGCCCGTCCCAGCCAAGGGGCCTCCGTGTGGCCTCATCTAGGCTACGAAGCTGCTGAGGCCTCCCTGGGCCCCTCTCCAGGCTACAGACCACCATGAGGCCCCCCAAAACCCTCATGTCCCCCCACCAGGTCATGAATCCCTCTGATGACCCCAGCTTTCCCTCAAAGCCCCAGCAATGTCCCCACACCCCTGCCAGGTTGTGATCCCTTCAGGGGCACCCCTCCGCCCCAGGCCCACCTTTGCTGCGGAAGGGGGCTGCCTCCATCTGGATCTGTAGCTGCTCTATCTTCCAGTGATAGAAGTTGACTGGGGACTGGAAGCTGACCAGCACCATGGGCTTCAGCCCCGTCAGGTGGCCCTTGCGGACCAGGGCCTCGGAGAACTGAGGGTAAGATGGCCCCACAGGCATGTCTGTAAGATAGCCTGTGTATCCCCCTGCTGTGACCCCACCTTTACTAGCCTGTCTTCCTGGGCTGGGTCAGGAGAACTGACTCTTCACCATGGGAAGGTCAGAGAACATGATCCAGGTTTGGGGCTGGCGGATTGGCCAGACTAGGAGAGGGGCAAAAGCACTACAGGCTGTGGAGAGAGTCAGGAGGTCTTCCTGGAGGAGGAGAGTCCATAGCAAAGTATTCAGACAGAATGTGGATGTAGGGAGTGCATAGGGAAGGACCGCACGGGCTAAGCATAAAGGTAAAGGTGGCAGTGCCTGACACCCCAAACTGCTAGCAGCCTCTTCCCTCACTTCAGGGATTCCAAGCCCCAGTCTTGAGAAGCTTCCGCCCTCCCTGCAGAAATTAGACTCTCTGCCACCACCACCAGTCAGAAAATAGCCAGGTTTGGGGTTGGGGCCTGGGGGTGAGGGTAGGGCGGGGCAGTTAGACAGGAAGGAACTGGGGTAAAGGGTGATGGGGCAGCCAGGGACAACCTCGCAGAGATACCAGGATCCTGGCTGGGCTGAGAAGGGCAAGGAGGGCTTAGAGTGGAGATGGAAGGAGGAAGAAGGGCGTTCCAGGGTATTAATCAGCATAAGCAAAAGCTTGGAGGCATCCTCAGGAGACAGCTGTGCTCCAGGCACTGCAGCAGCTGCGTGGGGGGTGAGGTGTGGGACCCGGGCAGGAGATTTCACGGGTCTGACCCCCTCTACACAGACCTTCACCCTGAGGAATGCCTCAACCAGGGCCCTTTCAATCGTGCCAACCTCACCTGCCCCAGCCCAGCCTCCGGGTTTCCCATCACAGGGCAGCAGGTGCTGTGGGGTGGGGGGAACTCCTCCCTGTCAGGGCAACAGTGGCTATGACTATCCTGGCCCCATCCATCCTTAATTTCTGCCCAGACCATCATCTGCACCCCCCACCCCCGTCTCTTTGCTCCCCGCCCCACCCCACCCCCACAGCAGGAGGGAGCCTGCGGACACCTGAGTTTGCCTCCCTCCTCTGCTCAGAACCTTTTCATGGCTCCACCTCACTCAGGGTGTAGGCCAAGTCCTCACTATCCCCTCCCACTGTCCCCCTTGTCACTCTGCTCCCGCCACACAGGACTCTTAGCTGATCCTCAAACACACTCCAGCTTCGGTCCTACTTCAGGGCTGATGCACTGACCCTAATGCTTCCCCTGGTTCTCCTCATGGGCCTCCCCTTTCATCATTCAGGGCTCTGCTCCAGCCTTTTCAGAGACACCCCCCAGCCACCGCAGCTAATACCCTCCTTTTGAACACATCACCTCCTTTTACTTTCTTCTTCGCTCTGATTCCTCTAATAAATTATTTAATCTGTTTACTTGCTGATTGTCTGCTTCGCTGGTGGGCTGAATCCATAAGAAAAACCTGGCCATGTTGTTTTTCACTGTGTCCCCCACTCCCCCACCCCCCGACCCCATTATAAAACAGAAAAAAAGAGGATCTGATTTGGAGTAGGTGTGGCATGAAGAGATAAAGGTATTATTATTAACATGCTTTTACAGAGAAGGAGAGGAGGCTCATGGAGTAAACTCTCCGCCCAGGATCACACTCTAGAAACTTGTTGCCAGCATTCAGTGAGCCTTGTCTATGAACCAGGCACTGTGGTAAGTGCTTCACACGTATTTAATCATTTTATGTATTTTTTCCCCTTAATGGAGGCACTGGGGATTGAACCCAGGCCCTTGTGCACGCCAGGCATGTGCTCTACCACTGTGCTAAACCCCCTCAACTCCCTTAATTATTTTATGAAAGCAGGTATGATCATTATTGTACCTGTGTTAAGGATGAGGAAACTTTGGTACAGAGAAGTTAAGTAACTAGCTTGAGATCACACAGCTATTATGTAGCAGAGCTGGGATTTGAACCCAGGCAGCCTGGCTCCAGAGCCCAAAGGATTAACTATCATGCTGTACTTCCTCCAAGTAAATGTTAGTCAATGGCAGATTCTACTGTCCTCAGAAAGCTGACTTGAGATAAAAAAAAAAACTCGAAAAAGAACATAGTTGGCGGACTCAAACTTCCCAACTTGAAAACATACTACAAAGCTACAGTTATCAACTGTGTGGTACTGCCATATAGACAGATATATAGAGAAATGGACTGGAATTTTACCCAGAAATAAACTCTTACCTTTATAGTCCATTGATTTTTGACAAGGGTGCCAAGACAATTCAATGAGGAAAGAATAATCCTTTCAACAAATGGTACTGGGATAACTGGATATTCACACATAAAAGTTAGACCTCTTCCTTACACCATGTACGAAAACTAACTCAAAATGGATCAAAGACCTAAATGTAGGAGGTAAAACAAACAAACAAAAACCTTATAGAAGAAAACATGAGAGTAGATCTTCATGACCTCTGGTTAAGTAAAGCCTTCTTAGACAACACCGAAGGCACAAGCAACAAATGAAAAAAATTGATCAATTGGACTTCATCAAAATTTAAAATTTTTGTACTATTTTATGATATGTGAATTATATCTCAATAAACATAAAACTTTTGTGTTTTAAAGGACACCATCAAGAAAGTAAAAAGACATGGAATATGAAAAAAATTTACAAGTTATGTATCTGATAAGAAACTAGCATCCCATATATATTGAGAAATTTTACAATGCAACAATAAAAAGACAAATAATCTAATTTTTAAATGGGCAGAGACTCTAGATAGACATTTCTCCAAAGAAGGTAGATAAATGGCCAAGGTACATATGAAAAGATGTTCAACATCATTAGTTATGAGGCAAATGCAAATCAAAACCACATTTAAAGAGGGGGAGGGTATAGCTCAAGTAGTAAAGCACATGCTTAGCATGCATGAAGTCCCGGGTTCAATTCCCTGGTACCTCCACTAAAAATAAATGAATAAATAAATAAAATTACCTCTCCCCCATAAAACCCCCAAAACAACAACAAAAAAAATTAGTAAATAAAAACCACCCTTAGAAACTGGAACCCTCATACATTGCTGATGGGAATGTAAAATGATGCACAGCTGATTTGGAAAACAGGCAGTTCCTCAGAAGTGAAAGAGTTAACGTATGACCCAGCAATTCCACTCCCTAGGTAGATACTGAAGAGAACCGAAAGCATACGTTTACACAAAAACTTGTACACACATGTTCATAGCAAAATGATTCATAACAGTCCCCCACCCCCAAAAGTGGATAACCTAAATGTCCTTCCACTAATGAATCTTTAAGGTCCCTGGGGTCTGGTAGTACCACTGCTATTTGAATGTTAGTGATGGGGAAACTGAGGCCCACATAGAATGAGCCCACCCCCGGCTGCACCCACTCACCTCTCTTTTGCAGGAGTAATTGATCTTCAGGTAGTAAGGAAAGCCTAGGTATGTCTGCAAGGAGAAATTGGGCAAATGTTCAGAGCCCAGTGGGGTGCAGGTCCAGGACCTCTCCCGTTCGCCTGACCCCAGTCCCCTCACCTTGTCCGGGTCGATGGGTGCATCCACCAGCAGGCTGAACACTTCATCCACTGTGTCCAGGGGCTCTTGATAGAAGAAACGATCACTCGTGTGGTTCTCGCCTATTGCGTCAAACTTGTTCAGGGCAACCTGCCAGGTGCAGTCCTGTGTATCCTTTATCGCCCACAACCTCCATGGTGCCAACAGCACCACCAGCAGTGCCCTCAGCGCTCGCAGAACTCGGAGTCTCGGCCACGCAGGGGACATCTCGGGGCAGCGAGCAAAGTGGCTTCAACATGGAGAATGCGGAGGTCAACACTAGCTTGCAAGACTGCTCTTGGTAGGCGCCGTCTGAGATCCCACCTCGCTGCTGCGCTTCGCCTGGTCCCTGCTCCTGACCCCGACTCTGCTCAGGCGTCTGGCCCCACCCCTGTTCTTGCTCCTTGCTCCACTCCACCTCTTGCTCCTGGCTCCGCTCCTGCTCCTGCACCTGGCTCCACCCCTGCTTTTGCTCCTGGCTCCGCCCCTGCTCTTGCTCCTGGCTCGGCTCCAGCTCTTGCTTCTGGCTCCACTCCTGCTTTTGCTCCTGGCTCCACCTCTGCTCCAAACCTCGGCCCTGCCCCCGATCCTGCATCCACTCCAATTCCGGATCCCACCTCTGCTACTACTCCAGGTCTCGCCCCTACTGTTACTCCTGGTCACGCCCCAGCTCCTAGTTTCCCCTTGTCTCCTCGCCTCGCCCCTTAACCTTGTCCCACCTTTCTTCTTTGCTCTGCGCCTGCTCTGCATCCTGCCCCTACTCTTCACCCGGTCTCGGGTTCTGTTTCTTAATCTACCTGCTCCCCACCTATTTTTCCCAGTCCTGCTACTCCCTGGGGTCGCGTAACTGCACCTGGCTCCACCCCCACTTCTGGCCCCGCCCCCCAGCTTCTCTTCGTAGGACCCCTTTCTCCGTCCTCTGGCCCTACCCAGGTACCAGGTCTTGTGCCTGGCCCCGCCCCTCTCCCTATCCGGTTCCCAGAACTTCCCCACGCCCCGCCCCTTCCCCTGTCCCCGCCCCTGTTTCTCGCCTGGAGCTAGCTTCTCACTCTCCTGCTCTTTGTCCCGCCCATTACCGACCCTCCCTTCTCCCTTACACTGGAGGAGCGGTTCTTCCCAAGCCTGCTGCTCGCCCCGCCTCCTCCTATGGCCCCGCCCCTTCTCTTTAAAGACCCTCTTTGCCGCTGGATCTCTCCTCGCCATTGATCTTCCCCTCGCTCCGCACCCTCTCCTCTCCCTGCACTTTATCCTCGTCCCATGCCGGCGCTACCTTGTCCGTCTTCACTTTCTCGATTGTCACCTTCCCCCCGAACTGTGACACCTTCTCGCCCCACCCCTTCTCACCACCTGTTTCCATGCCCTGGACAGCTCCCGGCTCTACGCTCCGTCTCTTCTAGCCCCGCCGCTATTCATCGACCCGCTTCTCTTCTGAGCCTCTCCCAAGTCCTCGCCCCGCCCTTTCTCCGCTCCACCAGTCCTTTATGTACCCAGTACCTTGACTCTCCTCCTTTTTCCCAGCCTCTCCCCTCTTCGCCTCCCCCCCTCCCCTTCCCTCCCCTTCTTAACACCTCCCCCGCCCCCGCATCCCTCCCAGGGATGGGCCCCAGGCACCCCCCTCTTCTCCCCGCCCCGCGATACCAGTCACTAAGTTAAAACCGGTCAACCGTCACTTGGCCGCTGCAGTCCCGCCCCTCTTGCCCGGTCTCAAAATGGTCGCTCGCACTTCCACAACTGACTTCCGCCTTTCTCCATGCCCGCTAGCCTCGCGCTCCTGTGTTCATGGTAACGCGCATCCCAACTGGCGCCTAGGGCTTCGCGGGCAGAGGAGGGAAGGCGGTGCTCAACACCCAGTTGCGCGGGGACCTGGCCGGCAGAGGGTGCTGGAGATGAAGTTTGTGATAGGAAGTCCTTCAATGAGCTTGGTGCTTCTGGCCTACTCATCCTTCTACCCAAACAGACTTTGACATCACAATTATAGTGAAAAAGTTTGGTCTCCATGTGGGAATTAATCTGACTGCGGCTTAATATCTCATAGAGCTGTTCTGGGAAGTCAATGAGGTAACACGTGAATGCTTGGCCCAAGTAAATTTTCAGTAAGTTTTCATTTGTATTCTGATGCCTAACAGTTAAAGATTCACACCATTACTTTTTGATGAACTGCAAAACTGACTTTACTCTAAACCCGTAGCTTTCAAACTTTAGCATTACACTCACCGGAAGGTCTTGTTAAAACAGGTTGTTGGGCTCCACCCCAAGGTCTTTCGATTTAGCAAGTTTGAGATGAGGCTAGAGAATTTGTATTTCTAGCAAGTTTCCAGGTGATGCTGATACTAATGATCTGGGACAGCACTTTGGAAATCAGTGCTCTAAAACCTTCCATGACTCCCAGGACCCCAGGAAAACATCCAAACTCAACTGTTTTCCAGAGCCCTGTATAATCTCATCCCTGTTGTACTTCCTATCCCGCTCATCTCCTGTCTCCCTGTGTAGTCCAAAGCCTAGTCACACGGAGCGACTTGGATATCCTTGATCAGGTGTGCCTGCTCTCCTCCAGACTGTACACACATTCACATGTTATAATACCCTCTGGAATACTATTCCCTACTTTGTCACCAGCTGACTGCTTTCCTTTCTTCGAACCCTTGTCTGTGACACACTCCTTCCCCTGGCAATGCTAGGCCATGGGAGGGCAGGACCTGGGGCTTTCTCTGTCACTGTCGTTCCCAACTCTGTGCAACATAGAGCAGGATAGGTGTTCTTCATAAATGAAGAGCTGATGGAAGTCTGTGCCCCACCCCCCCCCCCCCCACCGCCAGCCCACCTGCACAGACCAGGGAAGAAACCCAGCAGCTGTGTACCTGAACCCTTCTACACTCACAGAGGCAGAGGGATTGGGATCTCCTCAAGGCACCCCCGCCACACTCAGGAATGTACCCCCACAGGAGGAGGTGACTTTGTTACCTTGAAGCACAACGTACACCCTATAGCATCATTTATGCCAGCAAAGACTGGCAGCCACCCACATGTCCATTAATGAAACGTGGAAATAATTTATGGGACATGAGTTCTAAAGGAAGCACTGCAGACATAAAAAAGGATATGAGACCTACTTGTCTGCCTCTAGAATAATCTCCAATTACACTGGGTACATGAAAAAAAGCAGAAAAGAGAATATTAGAAAAGTACGGGGGGAGGATATAGCTCAGTGGTAGAGCGCATGCCTAGCATGCATGAGGTCCTGGGTTCAATCCCCAGTCCCTCCATTAAAACAAACAAATAAATAAACCTAATTACCTCCCCCCAGAAAAAAAAAACATTAAAAAAGTAAAAAGTACAGAAAAATTATGTATGTATACATGAAACAATATGGAAAAGCAAGGTACAGAAATGAGTATAACCACTAGCTGACATTTTATTGAGTACCAGACACAGTTCTAAGAGCTTTACAGATATTAAATTGCTTCATTCTCAGACAAATCCATGAGGTAGGTGTTATGATCATCCCATTTCACAGATTGGCAAACTCAGGCAAAGGCAGGTGAAATCACTTGCCCAAAACCACAGAGCCTGTGAGTGATTTAATTCAGATTAATACCGAGGAACTTGGCCTCCAGAATCTGTAATTGTCACCACCTCACCATACCAGGTACCACTTATGTAGAGTGAAAGAAAAAAATTAATGACACAAAGAAAAAAATTAATGACACACATATACACGCACATGTATTTTGCTGGCACATGCCTGGAAGGAGACCTGAGAAATCCGTCAACACAGCCTGCATACAGGAGAAAGACTTACTTTCCACTGTACACTTTTCTGTACTTTTTCAATTTTTTAGCATGCACATTTAAAAAAAAAATCTTGAAATGAGCGTGGCCTGGTTTCCTTGTCTAGAGGAATGTGGAAGGAGAAGTGGTGAGGCGCCGAAGCCGGATCATACAGGCACTTCCCTCAAGCCGCTGCCTCTCCACCTAGCTGCTGACTTTAGCAGCAGGGCCAACAATGGCCAGGAAGGCTGGGAGGCTAAGAGACAGACAGTGAATGTTTCTAAGCCTCCGTGGGACAAGGTAACCAACCCAAACCTGGTTAAATTCCAGTTCTGCACTTCCTGTGTAAACTTGGGTAAGTTCCTTAGCCTCTCTGAGCCTCCTTTCCTCACCTGCAATTTGGAGAATGTACCTGACTCAGAGTTGCTGAGAGGGTTAAATAAATTCTTGTGTATCGAGGGCTTGGAACAGTGCCTGTCACATAATAAATCCTATATAAGTGTCTTCCATCGTTATTATTAAAACAATTTCATGTGATTTTTTAGCATCGTTTGACAGTGTTGACTTCTCCCTCCTTAAGATTCTCTCATCTTACCAATACTCCCCGCCTTCCTGGTTTTCCTACTCTCCTCTGGAACTTCTGTCTCCTTTGTAAGCTCTTCTCTCTGGTATGAGGACATTATTTGAAGCGTCACTGCTCACCATATGAAGCTGTTATGTTCATTAGAAAAAGAAAGCCCCTTTGGGCATATTCAGTCTTGAACTTCAGCCCCCATTTGTTTCCATCCTGCAGGTCAGGCATCCTTTATGTTGGTCCCAACCTGCATAATTGTACATGATGGCCCTGGCTGACTAGTTCCTCAGTGTCCGCCCATTCTCCCAACTTTCTGCCTTACTAATAGAAGCCCAGTTTTGTTCAGGTATTTGACAGCCTGCAAACTAAAACCTCAGCCGCAGCCTCAGTCCTGGGCGGCAGAGGAAATTCTGAGGAATCCAAGCTAATCATGATGGTGCCGTCACTTTAGCCAACGATTGGTTCAAGATATGCATGTGAGCCAATTTTGGCCAATGAGATGCAAGAGGAAGTCTGCTGGGAGACATCAGGGAAAGATTAACTTGTTTCCGAAGAGACAACATGGGAAGAGACATCACCCCTCTTCTTCCATTAAACATTAACATGTCTGGGTTATGGTGCCTGGATCCGTGGCAGCCACTTTGGAGCCATGAAAGCCCATGTGGGAGCCAAGCCTTCCACTGAGGGTAGCTGAGCAGAGAAAGAGGGAACCTAGGGCCACAAGACCCTCCTGGAGCTGCGGATTGTATCATGCCCAGAGCTCTCCCCGACGCTGGCAATGTGCAATATACCACCATCTCATTGCTTCACCCAGTGCCAGACAGGATTTTGTTACCTGCAGTCCAAATCTTTCCTTATTGATCTAAATACATAAATACCCTAAAGCTGATTTCTCAAGGCTAGTCTTCTCCATTCCCACTCAGGGCAGTCATATCCACCCTCATGACCTCGATTTCCTCATCTGTCTCCAGCTTCAACCACCCCCTGAGTCCTTGCCTTGAGGGTCCTATGACCTCCTGATGCCTTCTCCTGGATGTCCCTTTAGACCTTCACAGCCACCATGTTCCAAACAAGCCTCAGTATCTCCCCTCAAATCATTTTTCTCCCAGGTCCCCGTCTCAGAGGTAGCTAACCATCTTTGGACTTTTCCCTGGCCTGTCCTTCCCAGGTCTAAAGGCCTATGGCCTGTCCACTTGGCCTCCTCAGCATCCCTCCTCCCCTTCCCTTAGCCCTGTCCAGCCCCATTGCCTCCTGCTCTGTTCCTGCCCTAGCCTCCCCTGGGCCCCCAGCCTCAATCTCCCCCTCTGGTCTATCTCACACAGCAGCTAAAGCCCAAACCTAACCACAGCCCTCTCCAGCTCAAAACACTTCCATGACTCTCTAGTGCCCTCAAGAAAGAGACCACGTTCCAGAGTTGGTCGTTAAGGACACTTAAGATGTGCCCACGTCCACTGCTTCACCCTCCTTCCCTTGTTCTCTGCATACTCCAGTCACAGGAAATGGCTTGCCAGAAGCTGATGTCCAACATACTTTCGTACATCCAGGCCTTTGCACACACAGTCCTTCCGCCTGGAATGCCTCCCCATGCCCTTTCTCCTTGTCCACTATCAAGGCCTGGCTCAAATGCCCTTTCTCTTCTGGAACCTCCACAGGGCTTGGTAGAGGTAACAGCTCAGGAGATGGATTGTTGGCAGTAAATGCTATTACTGATATACCATCTTGGGAGGCGACAAATGTCAGGGGCAGTAAACAGAAAATCAATCACCTCCTAGCTCTGTGTCTAAGACAAAAGGGACCTCCCCTCCCTGTGCCTCCGTTTCCTAAGCTATGGAAAGGGGTGATAATACTGTCTTCCTCACAAGTAGAGTACCCAGAACAGGGCTTGGCCAAAGAAATCAGCTTAGAATAACATGGCCCCTTGAGAGTGGGGCCCAGGCTGTCTTAAATATTGTGTCCTTAGCACTGCCCAGTATGGGCCGGCACAAAGGAGATGGCTTTGGATGAGGGCATAAATTCTTTCCACTGACAGATGAGGAAATCAAGGCTCAGAAAGGGACAGTCACTTGCCCAAGATGGAGTGACTGATCTAGTGCCCAAAATGAGGTCTGAGCCCAGAGCCTGGTAGGATCAGCAGACGATGAGTGGCTGAGTGAGAGGCTGTTGGAGTGATTAAAAGAATGAGAAACAAGGAGATGGTGAGAGGGAAAGACAGAAATGGAGAGAAAGCCAGGGAGGCACAGAGTGTAGGGGTGGAGGGCGAAGTGACAGGAGGGGCAGGGGAAACAAGGAAGTGGTGATGCCCGCGGAGCCCGGGGCAGGTAAAACAAAGGACGGACAGTTAAGCAGTGCCTCCCGAACACCAGCGTGTGCTACTGGACATTCTAGTCCATCAGTTTCAGTCACGTGGGCCCCTCAGCTGCAGGCCGGTCTGTCCAGCCTCACGGCACCCGCAGCAGCTACCTGGAGATGGAGGCATAGTCAGTGTGGGAGCCGGCAGTGAGTTGCTGGTGTGGCTCTGACCGGGGGTCCAGAATGTCTACCCGATCTTCCTCATCCTGGTCGAGGCTGGTGGGGCACGGGTTGCGGAGCAGGATGAGCTCCGTGAGGCCATGAAGGTCAGACACGCGGCGGACAGTCTGCAGCACAAGCACCATGGCAACCAAGCCCAGGAAGAGGTAGGCTGCAGAGACAGCAGAAGGGCGTTGAGTGGACGCAGACCTCTGGGGCCGGGCCATAGGGCTACAGGACCCCCCAGGATGGAGCTGTGACCCTCAACTCCCCCTGGGAGGGGTCAGGTTCCCCTCAGACCCCACCTTCAGTCCCCAGCCAGCCACCCCAACTCACCTGTGACCAGCACCCTGTAGAGGGCCCGGTAGGGCTGGCCAGGGGCCTCTCCAGGCACATAGTCACCGAGACCAATGGTGGACAGTGAGATGAAGCAGAAGTAAAAGGCATCCAGGAAGCTCCAGGCCTCCTCAAGGTGGGCAAAGACTGCAGCTGGCACCAGGAAGCAGATGATCACCACGACCCCCAGCAGGACTGCCAGGTGCCAGCGGGCTGCCCGCCGGCGGTCCCAGCCCCAGCGCTGGCTCAGCCAGGACAGGGGCGCATGGGTGAGCAGCAGCGACAGGCGCTGGGCTGAGACGGTCAGCAGGAGCATGGTGGCCGGCACGCCCAGGAGGGCAAAGGCGATGGAGAAGGCCTTGCCCGCGTCAGTCAGCGGCGTCGTGTACCCATAGCCTGCGGGAGCGAGGGGAAATCCTTCTGCCCACTCGGCATCCACCCTGGGTTCTGTGGCCACCACCCTAAACCGAGACCTAATGTCACCCCAGAACCTGCCCCTCCCAGAGTGTCTCGTCCCAGGTGGTGGCACTGCCACCCTTCCTGCTGCTCAGGCCTAGAGCCTTTAGGTCATCCCCAATTCCCTTGTCACTCTCCAGACAGCAGGTGAGAACTGCTATCTCAACTGTCCAATAGATCCCAATCCTGCCCACTTCACCCTACTCCACCCCACGGCTCCATCCTGGTCCTGTCTACCTGGCAGCCTTTCCCCTGATCTCCCTTCTCCCCCTCTACACAGCCAGAGGGACCCTATGAACACAGTAGTTAGGTCACCACATCCCTCCCCTGCTCTGAGCCCTCCTGTGGCTCCATCTCACTCAGGTAAGAGGTCCTCATCATGATCCACAAAGCACCACACAATCCAACAGGGCAGCATGCTCCCACCTCAGGGCCTTTGCACTGGCTGTTCTTGCCAGGTGGAACACTCTTCCACCAGGTATCAGCCACATGGCTCCCTTCTTCCCCTCCTTCGGGTCTTTGCTCAAATGTCACCTAAGTGAGCGCTTCCCTCACCATTTAGAACTCTTACGCCCTCTTACCCAACTCTTCCTTTTGGTTTGTTTTCATGGCACTTAACACCTTCCAGCATACCATACGGTTTACTTACTTGGTTGCTGCCTGTCTCCCCCCAGGATGCCAGCCCAGGAGGGCAGGGGCTTCTGTCTGGGTGGGTCACTACTGTCACCCTGGTATCTGGCACAGAGTGGGCACTTGATCAACAGTCAAAATAATAAATGCAGGGCGCAGGCTCTACCCTGGCTCAGAGCCTCTGGTTCCTCTACTTTAAAATGGGTGTGACAAGCCCCACTGGGTCCCGGAGGACTTGGGAACACAGGAAGGTCAGCGTGGATGTGAGTTCTGCAAACAGAAATACCATAAAGGGGAATTCAGGTGTTGGTAAAACTGGCTCACTCTGGCAGTGCGACATTTAAAATCTCTTATTTCCCAAATAAGTCAAACAAAGGGTCAGAGATAAGACTGGGGTGGTAAGGGGACTGGTTTATGTTGATAGTAAAATGTGTTGCCCCATAGACTGCAGATGCAGCCTGTGATCAGTAAGAAGGTGTGGAAGCATTCACTGCACATATGAGCAGGCTTCCCCTGCGTCTGTCTTCCTCACAAAAGGACACCCTGTTTTTTTTTTTTAATATACTCAAAAGAATTGAAAGCAGGGGCTGGAAGAGATACCTGTACACCTGCGTTCATAGTAGCATTACTCACAATAGCCAAAAGGTGGAAACAACCCAAGTGTCCACTGATGAATAAATGGATAGACAAAATGTACATACAAAGAGAAGAATATTATTCAGCCTTTTGAAGGAAGGAAATTCTGACACATGCTGCAACACTGATGAACCTTGAGGACATTATGCTAAGTGAAACAAGCCAGTCACAAAAAGACCAATATTTTATGATTCCACTTATATGTGGCACTTAGAGCAGTCAAAATCACAGAGACAGAAAGGAGAATGGTGGTTGCCAGGGGCTGAGGTGAGGAATGAATGGGGAGTTAGTGTATAAGAGTATAGATACAGTTTTGCAAGATGAAAAGAGCTCTGGAGATGGATGGTGGTAATGACTGCACAAAAATGAATGAATGAATGAATGTACCTAATACCATTGAACTGTACACTTAAAAATGATTAAGATAATAAATTTCATGTTATGTGTATTTTGCCACAATAAAAAACTGAGGAAAAATAAAGATTCCTCTAGTTTTTGCTGGACACATGGTCACCTGGAATAGCTATTCCCTCCTCCACTGCGGCTCGGTGTGACTCTGGAATAATTCTTGGCCCGTGATATATACATGAAAAAATTATACTTCCAGGAAGTGTCTTCAGAGAAATGGAGATGCCTATCTCCCTTCTCTCCTCCCCACTTCTGCTGGCTGGAACACAGATGTGAAGGCTGGAGGCAAACAGCCATTTGGGACCATGAGATGAGCTTGGGAATGGAAACCGCGCCCAGGAGTTACGGAGGAACACAAGGGTCTCTGACCACGCAGCACCATGCTGGTTGTGGAATGAATACCTTGAATCTGAGCAAGAAATAAACTTCCGTCTTATTTAAGCAACTATTATTTGAGCTTCATCACTTAGACTCCAACCTTCATTAATACAAGGATTTTGATGGAGAAACTCCAGCAGCCTGGCTGAAATGACAGGTTTGCAAATGACATGAAATCCTTATAGACAGAAAAATCATCAAGTTTGAACAGAATGGGGGGCTGTGAGTCTCAACTTGCTACCTCAAAGAGCCAGGTCCAAATCAGTGCTTTGCTGTTTGGTCCTGCATGACCTTGGCTAGGTGACTTCTCTTTGAGCCTCAGTTTCCTCAGAGGACTGCAGAATGGCCTCATAACAAATCCCTTCCTGGAGGGAGGGTATAGCTCAGTGGTAGAGCACATGCTTAGCATGCACGAGGTCCTGGGTTCAATCCCCAATACCTCATTAAAAAAAAAAAATCCCCTCCTCAAAGGCAGGTTGGGAGAGGGCCTAGCATCTAGAACATGGAAAGAGTTAGCATGACTGTAATGCTCGCTTCCTCTCTCCCGATTCCCAGTTCCCAGTGGGCTAACTTCACCACCCCTGGCCTCGGTTGCAGCGAGCCTGCCTGGATCAGCTCCAGGCCCCAGGTCTTCCTCAGAAGACTCCGGCCTATGACAAGACAGGGACGCTGGGGGAGAGGTCTCTCTGAATGACGTCCGGTTTTCCATTTCTCCAGATGCACACAAGGCTCCTGGCTCCACCAACAGTAATAACGATCACTGAGGTTCTGGGAACCTCAGTTATCACTCCCAGCACTTCACCCTGACACAGACTCCCTCCTTGACCAAACTTGAGTCAAGTCCCTTTGAGCCCTCTTCCTGACTCAGCCCGGTTTTAGCAGGAATCCTAAGTCGGTTTAGGAAGAATCCCCCTGCCTTGATATCTGATCAAATTTCTCATTGTCCACCCTTGATATCTAAGTCAAGTCCTGGCCTGTCTGTAGCAAGAATCCTATTAAGCCAGTTTAGCAAGAATCCCCTGCCCTCCAGGTCTTCTCCTCATCATTTTCCATCCACTGTCCCCATCACTGTGCTCTCGGCTCTAAATCTCCAGCTGTCTTTGCTATGTTCAGAGTTGAGTTCAGTCTCTCTCCCCTACTGCAATAACATATCATTTTAAACAAATGTCAGAATTATTTTTTTTTTACACAATATACACACATCATCCTTCTTTATTCACGCAAGCCTAAGAAATAGCGTGGTGTATTGGTTAACAGCGTGGGACTCTGAGGCCTGATCACCTCGGTTCAAATCTGCACTCTACACTTCCTAGCTGTGTGGCCTTGGGCAAGTTGTCCAACCTCTCTGGGCCTCAATTTCTACTGGTAAAAAATAGGACCACTAACAGGTACTTGCCTCACAAGGGTCTTGCACTGATCAAATTAAAAATCCATGTGGTTAAATCCTCTACCAGGTATTACCATTACTGTGAAGCAAGGAGTGTTATTATCCCCATTTTTACAGATGACACTGAGGCTTAGAGATCAGCAGTGACTGAATGAGGATCTGAACCTGGGCCAGGCCTGCCTTGAGTTTGGCTTCTCCACCTGTCCTGCCTGGGACAACTTCTTAGAAGCCAGGATCTAGGAGGAGACAGAAGGAGCATGGAGCCCAAGAACAGGTGGGGCAGGCCCAGCCAGTTACTAGGAAGAGTCTGAGAAGCAGCCAGCCCTGTTGCCCATGGCCTCGGTTTGCTGGTCCACACAACGACGATGCAGGCTATTGCTGGCAGGGATGGGAAGCTAGGAGTCTGGGTTAGCTTTGCCTCAGTCCAAATCCTAGCAAGGAGAGGAAAGAGGAAGGTTGGGAGCTGGGCAGGGGTTGTGGGAAGCCTAAGCAGAGCCTGCCCACAAAGGGATTTTCCAGGTCTGTGGGGCACTGAGGTGGGGGTTTTCCAAGTAGGGCTGGGGAGAAGGGGGTGTCAGTCCCACATGAGGGAGTGTGGGTTCTGAGTCCAGAGGAAGAAGGGGGCAGGCACCAATGGAGGCATTTTTCAGACCACAAGTGGGAACGGGAGGGGAGTCCTCAGGCAGAGGGGGCTTCTGAGCCCAAGGATGCCTGAGGGACCATGAAAGGGGTAGACAATGCTAAGGGGAGGATGGGAGGGGGTGAGTGTCTCTGGTCCTGGCTGAGAGTGTCAAGGGTGGAAAGTGGTAATGGTCTCGAGTGGATACTGGGGAGGGTTCTGGGATGCAGAGGGCCTGGAGTGTCCTTGATGGAGGGAGAATTTTGGGTCCAAAGCAGGCTGGGGCAGTGTTGGGGTGGGAGAAAGGTCCCACCTGTGGGTCTGGAGGAGACTGGAGGGGTGCCAGGTCCCCAGGAGGTTTCCTTTCTTGGGAAATCCAGGGTAGGCAGTGGAGTCTCACGGCAGGGGTAGCAGGTACAGAAGGCAGAGTACCTGGGCTGGTTTCCTGTGTGGGGCTGGGGGAGGATTCTGCTCTCAAGGGCAGCGTGTGGGGAAGGCGCTGGGGTCCCTAACGGGTGTCAGTGTTCAGAGAGTGGTGAGAATCTCAGCTAGGGATTCTCACATTCAAAGAGGTCCCCATGGGTCTGGTTTGGAAAACATTAGGGGATTGTGCTGGAGCCATTTGGGGACTGGAGGGGTGGGATAGGGTGCTTCTGGCTGGAGACTCAGTGGTCCTCCCTGGAGGGTGCTGTAGCTCTGTCTCGCACGTTCACAGCTGGGGCCTGCTGAATTGGAAGTCCCAAGTTCAGAGGGAACAGGGAGGGGGTGTCCCTATTGGGAAGAAAACCCTGCCCTGAGGGCTCCCCAATACAAAGGAACATCAAGATGGAGTAGGATATGTGAAGAGGGGTCCTGTGTCTGGAGTTAGGGGCACCTGCAGGGGAGTTTGAGGCTACCTGTTTGGGAATATGAGGGTTGGGGTGGTCCTTGGTCTGTAGGAGGACAGGGGCCCTTGCTGGGGGGTGGTTTAGGTCCACAGGGGTGGAAGTCTGAGATGGGGGCCCCATGTCCTAGTGGAGGGATCTCTATTGGCACTAAAGTCTTTAGTGGTGGCTTCTGGGAGGGGTCTGGAGATTCAGGGTTCTCACTGGGGCCCTATGGTCAGGGTTGGGGTAGAACTTCCCAGGGGGCATCCCGGAAGAACGCATTGAGAGATAATGCTGGAGGGGATGGAGGTCTGAGCCAGAGAGAAGGGCAGAGGTCCCGGCCTGGCTGAGGTCCGGGTCCAGAGGGGTCGAGGGCTCTCAGGCAGAGGGTCTCAGGTCCTCGCTGGAGGACTCTGAGGAAGAACAGTCCTGGACGCAGAGGGTACGTAGGGACCCGAGTCTCCAAGGGAGTTAAGGCAGAGGAATGGGGTCCCGGACGCTCGCCAGAATGTACTCTGAGGGCGGCCCTGGTCCCAGGGGAACTGGGGGATGTCCTGGGAGGAAAGCCTTGAATGGGGGCTCCCCGAGTCCCTGGGGGTCCCAGGTCCTCCTTGTGGGAGGTGGGGAGGGTTGAGGGGATCCTGGGCTCAGAGCCGATTGGGAGTGATCTGCCGGGAAGGTATTTGGTGACGGCTCCCGGTCCTCAGAGAAGGGGGGACGAGGTGGGGTCCCTGGTCCTCGCGGGCCGGGGGGTCTCGCGGAAGCGCTCACGTACCCACGGTGGTGACCAGCGTGCTGGCGAAGAAGAACGCCGAGGCGAAGTCCCAGGTGGGGTCCGAGGCGTTGGCAGACCCCGAGGAGTTGGCGAGCACCACGCGTCCCAGCCGTCCCGCCGCCAGCACCCGTTCCACGAAGGCGTCCAGGGCGGGGGCGGCCACACACGGGCTGTGCCGCAGCAGCCGCTCGCGCAGCGTCTGCAGCTCGGCTCGGAGCCGGGCTTCGTTCGGCCGCTCGAGCCACGCCACCAGCAGCGCGCCCAGCACCAGGTACACGATGTACGCCGCCAGGGCGCCCGCCAGGAGCGCGCCCGGCCGCATGGCGCAGCCCGCCGAGCCCCCGGCCGCCCCGCTGACGTGGCCCCCGCCTCCGGGCCGCCCGGCGCCCTGCTTCAGTTCCGGGAGTGCTCGAGACGCGGCCACCAGCGCCCCAAAGAGGAAGAAGAGGAAAAAGGGGAGGGGCGGGGGTGGAGGAAACTGAGGCACGCCCCACCGCCAGGTGCGAGCACCGACTGGGAGGAGCCCGGCGCTCCCGGCCCCGGGAGACCCGCGGGAAGCGAGCGGTGGGGGGGTTTCTTCCTCTCCTTCCCTTCCTTCCTTCTCTTCCTGCCCTGAGCCGCGGCTCCCTATCCCGGTGAGAATCCGAACTCTCTTTTCCGCTCTCTGACGGAGGAGTCGCTCCCCAACTCTACCTGTCCAACGCGCACGGCTGCGAAGATTGTACGCCGCATCCGCACTGGGGCGCGTGGCTGAAGGGACAAGGAGACAAACTGAAATCCAGCTTCGCTCCATTCGCCAGGTGTTCTCTGGAGTGGAGCTACGTCCACCCGGAGAGGACGCCTAACTCATGAAGGGACACCACAGGGCCAGGTGTCACCTGTGCCCTCACGGACAGAGTGGGGATCCTTAGCTGTTCACCCAGTCTTTGCTCAGCGCCTGCGTTGTGTTTGGCCCTTTGCGGGATGATGCCGGGGACACAGCAGTGACCAACACAGTCCTGGACCCTGCCCTCTGGGGGCTCCCAGCACTTCAACAGAGTGACAGCCAATACGGTCAGGGCTGTGATGAGGGAAGCATGGGCACAGGGACAGGGACTGAGATGGGGAAGCTTAGAGAACTGTGGGACCCAGAGAAGCCTAGAGGAGCCTAAATTGACCCAGTTTAGGGAGGTCAAAAGAGCTTCACCAGGAAGGGAGTGTCTGAGCTGAGACATGAAGGATGAACAGGAGTGAGCCAGGTTCTCTTTCCCTGGCAGAATCACAGATATACACCTCTGTTTAAGGAGAAATTTTTCCTTCAGTTTCTCCTGTACTTTTCTTCCACCCTCCTCTGTCTGTAACTCGTCATCCTCCCTGACAGCTTTCTGGAGGACAGCCCAGAATTCCAACCACATGTGATTGGCAGAGGAGTGGAGCTTGGGACCCAGCTCAGACACACCCCAGCTGATTCTATTTATAAAAGTGTGGCAGTTCTTAGGGTAAAGCCAACTTGGGGCTGCCAACCCTAGAAGAGACACCTGATAATAAAAATAGTAACAGTAGCTGCCAGTGATCAAAAGCTTATAATAATGCCAGGCCTTGTGGACACATGGGCTTGTATTGACTTCTCAACCCCTTCTATATTATTGTAAATTTGAAAAAAAAATAAAATAAAAAAGCACAATGTGAGAAATGTGAATTTTACTTTTAGCTGGGGACTTATTGAGGAACAAAGCTTGAGTGACATCCTCTCAGCTCTGAGGAACTGCTGCAAAGAAGTAGGGGGAGAGGCCAGTATACACATGGTTAAGGGGTACATGCAATCAGGCACACATCTCCTTAGAAGGTTACTGTTAGTCACAAGGAACAGCTATCTTAGTTAATAATTTTAGTATGGGAAGATGCAAGAATCCACGTTCATAAAAAATATGTCCTGAAGTATTTCTAACTATCTAAGGGCCTATTTTCCTGGAGCACAGAGTGCCTCATCCTGATCTTCTCCCTGAATTCCTTTTGGGTTATAGGTCAGCAACTACAGTGGCTAATGACTTGATTCTTGTAGGACTGGATGGTGGGTAATTTTTTTTGTTTTGTTTTACATTATTCCCATTAAACAGATGAGAACATTTAGGCTTAAAACTAGAGTAGTCACACAATCAGGAAGGGGTGAACATGAGGCCAGCAGGAAGCCAAAATCCCTGCTTTATTAGTAAAATATATATAATAGTCACAGAAGAATTTAGGAGAGAGAGAGGGCTGAAGATGAGAAAATGGTGGTGGAGCCCAAAGCACAGATATTAAACCAGAGACACAGAAAAGGAACAAGGGTACCTCACTCACAAAAAAAGGACCGCAACTTAGCTAGGACTCATAACTGAGAGACCAGAACAGTCTTCAAGGTCCCCAGAAAAGACAATGTCTCAGAGGAGGAAAGGGAAATCCACAGTGATAAAGTCAACTTGCTGACATCCTTCCGGAGTGCTATCATTCCCCATAAGTCATTTCTACCATTATCTTTGCCTGAGATAACTGGAGGAGACTGAGGGACAGAGAAGGGGAGGCTGAGGGGGAGACAAAGGGGGTGACAGGGTTAGATAAAGGGGATGACTGAGGGCAGAGACGGGAGAGACTAAGGAAGCTTGGTTTTCAGGGCTCCTCGCTTGCAGGTGTGCCTGTATGTGCTGAGCTGCTGGGGGTCATAGAGTGTTTTTTGGCAGTCCAGGGAAACCAGACTGCAACACAGGAGCATTTTTATGAATTTCTAGGGAAATGTCTAGGGTATTGTTAAAAAGAAAACCACAGACCCCAAAATGGCATGACTCATGCTAAAGCCCATGCCAAACTTAGATTTAATACCTGACCTAATAGCAATTTCCACCTTCCCTGGGAAGGTAATCTTAATCAGCCAGTCTAGATTTTCTGGTCAGCGCCAATGAGGTAATCTGCCCCGTGGGCCCTCTCCATCTCTGCCCCTCCTCTACAAAGGAAGAAGAGGTATTCTACAAAATAAACCCTTATCCTCACCCTAAAAGAAGGTGATCTCTGACCTGAAACAATTCTTTTATTTTGCTAATAACTTTCTTGCTCCACCCTCCTCTTACAAAAACCCTGCATTTTGTACAACTCCCACTAGCTCCTTTCTATTTACTAGATGGGATGCTGCCCCATTCATAAATTGCTGAATAAAGCCTATGAGGTCTTCAAATGTATTCGAACTTTATTAATAATAAATTATAATTAGTTTTGTTTTTTAACGATCTCGAGGAAAGACACCTGGTTCTTCCCACACCTAACTTGTTGGATGTCCTTTTCTCACTCTAAATAATCACTTTAATACCTAAAGTCTGCCAAAATTGCATAAGCGCTAGGGCACGCACAACTCCATTTAGCCCCTGGGAAACAAATGGGTCTCTCCTCTCCTGCTCCACATCCTCCTTGGGCTCCCCAGTGCTCTAGGGGACCAAATTGAGCGTTGGGCTATAGAGAACTCCATTTCCCATCGGCCTCTTCGCTCAACACCTACATTTCCGGTCCAGCACGACACCGCCTACTCCTCGGATAGTTCCCAGCTCCGCCTTCCTGCCTCTCCTGCCCTGACTCGCGCCTTACGTCACCAGTCTCCGGTCCTCGCTTCTCACTCACCGCCAACTTGTCTAGGCCTCCGCGAGAGGGCGTGGTCTCTGCACGATCGTGACGCCCATTGGCTGTCGTGTCGCCGGTAGGGCGTGGCTACGGGAGCCGGGCGGGCACATTTCGAACCGTGGCTGGGGCGGCGGCGGCGGCGGCGGTGGCGAAGGATGCACCCAGGAGGCTTGGTGGCGGCGGGGACGCCCCGGCAGCGTAAGTGGCGTACGTGGCCGGCCGAAGAGATCGGGAGGGCGGGGCGAAACGGGGACGCCTCGACGGTTGACGAGGTCGCCTCAGGTCGGAGGTCACGAGGTCAGGGATCTGGATCTACGAGGTGTGCGCAGCGTAGGGATGCCAGGTCCGGGTAGGGGGCTCGTTGGGCTCGATTCTTCTTTTCTTTAGGAAATTCCTTTAGAAGAAAACAAGTTTGGGCAGGATATTGTGTGACGTGTAGAAAAACGCGACTTTCATTCATTTGTGTTAGCCATCATTCCGCTCCCCCTCCTTCCGTGGCCTCGGGCTCTCTTCCCCACGCTCCTTAGGATGGCTTTCAAAGCCCTGCTTGATCGCAGAGGGCCGTGTTTACCCCTCATTTAAGATTTGAACCTGTATCTGTTGTGTTAAGTCCCTTTCCCATGTCTATGAATTTTTATCCCTCTTTAAGTTTCTTTTCATCTCCGTGAGTTGTGTGCATCTCATTTATTCATTCAGCGTACCTTGCTCCAACTCCCTTGTGCCAGGCCCAGTGCTGGAATTTAGGTACCTGGTGGTAGTAAGCATAGCACTGGTCCTTGGTAACTTACAGCTCAGAGTTTAGTGGGAAGACAGACACTAAACTAGGAAGCAAACAAGCCAGAAAGATAATTTGGGGATATAATTAGGGCTGTAAAGGGAATAATCTGGGATGTGACTCAAAATATGATGCATGCATTCCTCCCTTCAACCTTTGTAAGATGCCTGGCTGGCTCTGTGGTGTGATGCTGGGGATACAGCTGTGCCCTTCAGTCCTGGTTCCTGTCTTCATGGAGCTATCAGCACAGAGTGGAAGACAGCAGCAGTCTATGGACTGTGGAGCTCTGATGAGAGAGTCGTGTAGTCAGAGGGGTCAGGGCAGGGATGGGAGAAACACAATCAGAGTGGTTCCATCTTGGATGGAGGTGTTATGTTAACTCAGATTAGGAAAGTGGGCGTGTCAGTGAAGCTTCCTGGGAGAGGTACATCCAATGATGAGGAATTAGCCATTTGAAGGGGATTTGTGGTGAGAGGAATAATCATGGGAGGCCTGTGCCAAATAAACAAACAGACTAATGAATACAGATGTAGGGCTTATGATAAGTGCTCAGAAGAGAAATAAGAACTGCCGGATATTATGAGAAAGAACAAGGCCAGGCTAGTGCTTTATATTGGGGAGTAAGGAAGGTCTCTCTGAGAAGGAATCTTTTGAGCTGAGGCCTGAGTGCTTACTGGCAGGTGTTCATTGTGGGAAGGTGTTCCAAGGTGATAGCACTGTGTGTTCAAAAGCCTGAGGGGGCGAGGAGCTTTGCAGGAGCCTGAGAAGAAGCCATGGTGGCTGGGTGGAGTGGTAGCAAACCAGGGTGATTGGCAGGGCTGGGTCATGCAGGCCCTCGTAGGCATTTTGATTTTATTCTCAGCATATTGGAAGCTGATCTTAGGCAGAGGGCACGAAATATCCTCTTTTGCATTTAAAAAGATGATTCTGGCTGCTGATAGGAAAGAAGATTGTTGGGGCTAAGAATGAACAAGGGAACCTGGTGAGAGGACATTTAAGTCAGGTGCAAGATGACAAGGTCTTGAAGGGAGAGTGACATTGAGATAGGGTGGGTGAGAACTAGCGACTGGCTGATTGGATGTCAGAGGTAAAGGCCCAGGGGCAGCCAGAGGGCAGTGCCAGGAAGCCCAGGGCACATGGTGGCTTAGTGAAAGCTGTGGGTGTGGTGAGACTGACCTAGGTAAGAGGCAGAAGAGAAGCTTAAAGGTAGAAAATTGGGTCACATGTTTCAGGGAGCTGGAGAGAAATCAGTGACTGAGAGGGACCCATCAGACTGTCAGCCCCATGAAGGCAGTTTTCCCCTTTTTGTTCACTGCAGGCCCTCGTAGGCATTTGGATTTTATTTTCAGCATATTGGGCGCTGATCTTAGGCAGAGGGCACGAAATATCCTCTTTTGCATTTAAAAAGGTGATTCTGGCTGCTGTATCTCCCTGGCCTGCAGCAGAGCCTAACACAGAGGTGCTCAGTCGAGGTTTGTGGGGCTCAGACAGGAAAGAGAAAGAGGTAGTAGAGTGTCTCAGAAGCCAAGAGAGCAGAGTTGGAGGCTGACACTGGGGGCAAGGGCGCCAATCCTGCCGAGGGCTTCAGTTGGAGGAGAGTGGAATCATGGCTTTGGCCTGGTAGTGCAGTGGCCTTTGAGGGGGCCAGGGAGAGCAGAACCCCAAATGCCAAGGGCTGAGGGGGTGACAGAGAGGGAAGAATGGCTGGCACCAAAGCTTCCAGGAAGCCAGCCCTTTGGCCAGAAGTGGGAGAGGGAAAAGGGAAGTGGTGCTTGAGGACAAGTGAGCCAGGGCCAGTGCTGCTTGCTTTGGGATTGACCACTTGCTGAGTCTGTTTTCAGGCCACAAATAACAAAGAGGAAGAAGTAGTTGATAATAGGTGATGGGATTGACCACGTGTTTGTGGGCCAGGCCAGGGGCTGAGCAGTTTATGAGTGTCATTTGGCCCCAGACTATTGACACCATTCTACAGAGGAGAAGACCGAGGGGCAGAGAGTCATGATGTGGAGCACTGGATTCCTCTCCCCCATCCCACTGTAATCCCACCACCCTGTTCCCACTATGGCGCCTGGCAGAGGAGGAGCTCAGTAAATGTTTATTGTGACAGCATTGCTTATAGGTTAGGGCCCTGGAGCCAGAGTGCTGCGTTCAAATCCACCCTCTTCATATTGTCCATCTCAGTAGACAGCACTACCATATACTCTATCACTCAAACCAGAATCTAGGAGACAGCATTGATTCCTCCCTCTTCTTTACCCTCCTCCAACCGAGCACACATCTGGCAATCCTGCCTCTCCACCTCCAGAATCCATCCAGAAGCAACCCATCCCCTCCCCACCACTGCCCCCCAATCCTACTCTTCCACCTGGACCACATCTCTCCTCCTTGTCCCCACCTCCCGAGTCTGTTCCCCACATGAAGCAGAGGGACCTTTAAAAAACTTGAAATTGGGCTCTGCTTCATGCTATCTGTCTGACTTTGGGCGAGGGCCCTGAACCTCTTTGGGGCTCACTTTTCCCGTCTGTAGAGTGGGATGATACTGTCAACCACACAAAATGGGCTGTTGTGAGAATTAAATGAGTTAATCCATAGTGTTTAGAACACAGCCTGGTATGTGGTAAGTGCTCAATTCAGGTTGAAATATTGTAATATTTAACTGGCTGGCCTGGGCTGGTCTCCTGCTCTGTCATTTCCTCAGTTTGGCCCTTTGCACAAGTCATTTAGCCTGTCTGAGCCTGTAAATGGGGACTGGCATTTATTCATCAAGTTTTTAATCAAGCACCTACTCTAACCCTGTTCTAGGGGCTAGGGCTTCAGCCACGAACAAAACAAAGATCCCCATCCTGGGGGCTCACCTTTGAGCAGGGGAGACAGACAGCAAACAAAATAAATGAAATAGCCAGTATGTCAGTTGGTGCTGAGTTCTATGGATATAAATGAAAGGGAGTTGGGGTGCCACCAAGGAAGATGCAGTTGTAGACAGGATGACTGGGGCAGGCCCCACGGAGCCAAGACTTGGAGGAGAGGAGGGAGCCGTGAGGATGTCTGGGGGAAGAGCCGGTACTGGAACCACCAGTGCAGAGACCCTGAGGTGGGAGTGTGCCCGGTGTGTTCAGTGGCACTGAGGCCCGTGCAGCTAGAGTGGAATGAGTGAGAGGGAGCACGAAGAAAGGTATGGATAGAGACCTTGTTTGTGAAAGGTTTAGCACAGGGTTTTGTGCGCAGTGAACCTCAGTACATGTAGCTATCATCATCATCATTATTGTTATTTGGATGGATGGATGGATGGATGGATGGATGGATGGCAGAGGCCACCTGCACTTGACTAAATGACCCATCTACCATCAAAACCAGTGCTCTACTGAGACAGGAGCGGGAGGGAGAGCTCCTGCAAAATGAATGAGGCTCCCACCCCTCTTTCCCTGCAGCCTCGAAACGGAGGACCCCTGTGTCCCAGCCAGGCATGGCTGACCCCCACCAGCTTTTTGATGACACGAGTTCAACCCAGAGCCAGGGCTATGGGGCCCAGCGGGGACCTAGCGGCCTGGGCTACCCTGCAGCCTCCGCCTCGCCCCAGGCAGCCTTCCTGGCAGATCCTGTGTCCAACATGGCCATGGCCTACGGGAGCAGCCTAGCCGCACAGGGAAAGGAGCTGGTGGATAAGAACGTGAGTGGGCCAGGCTGGCAGGGGTAGGGGGCGGGCAGGGGCTGTGGGGCCAGGGCTTCAGGTTTGAGCTCTGCCTCCCTAGATCGACCGCTTCATCCCTGTCACGAAGCTCAAGTATTACTTCGCCGTGGATACCATGTATGTGGGCAAAAAGCTGGGCCTGCTCTTCTTCCCCTACCTGCACCAGGTGAGCATCGCCCCCTGAGGGGAAGACAGCCTCTGGGCCGGGGTGAATCACAGGCTGGGGCAGGTATGAGAGGCAGGGCGGGTAGATTCGCCCCAAGAGGGGGCCTGCTGGCGGGGCAGGAGGAGCCCAGTCCCCAGTCCTGCCTGCTCCCCCCACTCTCCCCACAGGACTGGGAGGTGCAGTACCAGCAGGACACACCAGTGGCCCCCCGCTTTGACATCAACGCTCCTGACCTCTACATCCCAGGTTTCACCCCACCCACCACCACCCGGTGCCCTTCTCCCTCTGGGTGGGCTGTCTCAAGCAGAGGTTTAGGTGCCCGGAGGCCCAGGACGGTCCTCCTTCTGACCAGTGTCTCTGTGTCTGCCTCCCACAGCCATGGCTTTCATCACCTACATCTTGGTGGCTGGCCTGGCGCTGGGGACCCAGGATAGGTAAGGGAGGCCTGGAGTAGGCGAAGTGGTGTGGTCCTGAGGGGCTGAGGGGCAGTCAGGAAGGTCTCATGGTTTCCCTCTCTCAGAACAACCCCACCGTGTTCCCAGTTGGCCCAAGACAGAGCCTGCGGTATCACTTTCAGGGTCACCTCTTCCCTCTCTTTCCCACCCATGTGTGGCCCATCCCAACACCCTGTGCTGGTGACTCTAAATCCATCTTTCTCCTTGGCTTCTCCTATCTGTCCTGCCCCGCACACTCCCTGCACCCCAACTCCAGCAGCAGCTGGGAAGGTCTTGTTTGAGAGGAAGGTCTGGCCATGTCCCACCCTGTTTCAGAAGAACAGCTAGCTGTCCCTAGCCCCTCTGTCCCCAGACAAGCCTCAGCTCCTTAGCCCAACCCTGCCCTCCATGCAGCCTCTCTCCGCTCCACCATTCTGGTCCTCTTCCCATTCCTCCAGAGGGCCTGGGCTGCCTCCCTAGGGCCTTTGCACATCCAGTTCCCTTTGCTCAGGAATAAGTTCCTCCCTTACACCTGCTGAGCACCTGTTCACTCGTGGTGTCTCCACTCTGATGTTACTTTCTCAGGGAAGCCTTCCCACCCTCCAGCCTGGGTCAGTCCCCCACCCCTGCCTCATAGGCCCCTGTTCATTTCCTTTGTGTCATGGAAGACAGTTGTCATTAGAGTCAATTAATTATTGAGGCAGTGGGGATAAGGCAGAGACCAAGGTCCTTCTTCCATAATCAGCTCCTGATTCCTTCAAGCCTCAGCTCAAGTGTCGCCCTTGTCTCTGACACCCCACCCCCAACTGAGTCAGGCACCTCCCCTGCCCTGTGCTGCCCTGATCCAGCCCTGACCTCTCTAGGCTATTACTGAGGACAGGTCTGCCTTTCCTGGAATGGGATTTCTGGGAGGCCAGGGCCCAGATCCATCTTGGTCACTGCTGGGTCTCCAGCCCCACCCAGCGCAGACTATGCCCAGGCAGATGTTCAGGGAGGGTCTGAGCCAGCCTACTGAATGACGTAGCTTGGGTCCCGGCAGGTTCTCCCCAGACCTCCTGGGGCTGCAAGCAAGCTCTGCGTTGGCCTGGCTGACACTGGAGGTGCTGGCCATCCTGCTCAGCCTCTACCTTGTCACTGTCAACACCGACCTCACCACTATCGACCTGGTGGCCTTCTTGGGCTACAAATATGTTGGGTGAGTACCCCTCCTGCCTCTCCACTGCTGGCCCCCAGCCCTGGGGCCTCTACCTCAGACTGGCCTTTCCCTCTCCTTCTGCCCCCAGGATGATTGGCGGGGTCCTCATGGGCCTGCTCTTTGGAAAGATTGGCTACTACTTGGTGCTGGGCTGGTGCTGTGTGTCTATCTTTGTATTCATGGTAAGCTGGGGCTCAGCGGAGGGTGGGACTGAGGGCACAGGCCTCCTGGACAGAATTGGGGGTCCCTGGAGGCATCCAAGCAGAGGGTGTCAAGTACAGAGTTTAGACAAGAGCCGCATAGTTGAACAGAGGAGTCCTGGAGTGGCTATCCTAGCCTGGGGGTCCGGAGAGCTTCCTGGAAGAGGGGGTGCTCAAGCTGGGGCCTGAAAGAAGAGGAGGAGCCAGCCAGGATGCTACGGTGGGCACTCAGCCTCACTCCACTCTCCTCACATGGTGGGCTTTCCTACCAGAATTTAATTTAGGATGAAGAGTTCAGTACCTGCGAAGTAGCTTCTCTGAGAGTCCTTCCAGCTGGAGTGGAGGTGCTGGTTAAGAGCACTAGGCTGCATTGGGGTTTGACCCCAAGCTTTGCTGGATCCTGGATAGACTTTGAACCTGTTTCCCCTTTTGTGAAATGGGGATGATGATAATTGCACCTCAGGGTACAGGAGGTTTTAGTGTGGATGTATGTGAGGAGCAGAGAGCAAACCTAGAGACTGGTGGGCTTGATCTACCCCTCAGGTAAACTTTGACTTAGATGTCGTTATATTTAAAAGTTTAAGGGGAGTGGGGGGAAAAAGGCATTTCTGGTTGAAAAACTTGTCAGAGGTCAACACAAGGAGGTAGCAGCAAAAGGGCCAAGCCTGGCCACCCCCTTCAGTAAGGGTATTCATATGAAGTCCCCCCACCTCACTCACTTAGGGGCCTCACCCTTGAGTTTGGAACCCTCACATATTCTCCCAAGGCCTGGGAAGGAGCAGGCCTTTACTATGTGCCAGGAAATTTGGGGGAAACAAAGGCTCCCCAGGAGCAGAGACTTGAGGCAAGCTGCCCTATTAAGGGTAGAAAAGCGAGTCTGGAAGGATGGTCAGGCTCAAAGGTGAATCCCCTCCCCACCCAGATCCGGACCCTTCGGCTGAAGATCCTGGCCGATGCGGCGGCCGAAGGCATCCCGGTGCGCGGGGCGCGGAACCAGCTGCGCATGTACCTGACCATGGCGGTGGCGGCAGCGCAGCCCCTGCTCATGTACTGGCTCACCTTCCACCTGGTGCGGTGAGGGTGGCCCCGCGACGCCTCCAGCTGCTGCTTCTGGCGGCCACCGAGCTGCAGCCGCTCATCTCCCGGCCCCTTGCCGGCCACAGGGTCCGCCCCGCCTCCCAAGACCCTCCCTTCCCTTCTCGCTGAGGTGCTGAGATCTCCAGCTGCACAGGCCGCCCCCCACCCCCCACCCCGCAGTGCGGCCACTGTTTCAGAAACAATAAACCGTGATGGGCACGGCGTGAGCTGCCTCTCCTTGGCGCGCGGTGCCCGGCAGGGGGCAGTCCGGGCCCGGAGAGGGGGCAGGAGGAAGGGGACAGGCGGGGTTGGGGACGGATCGCGGCGCCTTGAAACTGGAAGGCAACCTGGAGGCCGAGAGAAGGTTTAATGAGCCCCGCCCAGGCCCGTCAGTGGGGAGCCTTCTTCTTCCCGTCCTTCTTCTTCTCGTCCTTCTTCTTCTCCTTTTTCACCTTTGGCTTCTTGACCTTGCCCGGGGCGCTTTTGTGCTTCTCCGAGCCGGCTGTGCCGGGCTGTGGGGTCGGGGTGAGGACGGTGGGGGTGGGAGAGGAGAGAGGGTTCCGCCAGTGAGATGTCTGCCAGAGTTGCGGGCTGGGACTCTGCCCCCACCTGGGGTGACAGGCACCCGCTGGAAAAGGGAGAAGCCTCTCACCTTAGCCTCATTTTCCGAGTCGCTGGAGCTGCTGCTGGAATCGGAGGAGCTGCCGTGGCCATGGCCGTGCTGATGCTAGTTGGTGGCGTGACAGTTAGGCCGGAGCCCCTTACCCAGTCCCCAAGTCGGAGGCCCCAGACCTAGCAGGGGCCTGGGGTCAAAAGCAACCGCCCCTGGGATGTGCCCGGTTGTGAGGTGACTTACCTTCAGGTGATCAGCTGACCCACCGGGAACTTTGTGGGGGCTGTGCTTGGCATCTCCCATGTGGCCTGCTGCCTGGGGCTTCTTGGAGGTGGACTCCACAGCTGCGGAGAGGAGAAGTTGGGTGGGTTGGTGCCCACGCAGGGAATGCCCCCTGGGAGGCAGTCCCTGGGCTTGAATCTGGCCCTCTGCCCCTCAAGCTTCCGACTCCCCAGGAGCGCACCTGCTGACAGGTCGAACTCCATGGTGGTAAGTGAGAAAAGGTGTGTCTGCAGGGCCAGAGGGCCCAGCAGTGCCTCAGGGCAGGGGGAGGGCCATGGGGAGGGGCAGTGAGTCTGCCTATGGAGTTCTGAGGAGCCCCACCCTAACCTTTGTTCAGAGTCCTTAGTCCTGACTCACAGCCCCTCCCCAGCACCGCCCAACTTGTCCCTGGGAAATGGGGAGGGTGGACAGTTAACTACTATGTCCCCCCCCACCCCCACCCAGTGAGCCTTGGCAGTGGAGTTGGGGCTGTGTGGGTGAGGCTAGGGAAAGAATGTGTGGGCCAAGTTGCAGATTTCTGAGGAGGGTACTAGAGCTGTTACCTGCTTCCCCTAAAAGGGTCAGATCCTTGTTTTGAAGAAATGAGGGAGGGTGCCTCCCTGCGTCCTCTGTACTGTGGTAATCCTGACACTCCTTGTGTACTGATTACCTGCCAGGCTCTTGTTCCAGAGGCTTCACATACATTAACTCCCTTTAACAATGCCTCTGGCTTGGTGAGGAGCAGTGCCTGAAGGAGTGAAAAACATGAACTTGGAACCAGTCTGCTGATTTGAAGCCCATCTGTATTATTTAGTAGCGGGGTGATCTGGGGAAAGTTCACTTCTCTGTGCCTCAGATTCCTCATCTGTAAATGACAGCTACCATATGGGGTTGATATAACAATCAAACGAATTAAGTTTCCTAGAACCTGCCTGCACACAGTTACTTACTAGGAGTAAATGCTTATAAAATAATGTTTGCTTTTCAAATAAAAGGTAAGTATGGTTACTTTCCCTATTTTGCAGATGAGAAAACTGAGGAACTAAACAGTTAAGTAAGATGACAAGGGGCAAATGGAGCAATGAACAGGCTAGAACTGGGATTCAAACCCAGGCAGTGTGCTTCAAGTCCAAGGCTGTGCCTGGCCCCTCCGTCTCACCCTGCAGGCACTCAGCAGAAGGGGCAGCCAGGCCAGCCCACCGTTCCCTCCCCACACTGGGCTGGGCCCCGCAGGCTCAGGGAAGAGCTGGGGGCAGGGAGGGCCTGCATCACCTGCTCGCATTGCTGTGAGGCTAGGTGTCCTTGGGAGTCCCTCTCCAACCCAGTCCTGCCACCAAGCTGTCTGCCCTTACCTGCAGGAGTGGCACAGGAGCAGGTGGCTGAGGCCTGGGGCTGATGATGAACGTGCAATAATTGGCCTTGTGCATTCAGGTGGCTGCTCCAAAGTCCATTCCTTATAGGAGCCTGCCCTGACTGCTGGCTCCATGGAGTCCCATCACTCTGTCGCCTTTGCCCTGCTTGATGGCCAACATAGCCCAGGCTTACCACTCCCTGAAGTTATCTCTATTCTAACTTATTCTTTCAGGATATATTTCTTGAATACCTACTATGTGTCCAGCATAATTCAAATGCTGGGGGTACAGAGGTGAACACAACCATCAAATATTCCAGCCTCGTGTAGTTGACATTCTAGTGGGGGGAACAAAGCAGAATGTACAGTGTGTTAGAAAAAGCTGGAAACTAAACTGTCCAACAGTTGGTGAATAGATATACAAAATGTGATATATCTACACATATCATGGAATACTATTCAGCAAAAAAAAGTAATGAACTCATCCATGCTACACCATGGATGAACTTCGAAAACATCATGCTAGGTGAAAGAAGCCAGATGCGAGAGACTACATATTATATGATACCATTCATATGAAGTATTCAGAAAAGGCAATTATAGAGACAGAAATCAGATTAGTGGTTGCTGGGAGCTGAGTGTAGGAATGGTGATTAGCTGTAAATGGCTGTGAGGGATCTTACTAGTAGAAGGGGATGAAAATATTCTAAAACAGATTTATGGTGACAATTGCACCATTTGGTAAAATTATTTTAAAAAATCACTGAACTGTACATTTGAAATAGGTGAGTTTTATATAACTTATAACTCAATTTTTAAAAAGTAGTATGTACTGAGAAATACAGCAAGAAAGGGGACTAGGTAATAACTATGTGGTATGTTGAGGAAATGTTGGATTTCAGATAGTTATCAGGGAAGCCTCACTGAAGTCTTTTTTGAGTAAAAATCTGAAGGTGAGGAAACAAGTCAAGCAAGCATATGGAGGCATATCTAGGCAGAGTGAATAACAAGTGCAAAGGCCCTGAGGCAGAAATGTTCCTGTGTGTTGGAAGAACTGCAAGATTAGAGTGGCAGAGAATGGAGGGGGAGAGGTAGAAGAGGAGGGATGGGGGAAGTGTCTTGTAAATCAGAGATCTTTGGTCTTTACTCTGTGTGAGAAGAGGGGAATGATGATTATGGTTTTGCTGACAACCACATACAGGATATGAGAGAAAGTGCCTGTCTCTCCTGGCGTAACAAGGGTGTGGACTTTATTGCTTTGCTCAGCGCCCAGAACGGTGCGACTCAGAGTTGGTGCTCACTATCATCTGGTGAACTGGGTTACCTGATACCCGGCAGTGGTAATGGCAGGTTAGAGCAAGCTTAGAGTGGCTGTGAGTTTGTGTTCTGGAGGCCAATCTGCTTACAGGTCTCACTCTACCCTTTACTGCTCTGTGGAGCAGTCACTCTGGCCCTCACTGTCCTCCTGGCAAAAGGAAAACTTATCTCATAGGGTAAATGGTTTTGCAGAGCCTGTCTGGGACAAGGTAAATAGATGCTCAATAAATGTCTGTTTTTATTATGATCCACAAACACAATCTCATGATTCCTCATGAAACCAGCAATAGGCCCCCCATGTTATATATGAAGCAATTGAACCCTAAAAGTTACAGGAGGACAGTGGGCCAGTAGGGTGGGGGGCAGCAGTGTGGGATCTTCCAGACCCAAGACGAAATAGCTCTTCACTGCTAAGTAAGTGGGGTGAGTGAATGCGTCCGGGGAGAACTGGCCTGGTCCTCCAGACCCCCACCTATCACTCCTATATATTTAGGATGTGGCAGCTTTCACAGAGACTCTGAAGACAGAGGCTTAAAAGGAGAGCTTCACTTTTCTCTCACATGAAAGCTTGAGCTTGTGGGAGACCAGAGCAGGTGAGCAGGCAGCTCCCTGAGACCATCCCAGGACCCGGCTCCTTCTGTCTGGGTACTGGACATCCCTCCAGGAAAAGAAAGGGCAAATGGAGGGCACACCACTTCCTTTTAAGGACCCAACCTGGAGGCAGCACACATCCCTTCAGTAAGGACTTTAGACACCTAGTCACATCCTACTGCAAAGGAGACAGGGAAATAGAATCCCTAGCTGGGCAGCCACAAACCTGGCTAAAACCTGGGGACTTCTATTAACAAGAGGAAGAAGGGGGAAATTGGGACCTGGAAACCTGTCTATCACTACTCCTTATTGGTGGCAGTGAGTGTCCCTTACTCTCCTACTCTGGAAGGTTTACAAATGGAGGAGAGATTAAAGCTGGGAAGTTGGACATAAATGCTTGGAAGAAAAATATAGATGTGAGCCCCTAAGACAAGGGCATGTCCATCTGCTCTTTGGAAAATGAGTTCTCTGCCATTCAGTGCTTATCTCCCATGGTTAACAGGAGCACGAACAGTGGCTTATGTCTGTCTTCCCAGGCCCTGCCTGCCCTTGGCATCTAATGGCACTGCCCTCCCCTGCTTGTTTCCTCATTATTTCTGCCTAAAATGACTTGGTCCTAAGGGTACAAGCAAAGTCTTCTTTGTAGGAAAAAGGAACTTGTGTTCCCAACTGACCTGTGACACCGATGTCATTCACTGCTACATCAGCTTACCCTTTCTCCAACATGTCACCAGTAGACATTCTACAGAGGGTCACTCCAACCCTCTCGTTTTTACTTAATCACTGCAATTTAGGAAGAGATTTCTGGATGCCAGCTCTAGTGGCACAGGACCGAGGAGCAGAGTGCTGGGAGACAGTCTTCTGTGGCGATCCAGTGCTCCTACATGTCTGAGGACCGACATGACCAGTTGGAAGAGGAACTGCTGAGGCCCGGTTTCATCTCCTTCCTGAAGCTTGCATGACCACAGCACCCCAGTTCTATAAACATCATAATCCCTGTTCTGGGATGTTTCCTTTGAGCCTAACCACATCCCAGGAGATAGCTGACCTTAAGCACACAGTATGCAGAGACTCAGTTTCCTTTCCCACAAGACAGAAATGCTGCACTGAGCCCTGGATGTTCTGGAATACTAATCACCAGAAAAATCTCAGCAGAGCATCCTTTGGGAGGTGCCAAGTTGCTGACAGCCCAGCTAGGGAAACCCAAGCTTGGCCTCTGCCCAGCTGACTGTTGTGTCTGGGATTTGATTTCATTCTATTTACAAGCTAATAAATTAGCCTTGTAACTGTTTCCAAAATGCTGGGAGAACCCTTGAGACTCCTGGGTCAGAGACATCACAGCAAGCAGCATAAGCATCAACATGTGTGTTGACTTCCCCTGCCCCTGGGAGCAAAGCAGAGGGTCCAGATGGACCCCACACCTGCGGTGGGTGGCTGCCATCACAAGAGGGACACTGAGCATGGGAACCTGCCACTTTACAGCAAGCAGCAGGCAGGCCTGCTCTTTGTCCTAGAGGGAACCACTACATCACTTCATCTTTCAAGGTGCTCGCTGCAAACCCAACCCTGAGAAATGGCCCAGGGAAACAGCTGCCAGGGCTGTGCGGTCTTGGTACACCCAGCAAGACCTGTAGTGCACAAGACCCCCACGGAGCACTCTCTCTCAACAGTGCACCCCTCTTGGCTTCTGGTGAATTTTCGCATGAGGATGCCGTCAGGGGCTTGGATTAATCTGACAAGAGGCCGGGACCAAATTCACTCAGTTTGTCTCATATGGCATTTAGCTAGGACCAAGAGGCAGTGACTCCTGTTGATATAAGGCCAATCTGCCATCCAGGATCCTGGACTCATCTAGCTGTGAACAATCAGGGCTGATTTCAGACAGCCAGGATGTAATAGGCCAGTCTGTCATCCATTAGGACCCACACAAGGGAGTTCAGACCAACCTGCTGACCTCTGGTGCCACTGCCAATAATTGCAAGGTCCAAAAGTAGCCCTCAGGCCCGATGGAGAGACATGGTGACTCATTCTTTCCCACATGAAGGCTCAGAGTACTGGGCACAGGACATAATTTGTTGTTAAACTTGACTTGGAACACCCCTGCACTGGTTTGGGTAAGCCACATGGGCAGCGCCACTGAGTAGATGCAACCTCAATTGCCATACATGGCATAGCCCAGGGCTGCGTGGGCATAGGAAGTGTGTGATTATGTTATCAGCCAGATTAAAACAAGACTGAGCAGGTCTAAGCATTTGTAAAGGTCTAGGGGTGGGGCCCACACTCAGGCCCGCTGCTGGTGGCATCAGGCGCAGCAGACTCGTTCAGGACTGGCCGGGTCTGCGGGTCACGCTGCCAGCTGCAGGTGCCGCAGGGCTCAGCTGGACCAGGTGCTGGATCTGGAGGAAAGAGCACTGGTTGCTCCCCCCCTTCCCCCTCACCTCCTGGAGTCGGAAGTGTTCCTTCCCCAAGTGCCAGGTTGTTGCTCTCCCTCCGAGGACCTGCAAACCAGTGACTCTGGGATGGGAGTCATCTTTGTCATGACCTACTCACACTCAAACCTTTTGTTTGGAAGGATCAGATGTGAATGGAACAAACATTTTTACAAATTTATAGAGACCATGTGGGCCACTGTAGGGAGACCTGGCAGGCAGAGCACTCAATGACCCAGTGGCTGTTGTCTTCATGACCTAGGACTAGTCGTCCGAGAAAGAATGTAGGGGGCTGAACCAGTGTTAACTTTAATCCGAGGCCCCTTTCTAGTCGGCTGCCATCAGGAGGGTGCACCAACCAGGTGTGCCCAGGCTTGCTGTTAGGGCAAAGATGCATCATACACAGGAATGATGAGGACAGAATTCCAAAATTGTCAAAATAGTCTGTATGAGTCCCAACCCCCTTGACCTGACCTTTACTCAGGAGATAGTCCAGAGATAATCCCTTTCTGGTGATAGCCACATTCAGTGACCAAACTGCCTTGCTTAAAGTGTGTGGACCAGGAAGAGGCAGAGTGAGCTATCTTTGTTGAGCCGATTTTTTAAAGTCCATTTCACCTCTAAATGCTGTCAGCAGCGTGAGGATGACAAAGGCCGTAAAATGTCCATTGAACACCTTGGCTATTGGCCTATTGTTGGGTAGCCTTTGTAACAAAAAGAGGAGACCAATGTCAGCCTATAAAATGTCCAGAAAACTGAAAACATGGCAGTTTAGTTTCAGGGGCTACAGTGGTGTGGCAAAGAGCCAACCAGACTGGAACAGCAGCATCCTAACCTGGGAAAGTACAGAAGCGAGACACCACTGGCACACCAAGAGGGCCCAAAGGTCCCATGCTGTCAATCTGCCAGGAGCAAGTGGGGCCATGGGGCCTCCCAAACCATGAGATAAACAGGACAAGTTTTGGCAGAAGTGAGTCACAGAGCCTAACTTCTGCATTAGACACACATAAAGGTACTCTATGAAAAACTTGATGGTGTTAGAATTCACTTCATGATCTTCCTTCTGCAGTAGAATTATTTAAAAGTGATTCCCAACAGTTTCTTTTAAAATCTAAACACACTACTTTTTTCCTTCACATGACTAAGGTATGTAGGAGAGACAACTCTTGTTCAAGTAGGCAGAGAAACACGAAAGGACACAAGTGGACTTGAGGGTTGCTCATGGGATGGCAGGGTGGGTGTAGGGGAGAGCCACCAACTATTGAGGAGAAATGAGGACACAGGTTGGTGGGCAGAGGCAGACACCACATCTATGATCTCATGTGACCCTCACATCCACCCATCTTACAGGTGAGGAAACCAGAGGCTCAAAGGAGTTAAGTGACCCACCTGCTGTTGCACAGCTGGAGAGTGGTGGGTGGGGAGTCTCCTCCCAATGCCTAGGCCCACTTTCCCTGGACCACAGGCTCTTCCAGAGCACTGGGAGTCCCAATTTGTCTGAGATACAGCAAGTAGGTTTCACCTGCTCACCAACTTGGCAGGGAGAATGCCAGAGTCCGTGAGCAACGTCTACCATGGACCACAGAGGCTGGGAGGAAGTGGATAAGGTATTTGCCCAACTGCTTCTAGAACAGATTTCTAAGCCCTAACAGATACAAGTCTTTCCCCCAACATACAGGCATTCCTGAGATACTGAGTTCGTTCCAGACTATCATGAGGAAGCAAATATCACAATATAGCGAGTCACAAGTACTTTTTAGATTTCCCAGTGCATGTAACAGTTGTTTATACTATACTATAGTCTACTAAGAATGCAACTGCATTATATCTAAAAAAAACCCCAATGTATATACCTTAATTAAACAATACTTTATTGCTGAAAAATGCTAACCATCACCTGACAATGCAGGGTTGCCACAAACCTTCAATTTGTAAAATTTAAAAATGTAGCACCTGCGAAGCACAGTAAAATAAGGTGCGCCTGTAGAGAATGTGGCCTTTTGACCAGAAGGGATTTCCATGAAGGTCAAGGAAAGGAGGGCTTATTGTCTTTTTATTCCAAGAGGCCAAAGCAACACCTGAAACTATCATGTCAGACTGCATGGGGCCCACAGCCTGGCCCAGCACCTCCACCCACTCCCGGGCTGGGGCCCAGCCTTCTGAGTCACTGAGGCGGGTAGAGGTCCCAGGGCACCTGCCTGACCCCTTGGGCTGCCCAGATGCTGCTCCGTGTTTTAGGAGTACATGTTTGGAAGAAGAGCGAGGAGAAAAAGGGCTTTGAGAGCCTAAAGACAGGCAGGGAACATCTACAGGTAGGCAGCAGAACTAGGACTAAGCTTGGTGGTACCCTGTTCCCATTTCAATTTAGGGACATGTGGAAGGCCTGAGGAAGATGGCAGAGCTGCAGGGAAACTTGAAAATCATGAGTGCCAAAGTGGATCAATTAAAAAAAAAAGTTAGTACGGTGTGACCAGAATTTTTAAAAAGTGAAATAGAATAAAAACAATCAGAGCTTACCACAGGTGGGAAGGCTAAATGTTATTGGTGAAACTTTATGGGCACTCAGCTGTAATGAAAGATGTATTTCATTCAAAAAGATCTGAAAGATGCTTTTTTTTTTTTAAGGAGTTCATTTCTAGAATGGGGCATCTCATGTAGTGTCCTGTGGTAATTATGGTAGAGTTTAAATTAGCAGTCCTATAAAGAAAGAAAGCACATGCTGAAATTTATTTTAAAAGGGAAGGCCCTTTTTATTAAACTTGTACATCTTACTTTCTTCCTTTCAGAATCCTAATAAAAAACTTATGCTTCTGCTTACTTAAAAAAAAAAAAAAAAACAAAGGAAACTATTAAAGCATCACTTTTGTGATGGGAAAGGAGACAATAAGATTCAACATATGTGAAGAAAACTATACCTGGTGCCAAGAAATAAATCGAAGAGGAGCTGACTCCAGTCGAGGGCCAGACCACCTGCAATGCATGCACCCCTTATCTAAGAGGATTTCCAAAGCAAACCCACCCCAGGAGACCAGGGAGCAAGCCCTCTTACCTTGTGAAGTAACAAACAAACCAAAAACTCTAATGATCGCACAAATACAAATCAATCACTCAATTTGAAAAAGTACACATGCATTCGACACTTGTCTCCCCTCCCTTCCCAGGTTCTCTTCATCAACAGCGGGTGGAGGAGGGCAGCCCCTTAGAGACAGGGTGTTCACAGGACATAAGTGTTCTTCACCAGGTGCTCTTTGTCGTCCCCGGAACTCCAGACGGTGCGGAGGGTGCGCTCCTGGTTCCTCCGTGCCACCCTGATCAGGCAGACTACGGAGGCTCCCAGCAAGAGGATCAGGACCATCACGAACAGCCCTGCCAGGACCACCACTGCAGATGAGAGAGAGGCCTCAGAACCAGCAGAATGAGGCAGGCAGCAGCCAGAGTGTCCAGGTGGGCTCAGGGTGAAGACCAGCAGCTCTTGGACCAGGTGTCCCCCCGACCCCAATCTGGGAGTCTGGAGAACTGGCACTGCCTGCCAGAAAGTCATCAAGGAGAGTCCCTACAGTCCTGAGAAGCAGGTTCCTGAAAAAAGGAGGCACTATGCTACGTGCACACAGAGAAGCTATTTGTATTCTTTTTTTTTTTTTGACCAGAAACTCTCCACTTCAACTCTCTCTTTCCCTACCACCTCTCAGGGGATTCAGGCCAAAAGATGCACACTAGGATGTAAAAAGCATACCCCCTTCCCTTGCCCCAACCAGCCACAGAGAAAGATGTGGCCCTGCAGGTGGCTGGGGTGGTACCTGTGGAATGAGGGAAGGGAGACAAGAGGTATTGGAAGCAGGGCCAAGAGGGGACGCTCATGCTCCTAATTACCCAAGTAAATTTAACAGTGGTTGCCCCAGTGCAGTCCCACTGGTCAGTTACTATGCTTTTTTTTTCAGGTGTGGATCCATGGAAGGAATGTAGCCTCCTGTGGCAGCTACCTGGCTCCCTCTCCCCGCTTGGCTGCAGAAGTGGACAGCATCAATCCCCTCTCCATCTCCAACCCTCCAGACCCCCATGCCTGGGCAAACCAGGTTCCAGCTTCATTCCTCTTCTAAAGCAGAGCAGACACATAGGTCAGGCCTGGGCTCCTTAACAGGGAAACAGGTGGAAAGAGGCCAAACCAGTGTGGCAGGTCTTTTGTGCAAACACTACCATCCATGCATGACTCAGGCTCAGAATCAGAAACAAAAGCGAGAAAAGGCCCAGCCTCCTTGTCAGACCAGACTGCTCAGGGACAACAGCACGGACTAGGGCCACACTCCGCCCACACACAGTAAGGGCTCGCCATCTTAATTCATGTCACCCATGACCAACTTTGTACACCCCTCAGCAGCAAAGCTCCCCCCAAACCTGGAGACAGTCTCAGGCCCATGTAGAGCAGGTCCCTGCACAGCCAAAACAGTAGAGTGTGTCCTCTAGTCACCCCCAGGCTGCCTGGGCAGAGACAGCCTCACCCCTAACCCCTGTTTATGTACACTGTATGGTGGGACAAACATCCACATGTTCCAAGCTGCCTAGCCATACTCGTGCAGAAACATGAACTTTCTACCAAAAAGATGTTTACAGTGAAGGATGATGTGTCCAAGACAACATGAGCCTGCAAAAATACAGCCAAAGCTTAGTCAAGGAAGGCAGGTAGAGGTGGGTAAAAGGCTGTTTACCTTTAGTGCCGTGGGGCAGGGCAGGATACAACTGCTTGCCTGGAAGAAAACACACAACCCTGAGGTCAGCTCTCAGGCTTCCTCCCTTAGAGCTGCTCACGCCCAAGGATTCCCCTCAGCCCTGTGCCTTCACAGGGGCTCTTTCTGAGCAATTTCTTCCAGCTTTTCTGAGGGTCTTGAGGCCTTGCCACCTGGTGGGGATCTAGGACACATCTGCCCAACAGCCAGTGCCAAAGCCCACCCTTTACTCACTAGGAAGCCAGAGAAAGGTAGAGCCAATGACAGCATTTCTAAGTCCTTCATCTTAGGGATGGGGAAATGGAGCCCTCTTGGGAGGGCTCATTCGCCCAAGGTTGTTTCCTGGATTTAGGAATCAGGCAGACTCACCGAAGCAGCGCTGCATGCACTCCTCCTTGGAGGGGTAGCTGTTTTTATTGCCCCGGCACCCTCCGTAGATGAAGTTATCACAAGAGTTCTTCTCGGCATTAAAGTACCAGCGTGGGAAGGCTGCACGGCAAGGCCCAGTGACCGCCTCAGCAGTGCAGTATTCTGGGAGTGAGACAGCCCAAGGAGTACAAATGAGTGGGGCCCAGGAGAGGTGAACTGAGCTAGAATGCTGCTGAGCAGCCACATGGCTGCCTGCCAATGGAGGAAACATCACTGCTATAGAAACTTGTCGATTACAGACGTGGCCAGTCTGGCCCACATTTTCAGGTATCTTTCTCTTTATAGCCAAACTACACTGTTATGGAGGTTTCTCTGCGTCAGGCACTCTTGTAGGCACTTTACACGTGTTAAGTTGGTCTCTGAAAGGTCTGAACTAGGCCCCTCATTTCATACTCAGGGGCTCTGAGGCAGAGCTATACAGTAAGCTGCCCACAGCACACAGCTGGTGGGAGGCAGAGCCTGCACACCAGGCTGCCTTGTAAGCACAAGCTTCCTGAGGGCATGCTGTGGCACTTCCTGCTTCCTGCCACCCGGGGCATCCTCATGAGTCCTACCACCTGGGAAAGGCCGGGAAGCCTCGCTCTACAATGTCCTTAATGGAAATCTTCAAGTGTGTCTCAATTCCCAGCTAAGTAAGGAAACACATTTTATCCTTATGTGAATATTTCTTAAAAGTTATACCTTCATAGTTGAAAATATCATCGGAGAGGTCATTGGAATCCTGATTTCTGGGAGCTGAAACACAAACATCCATGTCAGGGAGGCTGGGATGGACACAGGACACATGGCCTAGCCAGGGCTGAGTGTAAAAGGGCCCACTCTGATACCTGGAAGGAAAGGAGTGGAGCCCCCCTCCATGGGCAGCTTTGCTCCATCAGCTCCCAGTCCTAATGGGCTCTACTGCACACACGGACTGAATACTGGATGGGGAGTCCTGCCTGTCACTTCAGGGGTTGCTATGGAATCTAATCCCAGCCATAGTTTCTGGGGTGATGAGGAAGACCAGAGGTATTCACTCTCTGGCACAGGGAGGAGGCCCCTTATTCTCTTAGGGAAATTGTCTTCTGAAACAGGATGAAAACCAGAACTATTATGCTGGTACCTCATGGCTCTGGATGACTTTGCAGAGGCAGCTCGAGAATAAACGGTGAACCCAGGGAAAGCAATGGCCAGGTCGGGCACAGGATTCCTAGCCTGGCAAAACTGGAAAGTGACTCTACCCTAACTCTCAGCATTCTGCAAGTCGGCCGACCACTGAGCTAATAAATGCTCACTCTCATGTGGGCACTGATGGCAAAGGACTAGAGCCAAGACTGCAATCAATGCATGGCCACTGGCTGACTACGGGCCATCCTCAAATGGGGTAGGGGCAGATTCCCTCCCTCCACAGCAGGTCTCGCCCAGCAGAACCCACTGCCTGGGGACTAGCCTTTGAGAACGCTGGGCTGGGCTTGCTAGTACATCTGGACCACTCACCCCAGGCTCCTGATGCAAAGTCCTTTAAGCATAAAGGAGGAATGGGGCAGCTGCTGTCAGCACTACAAAGCAAGCTAACACAAAGCTCGAGATCAAGGACTGCAGTGGGAATTGGAGGCAGGGGTGGCAGAGGACAGAGGACTCAGCACAGGGAGGGAGACGACAAGGACAACAGGAAGCAAAGGAGACAAAACAGGCAAGGAGGTGGGACAGGGCAGCGAAGACAGCACAGCAGGAGAGGCCAGGGGACTTGAGGCCAGCCCAAAGAGAAGGAAGGGGCCTGAGCCCACCTGGCAGCAACCACAATCCCGTCCCCCAGGAGGAAGCTGAGGTCAGCCAGGAAGCTCTGTTGAATCCCTCAGCCCTCTTGTCTGCTGGACAATATGAACTCCCCAGTATAAGGAGGCCGGCAAGGAGCCAGAAGCTGGCAGCCCAGGCAGAGCCCCCATCTGCCAATTCTGAGTAAATAGTACCAGGAGATGGAGGCCCTTATACAACTCCCAAAGTACAGATGTCCTTTCACAGTTACCCATCTGGATGGCCCTCATTCCATCCTGGGTCTTTTTAAGAACCTACCACTTGGGACAGAGGAATCTGCTCCATTCCTGCTGGTGGCTGGACCATCAATGGTGTTCTCTACAAGGGGACAAATAAACAACACAGTGAGAAAGCGTACATCCAAGACTGCTGATGAGACAAAGCAAGCTGCGTCCCTGAGCAGGCTTGGTCCTGTGTGCCTCTCACAGCGACTCCCATTTCTCCTTTATGTGGGCCCTTCAATGCACACGCTGGACCACAAGCCCACCAGAACTTGGAAAATAAGGAACCAAGACTGCCTTGTGGGCTAAACTTTAAGATCAGCCAGCTTGGGAATCAGAGCAAAGACATGTGAAATGACTTTATAAAAAGACAGAATGGCTTCCAGGGCCAAATAACCTGGCAAACTGTATTAACTCGCCTAATGAATTGAAAAGTGAAGGGGGTGCCCAGCAGTGTGAATGTACTTAATGCCACTAAAATGTACACTTAAAAATGGTTAAAATGGCAAATTTTATGTTATGTATATTTTATCTCACACACACAAAGTTAAAGGGGTGGGGTGGAGAGGTTAGCCAGTTAAGGAAGTGCAAAAAAGGTGGTGCTGGCAAGGTCCAGGAGGGTGGGACCCTCCCCAATGGAGAGGTGTGGGGCTGGTCTAACCTGACGCCATTAAACATTTCTATCACAAACCAACTCTCCTAGTTCTGCCTCTTTCCTCATCAAGCAATCTTCTGGGAATCTGGCTGAGAGATTTGCCTACATGGACTAAAGGTGTAGGCACAGAGATGTAAGTGTCTGGTCTTTCAGTGATTCTGGTTCTCATTATAATTAATTAATTAATTATTAATAAATAAACTGGCATTCTCGTTATCATCTGGCTCCCCAGAGCTTGCCTGCCTGGGGGAGAATATGCTGCCAAAGACTCCAGTGACGAGCTGCCCTGGCAGCTTCAGCTCCTCACAGGCTCACAAGAGAACGCCTCACGAGCCGTGCAGTGGAGCCAGGCTCGGGTGCCAGCAAATGAGCCTTCTGAGACCTCGAGGCTGGGGCCAGACTGGCTGACTTCTAGGGAGACAGCTGTCTGCCTTCTCCCAGCAAAACACAACACCCCGTGGCCCCTTGTAGAGACATTCTGTCCTAAGGCCCACTGTCCACTGCTTGTGTTCTTACAACTTTCTCCCTGAGAAACCAAGGAGTAACCAGAATGGCATGTACATCTGCTACTGTCAACTTTTGATTGGGAAAAGACAGAAAAGGTGGCAAAAATATCTCCCCTTAATTCCTCCCCCGACACTGGATCATAGCTGATGACAGAAAACTACGTACAACAAATGGTATTTTTTTCAGTCACCATGTGGTGAGGTTGCCAGTTACCCCCCTCAAAAGATGAGGGACCCACTTGTACGATCCAAAATCAACACCAGCCACCTCAGCTCTCCAAACACTTGTTGAGCGCCTGCTGGGCACCAGGTATACAAAAATCAATAAAATGTTCCTCAAGGCACCGAGTCACTGCCGGGCTTGTATGCCTGCGCATTATGTTTTAAACCTCAGGTCACAGCTAAAGCCACTGTTGTTTTCCTCTCTTTACACATGACTTTAATAAGCTTATCTGACTTCTGAATGCAGAGCTCAAAGCCAAGAGAGAGTTAATATGTGAGGAGATATTAAAACTCGACAAGCATGCAGGGCCCATCTCTGGGCACAGAGGACACCAGCACATCCCGACACAGAATCATAATCCAGAGTCCTAACACTGATGCCAAGCCATCAGGAGAGGATGCATCAATGTAACAATGCTAAGAAAATCATCAATGAAAATCTTTAACAGTTTGGCTGGCCAAATCCTTGGGTCTCTGAACACTTGGGAGGAATCAGGCCCCAGAAAGCCAACATCTCATTGCCATCAGGTCTCAAGGAGTTCCCCAAGGCTCTGTTCAGAGCCAGTGTATACTGCTGTGGGGCTTTAGGTTTTTATTTCAACTGGGAGGCTCTCAGGGTCAATATTATCTTGATTCCACAGAATCCTCCCCTAGTGAGGGCTGGGAGAAGGATGGATTCCAGGAAGTATGTTCTATTTTTAACGTGATTTGTAATTTGGCTGGCTGGGTGACCTCCTCAAGTCATTTAACTCAGAGGTAAAAAGAACCCAAATGCCCAGGAAGCAAGGCGGCAACCCGTCTGAGGGGACCTGGAGGACTCTGCTCATGCCAGGTCTGGCGTGGGACTTGCACTCACTAGTGGGAGAAAGGAAGTCGAGGAGAAGATGCAGTCCTCCCCTGGCTCCAGTCTGTGGCCTACTCTGCCCTTTCTGGGAAGAGGAGGGAGCGTACCGCCGTGAAACCACTGTGTGGGTGACATACACACTGTGCCTGTTTCTTCTGCTTTTTAAAATACCTCCCAGGTTCAGCCATGAGGAACTAATGAAAAGCAAAAGGCATTTACATCCCAATTAATAAACTGCCTCTAGATAATAAAACTTCCCCAACTAGCACTGTCTTACCTGTGACACCAGCACATTTTGCAAGACACTCCTCCTTGGTCATATAATTATTGTCATTCCCTTCACAGCCTCCATACACAAACTGCTGGCAGGATCTGTCAGTGACATTGTACCACCACCTAGGGATGGCGGCCCGGCATCTTCCCACTATCTTTGAAACTTGGCAAAATTCTAAAACACAACGAAACAGAGACCAGTTAGCTTGGCAGGGCAATCCTGGAAAGAGAGAACATGCACAGACCTATAGGAGGTGGCCCACAGTTTTCCAGAGCCTTAAGATCTAGCACTAAGTTCCAGTGAGCTGTGTCTAAAGTGTCACCATCAGGCCTCCTTAGCGATTCCCTCCTCATACAGGAAAGAAACGCAACATCTAACAACAAAGATACCAACCGACCCAACTAAATTGAAATTCAGTTGCATGTTGATTTTGTCCCTGCCCTCATTATCAAAGACATACACATCCAGCATAGAAATAAGGCTTTCAAAGGCAACAGAACAGTCTGTAGGATCCTTTTGGATATGTGCCTGTCTCCCCAGACCAAGGGGAGCTTAGCACTGAAAGGCCAGAGCCGGCGATGTCAGGTCAGGAAGAAAGTACTGGTGCTCTTAGCAGCCCCCAGAAGGACCTTTCTGAAACTTCCCTGTCCACTCTCTGCCAGGGTAGGCCACTTCATAGTCAAATTACCACAAGCACCTCAGAAAGAAGCTCCCTAATGCTAGCTCTCCCCACTGCCAAACCTCCAAAGGCAACTCAGGTCACTCCTTTGCTCCAGTGTGGATAATGGCTCCTATCTGAGCAAACCAATATGGGCCTAGGTTTCAAAGTGTCCCAAAATCTGGCCCCACTCTAGTACACGGGAAACAGAACAACTATGTTATAAAATTCCAGCCAGATACATCTGCATGCAGAAGGCCTTTCTCTTTAAAAAGGACAGATACACAAATGCTAGAGGTATCACCTGCACTAGAATGAGACTTTCGCCAGGAAACCAACTGGAAAAGGGAGTAACCTGACCATGTGATTCAGCGTCTGCTCTGCACCACCATATCACCCCTCCTGGGACCACAAGTCCACATCACCTCTCTATACTCTGGCCTCCATGGATCTCTGCCTTCTGGCACAAGGGCATTCCAATCTGCGTGGGGCCTAGCACAGGGTGCTTGGTAAACATTTCAAATAAAAACATCCCAGGGCCTTACACGTGGTTATATGCTGTCATTTACTCCTCCTTAGTTGTTTTCATGTTTGCTAGGTTTACCTCACCAACTAGGGGATGCCTTTTGAAAGCAGAGGGCAGAATTTGTGCTTCTCTTGTGTCTCCCCAAATACATCACAATGATGGGCATGAAAACAAATGTCCACAAAACATCTATCTATGGACAAAAAGTTTGGTACTATGCAAAATAAAGAAACACCCCCAAGGAACTCCCACACACACCAATAAATCACAGGTAACTAGTACAGCAAAAAAAGCACACTCTAAAGTAAAAAATTCTCTTGTTAATTTGAAAGCAACCATCAGTTAAATCACCAGTTAAAAGTACCTTATCTGGACACTTCATATGAATGCAATCATACAATATGTCCAGGAAAGGCAAATCAATAGAGACAGGAAGTAGATTAGTGTTGGCCTGGAACGGGGGGGGGGGGGGGGGGGGAGTGACTGCAAATTGGCATAGGGATGGATCTTTTGGGGATGGTGGAAATGTTCTAAAATTGGAATGTGGGGATGGTTGTACAACTCTGTAAATGTACCAAAAGTCATTGGATTGTATGCTTAAAACAACTGATTTTATGTATGTAAATATTTAATAAATCAGTTTTTTTTTAATAGGGGTAACTTTCGTCCGTATAACACATCAACAAGAACCAGCTGGGTGTGCACCTGGAGCAGGGACTTTGTACTATGTGCCAAAGGTCACAAAACATACACAATCAACAAGGCCCAGGGAAGACATGGCAAGAGAGGAGTCCTCTGGTGTGTGATTCTGTCCAACCCACACCACTGTCAAATGCCAGAGGCAGCATTGCTAGCAACAAGACAAGATGGAGAGGACCCACACAGGATCCACTTACGACCCAAACTGAAAACATCATCAAGGCAAGGAGTGCCCAATGCTCCTGAGGTGGAACAGCCCATCCAACGCCCTGCCAAGCTGAGAACCCTGGGGATCACTGACTCCTTTGTGGCCTTGCTTCCTGAACAGCTTCAGGTACAGCCTTTTTTTAACAAGAAAATCTGAGGGAGGAACTGTACACTTTAAATGGGTCAACTGTATGGAATGTGAATTATGTCTCAATTGAAACAAACACCTGAGAGGGGCCAAACGAAGCTCAAGGCAGCCAGATGGGAACCGCCAAATACCACAGCAGAGAATGCAGCAGGGCGATCATGGTATAAAGGGTGAGAATTCAGTGGCTTTTCAGAAGCAAGAGTGCCAGATACACACTCTGTGCAGGTATAGAAGCCTGAGGGTGTATAAAGAGGAAGAGGGAAAAAGCTTATCTAGGGATGGATGGCAGTTACCTTGGTGAAGTCAACACTGCCCAGAAACTGGCCCTTATCTTTATGGGCTCAGACAAATACTCTGAGTGCCTCTGCGCTCATGGGGCATGAGGATGCTGATCCCTGCTAACAAAGTGCACAAGAGGATACTGAGGAATTAACTGTCAAGCAGGCTGGATGTGTACGCTATCCAGCATACTGCCTCAGAAAGCAAGGTGAAATGGAGCAGGTCACTTGGAGTCAGAGTAAGGAAGTTTTCTGTGGGATTTCTTGTGAATGTCCTCTCTATCGGAGCCTACCAGGCAGACTACAGTGCTTCAGTCAAGAGAGCTCGGTCAAGGTCTGCCTCTGGAATACTTCCTTCCTGACTGCCACTGCTGACCACTGCTTGCTCCTCATTGGAACATCCTTCCTGCAGATGTGATGGGCCCCTTCATCACAAATCCTGTGGGCCTGGGAGGCCACTCTGTCTCGAACAGCTGCTCACATCTGCTCTTAGTGATCACACACTGATCTCATAGCTTAAGTTTCAGAAGCAGCCTTATTTTCAGGTCCCTTGATAAGCGTAAAAGAGCTCTAAGTAGTAGGTTAGTTGGCCAAAGCTAGGTTCAATTAAGATGAAATTTAACCACACCCTTACTGTGTCAAGACAGTCCTCTCTGTGAGTGGGAGGCTCCCTGTCAAATGGAGAAAAGTCTCACTTTGTTACATGCTTCTACTAACTAAATTGCTTTTAAGCCTCTATGATTCAAATTTTTACGCTCTAGGCTTATGAGAGTGAACTCATGAAAAAGGATTTTGTTTTAGTTTGCTTGTTTCAAGGGAGAGAATGTTTCTTTAGGAAACACAGGCCACATATTCTTCACCTCACTCCACATAACATCAATGCATTTTTTCTTTTGTTGTTCTCCAAAACATTTGTACAAAAAGCCAGAAATACTTTAGTATGTAAGATGGCTTCCATGACTTATCTATCACCTTCCTTAAAAAAAAAACTTAAAGAAAATAAAATACCATACTTTGGTAGACACAGCTTAAAATCAAAATGAACCAAAATGCAGAGTATGATTTATTTCTTGACACCTCATTTTACTGCCTTCACTAAGCCTGACGTGAGGCACATTATGTGCACTATTTCTAATAGTCACAAAACTGTGAATCATGCAGTAACAACCCCCTTTTACAAAAGTGAGGACCCTGAGGTTTGGGTGGGTTAAGCTAAGCAAACAGCAGTGCTGGATTTGAATTCATATTGGTCTGATCAGTGAGCTCCAGCATAAACATAACAACCCCTTGGATGGAAAGAAAGAAAAACCCACCACAGTGACAGGCAGGAAAAACATTCCTCAAGGATTCATCAGAACTAGAGGGCTCACCAAGGCCAAGCCCTCTGCTGGGTCTGTTTACAGTCACACTCAGTGACAGTCACTGACAGCACCACACCAAAGAACTGGCCGAGGCTGAGGGGGACTTGGCTGGACAATTTTCAGGAAGTTGTTCCTTAATAAATAATTATTATTAAGAGATGACAAAATTATATATCAGTCTTGGAATAGTTTTGGGAAATAACCATGAAAATATGTTTCAAGTCCTATTTGTATGCTCACAAATGTTAGTGCAAAATTAAATGCATCCTATAAGTTTTCAAAACGCAGAGTAAGGAAAACAGGGAAAAAGCTGAAGGGCACCAAATTTGGTACAATCGCTTCAGAATACGTAAAAATGCAATTCCTGCCTTTAGGAAACAGTAACATTTTTTTCTCTTGGATAAGCATTAGAAATGGTTAAATTCATATATTATCTGACATATGAACCTAAATTACAAAACCCTGGCAGGTGTTTTGAACATCAGCTATTACAAAATAGCCAAACAGACTGGTCTTTGTTATAGAAAACAGGTTTCTCTGGTTCTGAAGTCACTAGAGGTTTAACCAAAACCAGCCACTGCCTCAGACAACTTCACTCTGTACGTAGTTAGCTGGAATGATCTGCTGCCACCTTCTAACAGGGCCACCACAGAAATGTTAAGCTCCCAGGCACTAACTTTATAGGTTTAAGAAGATGGCATCTAATCATTCTCCAAACATGCACAACTGTAGCAGCGTCTATTGAAAAGTTTAATGAAATGTTTAAAATATTATGAAAAGTACAGAAAATACCTTAAAATGGGTGTATCTACTCCGCTTTATCAAATTCTAACATTTTAAAGGACCAAAACATGATAGAGCCAAAACCTCACGTCAGTCCCACCTGTTCTGTCTCCTCCAAATTAACAAGTACCTTGCACTTAGTGTTTTCTTTTAATCATGTTTTTACACCAATTCAGAGTAAGTTTTTAAAACAAGCAAAAATAACTCTCCTAGGATTCTAGTCTACACTTTTTATTCTCATGGGTCCTAAAAACTAAACACCAATTTCTTGCCTCACTGTATCCTAAGAAAGCCCTGGATCATCTCACAAGCTGGAGCCACTCATCGAATGGTCCTCCTCCTCCTTCTCCATCTGTTTTCTCTAGAGCAAAGGTCAGTAAACTTTTTAATGACAGGCCAAATAGTAAACAGGCAGTATAGTGCAAAATCATGCAAAACAATGGGGAAAATTATGACTGTTTCATGATCTTTAAAATTCTTTGCTAAAACATTAAAAACCGTGGGTTATAAACATACAGAATAATTAAAATAAAATGAATATTTATTTAGTGCATTTTAAGTGAAAACATTAGAAACTTGAGAATTGAAGTGCTTAATCTTCTTTGTAAATAACTAAATAAATTACCAAGACTAATCTGAACAGTGCTTGTGAAGGTCTTTGTCATATATTTATGATACAGAGCAAGCATCTTTTCAGTTCACCTTAGTGGTTTGGATCACCTTCTAGGTTTGGATCAGCTTCCAATATTTTATCCTTTGCCCTTTCAGTGCCACAGAATTGCTCTGAGAGTTGCTTGACTCTGTAGGTTTTTGCCAGCGTCCATGGGAACATCAGCCTTTTTGTTACAACCACTTTCCTCATTTCTATGGATAAGCTCCTCTAGCTGCATATCAGTCTCTGATGGTGGCAGTGCCAGCACTCCCACAGTGAGCTCATTCTTCTATCTCCATTTATATGCAATTGGAATTTCACTTCCAGCGTTTTCTCTTTGCTGCACTTTCATCTTTTTTGGCCATTCTCTTCTATCGATCAACCATTTTTGTAAACTGTCACATGCATGGGGAAACAAGAAGGCAACACAACTACATGCTTTGCTGTGTGTGTATGAACCGAATCGCACATGTGCAGTGACCAATCACCATGCGTATGTGTGATTTAAGTGATTTGTGACTTAAGGGCTAGAAGCTGAAACTTGGTCTGTACTCAAGTATTCACAGTTAATATACTGTAGTAACTGAAAACTGTGCATGTGGAAAATCATGCAAAGCAAGAATTTGCTTTTATTACAGGCTTCATACATGAAAGCAGCCAGAGGTAATGACCAAGGCTGTCATTCCAGTAAAACTTCCTTTCATGTAATTTTTATGTCTTAAAATATTCTTTTGAAGGGGAGGGTATAGCTCAGTGGTAGAGAGCAGGCTTAGCATGCATGAGGTCCTGGGTTGAATCCCCTGCATTTCTGTTAAAAATAAATATATATTAAATATATAAATATAATTAGTAAACCTAATTACCTCCACACACAAAAAACATGTCTTTAATTTTTTTCAACCATTAAAAAATGCAAAAACCATACTCAGCTTGCAGGCCACATGTAGGCAGTGACCGCAAGCTGCAGTTCGCCAATCATTTCTTTAAAGAATGTTTATAAAAACACCCTGCTCAGATTTTCCACCCCCATCATGTTGCATAACTCAGAAAGTCCTACATGTGTGGTCAGAAACTATCACATAGACTCCTAGGGCTCACATTTCTTATAACAACACTGACCACACACTCCTCAGGTTTTATTCTTTGCTAAAAACACTGCAGCACACCCTTCCACCACTAAAAACAGCTCTACTCTTTTCATTAAAACCACTTAGAATTCTAAGGATAATGGGCAAAGGGAAATGATTTGCTGCAATAATCCTCAGATGGCTAAAAATACTATCTGACAGACACACAAAAATAAGAGTAGAGTTCACTCCTCAGTATCAAAAAGCAAACAAGGAAGAGTCAATTAATTGAAGAGTTTCAAAGAACAGGGGTAACTATTACCACATCCACAAGGGTCTGGTGTGCACAGTTTAAAAAAGCTGAAAATTCACCACTAGAACACCATGTTCATGCTAGTGAAATAACTTGTGAGATATCCACATAATCGAATACTCAAGAGTTGTTAAAAACAGGCAAGTGTGTATGTACTGGTATAGAAAAGTGTCCAAGACTAAGAAAGAAAAAAAGCAAAAGAATGGCTTAAATATTATGCTCCCTTTTTAAACTTTTAATTTAGACACATGTATGAATCTAGCTTTAGGGAAAGAGACTATAGGAGGATGAGGCTTTTCCACGGTTCCTTTAGTACAATCTGAGAATTCTAATCTTACAAATACATTTTAATTTTTTTAAGGGCTTTATCTGGATAGTGGATTATGGTCATCCCTTTTGTTTGCTTAAATTTTTCAGTCAAAATACTGTAAACTACCTGGTAAATAAAACTGAATGTACTAAATTCCCTAGTATCTTGAGCAATACTAAGCAATAAGTATTTGGTGAATAGCTAATCTATGTAAGTAGCATAATCATATAATTTACCCTCAAGATCAAGACACTTTAGAGTGAAAATAGTTAAGACACTGGGACATATGGTGGCATAAACTGGAACCCTTCAAGGTAAACTGAGCTGAGTAGCCATCCTACATAGAAGGCACTCACTGTGAACGTGGTCCTTGCCCTGTAGGCACTCACAATTAAGTTAGAGCCACAAGACTGGCTTGGATAGAAGAAAAAAAAAAATCACACAAAGTAAAGTATTATAATTACACCCTAAATTCAAAGGGTTTGTAAGCCATACAAGGTACAAAGGAAATGAGCAAAGATTCTGGTATAGGGGAGTGACAATAAGGAAGAGTCATTTAGCAAAAGTGTGTAGGGTAGAATAGAGGAAGATGTTCTAGCAAAGGACCAGTGTGTGCAGGAATCCCTGGCTGCCTCTCACTAGCCCGGTATTGGGATGGGAATGGAAGGCAGCTTTCCTAACCTCCCTGCACATGCACTTCATAACAAGAAAACAATAAATGCAACAAAAAAGGTATAAACTTCACAATAAAGCTGGAAAATGTATAAACCTGATCGATATTCTTCAATTCAGCAAGCCCCATATTCTGATTTAGGTGTGGCTAATTAAAAAACCGTAGATTTCAGAGGCTTGGAGTATCTAAATCAGACTATTAGGAGCTTAGGAAGATAAGCAAAGCTCCGATTGTGGACCCATCATATCTGCAACATAATCAGAAATACGTATTTAGTCCCTGCTCCTGTTCCCCTTCCTAATTTAGAGCTCCTAAAACCCTTGTAATTTCCTGAGTGCTGGAGCGTCTGCTATCCTAATATTTGTTCTTTGACTTGGGTTTCTGACATAAGAACTAAAACCCTGGCAATATCTGGAGGGATAAGACTGTCTTTTTGTATGCTAATGATATAACCAGTGTCTTGGGTGGGAGGACCTAGAAAGCTTCTGGATGGGGGTTGGTTGTCAGAAAAACCAAGGCAAGATGAAAGGGCTGGAACTTTCAGCCCCACCCATTATCCTCCAGGGAGTGGGGAGGGATGGGATATTGAGTTAATAATCATGCCTACGTGATGAATCTTCCATAAAATACCCCAACCAAAGGCATGAGGAGAGCTCCTGAGTAGGTGAACACATCCATGTGCCAGGAGGATGGCTCACCCCAAACTCCACAGGGACAGAAGCTCCTACGCTGGGGACCCTTCCATACCTCTGTCTTCATCTGGCTGCTGTTCATTTGTAATCCTTTATAATAAACTGGTAAACATGTTTCCCTGAGTTCTGTGAGCCATTCTAAGCAAATTATTGAACTGGAGGGGGTTGTGGGAACCCTTGATTTATAGCAGGTTGGTCAGAATGACAGGTGACTTGTGACTGGCATCTGAGTGGGGGAGGAGCAGCCTTGTGGGAATGAGACCTTAACCTGCAGGATCTGTGCTCACCAGATGCAGTTAGTGTCAGAACTGAGTTAAACTGTCAGACACCCTAATCCACCCAATCTGTGTCTGCAGAGAATGGCCTGATGTGGAAAAACCCACATATCTGGAATCGGAAATATTCTGTAGTAAACAGGAATTTTCTCTTTAAAATCCCTTTAGGTTAAAGTGAAAGCTGAGAATGTTAGCAAGAGAACTAATTTGAAGACATTATAAATGCAACTCAGCCCAGGTTGCAGTAAAGGCCTCTCTGTGTGATTTATATCCATTCTGGATCTAGTTAGTATAAAAGGGGTTTTTTTTTGACAAGTTTGCTAGCAAAATGACCCCTTTTGTGACATCTAGACTTTCGTTTCCTGCTGTGGAATGCACCATTCATTAATCTTGAGGCTATCTTGACAATGGCTTGTTTGGGATTGCTCAATGTCTTGAAATCACTGGTAAGTAATAAAGTGGGGAAATTCAGTTGGCTTTCCCTCCATGGGCCCCGATGAGATAAATTCTGTGGACCTGCAGATGCATTTCTTAAAAACAACTCAAATGCAAGGGACTTCTTGGACACACAGATCAATATCATTAAGAGTGTTGTGAGGATTAAAGGATTTTTTTCATTCTATTGTAAGTGCTTAAAACATTTGGCACAAAGCTTTAAATAAATAGTAGATACTATATTTTTATGAAGACCAGACTAATGCAGGAACAGTGGGAATGAAGTCAAAGAGGATGACAAATTTCACTACAGAGTCCAACTGAATGTGGTGACTGACAGGATATAGGGAATATTGAAAACCAAAAGCACAAACTCAAGCCAATGAGTTGATCAAACTAACTCAACCATCACTCCTTCCCTTTTTCTGCTGTACAACCACCTGCCATGGCTGAAGATACAGAATTCCTTAACTTCACCTACAGTAAGGCAATGGTAGACTATCACATAGATCAAAGTCCTGCAACACCACAATATCAGGAGATTAAGAGGTTAGAGATAGGAAGATAAGAAAAATTATGGCTTGGTTACCCATTTGGACTTCAAGTTACCTTTTCCTTAAGGAATGAGAGAATCTTCAAGTTTTCTGTGAGTGAGAGGTACTGAAGATCAGGAATGTGTTCAAAGTTAATTCTACCATGCCAAATTCCAAAGTTGACATTTATTTCATAATCAGTCTTATTTCAAGGTGATCTATAAATCCACCTATTCTGGTTAGCTGGATAGGTTCTACATACTTGAGGGCTTCTGTTTCTACTACAGAAAGCTACTAATTACCCATGTCCTCTAGTTTCAGGTGTCTGGAAGTTGTCATTAGGATAAGTAACTCAGAAACTTTAAAATAACCCCTAGGTATGTATGAGGAAAGAACATTTACAATGACAAATCCAACTTAAATTATAAGGCTCATAAAATCTTGGTGTTTTAGATATAAAATCTTGGCATTTTAGATATAAAATATTTAGACATAAAGGTTTACATTCCATAAACTGTCGGCACAAGGCAAACCACCACTGCTACCCACTGTCACCTCATATTCATCACTCAAGTGGGACTATAAATTCTACCCTTACCAAAATCCATAACTAGAATTATAGAAATCCATCTGAATAATTTGGAAGGAAACAAGCAGTTTCAAAGTCTTTCATGGAATTGTCTGTTAATTCACATTCAGGGGCTCTTAACCTTTTTTGAAATATAGAACTTTTTCAGAAATTGATGAAAGCTAGTGGACCCTCTCCCTAAAGCAATGTTTCTCAATCTTTTTCTCACTCTCCCTAAGGTGGCTTTTTAGACTATTTTTCCTAATCAGCCCATTAAATTTCAATACCACAGACATACTGTATATCTGTGTGGCCCCGTAGGAGGTCACAAACTATTGTAATATCTAATATTTTTTCATCATCCCCCCACCTCCACAAGAACATGCCCTACCCTCTAAATGACCAACTCTGGGACACACACAAAGCACCACATATGAACTCAGGGATTTCAAATTAAGGGGCTTCTAAAGCCAGGAACCCAGGACTCTGTTGGTGAGATCCATCTCAAACATTCGCCCTCACCTCTAAAATGGCTTCCCAATAACGAAAAATGTGCTTCAAATAAACTTGAAGGTTAAGTAGTTCCTGGGCCTCAGCATCCAAGTTCCAGAATTCCTTCATAAGGAGTTTTCAAAAAGACCTCATCAGAAACAACACGTGAAATGACATTTGTGACTAGGAACACAGAAGGATGTCCATAATCCAGACACTAGTGCTTCTGGGGGTCATCTGTGAATTCCTCATTAGTCATGTGACCAGTGGACCACCAAGGCCTCTTGGGGTTAAGTTATTTCAGTGTGACCCCTTCAGGGTTCTCTCCTATCTCACACGAATCAAAGGCTACCTCATTACTTATTGCTCTCACCCTCAGAATAGGGCAAACACAGGTTTGGTTGACTAGCCAACTACCTGGAGGCCAGCCTGAGTGTTGCAAATGACTCTGAGGGTAGGTAAAATGAGAAACAGGTAGGGGGGTTGGGTGAAAGAGAAATCTGTTTTATCACAGGCTGAGCTCTCAAATGCCGACCTGGGCCAGGGAATATTTCTACTGGCAAGGGTCCACTTTCCCTTAGTGTACCTAAAGGCAAGCCCCTTAACGTTCTTTAGGGGACTGGCACTATTTGGGTCTCAAAGGCCATGTTTTCAGTACTAAGCACACAAACCTTACCTTACATTTCCTTATAGCACTCATCCCCAAATATTTATTCACTGTTCATTTTTGGGTTTTTGTATTGTTTTCCTCTTATTACACTATAACTGCCATGGATGGGGTGGGGGGTGTCATCTGTTTCCTTCAGTGCTTTGCTTCCAGGGTCTAAAACTGTGCCTGGCACTTGGTAGGTGCTCAATAAATATGTGTTGAATAACTCAGTGATAAATATTTCAAACTGTCCTGGAACCAAACTGTCTTGCCTGCAATTAAAACAAGCGCCTCTCCTGTGAAGGACAAGGATACAAGATGCTGCCTTAGAGAACTCCCAGCTGATCACCAACACCAGCTACACTTCCACTCTTATCTGTCATCGTCTCTTTGACCACTCAATTTACCACTATCCATAGAGGTGAGGAGAAGAGAAAGGAATGATGACTAATAACATGCTTATTGGACATCTGCTGGAAAGTTCACTCTTTCAGTCAGAGTTCTGGGGAAACTAATTAATCCAGGCGGGTTGATGCAAATGGACGATCACTTGAAAGTGTGGTGGAGGCTCTCACACAAATGCTGCCACACTTGTCTCCAGTGGAAATTCCCAAGAACAATCAACAAAGGACTATGAGCCAAGGAACCATTAACACAAGTTATGATGCCCAAGGCCTGGCCGAAGTTACTGGCAGCAGGAACTACACTTAACTGACTGCTCCCGAAAGGAATTTTTGAGGTTCTATTCTGAAAAGGAATATATTACCCTGAAAAAGAATATATTATCTGCCCTCATATTCATCAAAATTATGTATTTGGGAGGCACTCCAAATACTAGGACTTATCACCTGAGAAGAGAAAAAAAAATGCACATTTGTGGCCACCTGAAAGGGTGTTCCCTAACAACAATAACATACATACACACAGTCACCGCACTGTACAATTTATAAGGAGCTATTATATTTTACTTACCTCTATTTACTAAATGGGGCATATACTTAACATGGGAGTCGTTAGAAAATACAGAGGGCAGGCCAAGTGAATAAACACAGACTGAGAAAGATGTCCTTTCCAAAAGAAGCACTCAGCACCAGCCCATGGGTACTATGTGGGAACACTGGCCTGGTGCTGCCAGATCTTCATATCTTTCAGGCAAAGCCAAAAATCACAATTTTCCATAAAAAATTTTCAATTCTAGAAACTGTACAAGTCACCTAAAGCCTGTTTGAGGCCTTGTGGGAACAGCCAGTCTGTAATCTCTACATGCATCCATGGTGGAGTGGAACTCTCCCTGAACGCTAGGAACACCCGGAGCAGTATCAGCTTTCCCCCACCTCCCTCTGAAGATGTCTGGAGTCAGGACACTGTGCCAAGCCTCCAAGTGTCCACTACATCCCTCACCCCTCCCTTTCTGCCCTCCACCACCCAGTGCCTCACCAACACTGTCAGTCTCGAGACCACACGACTCTCCTATCACTTGCTTATGACTATATCAGCCCCAGACTCCTGAGTCCCCCTTCATCCCCATACATCCTGTTTTGTTGCCATCTCCCTTCCCCCAACTCCTGGAGTCTCTGGTACTTATGACCTATCTTAAGCAAAACCTTTCATTCCCTCAATCTCTTCTCCGAACATTCTTGCCACTTTCTTACTCTAACTGAACCCAGCTCTCTGCTGAGGATATAGCTTCTTTTGGGCCCTTCCAGGTGAGTGCTGCTTCTACATCAGTCTCCCTCCACTCTCTCAACATCTGACAAATTTCGTCATCAGAGTAAATGTACCCCACCTGTGACTTATCTGCAGCCCCAGATCACTACTCCTCACTTCATGATTTTAGCTGCTGGCTCACGCTCACTCTCACTGCTGCTCCTGTCATCATTCTTGGGGATTTCCAGATCCAGGTAATTGATCCTCCAACCATCCTGGCCTCTTGGTTCCTAGACTTCCTCTCCTTCAGTGATCCTGTCCTCCCCTCAGAAGCTCCCTTCCACGGTCACACCTAGACCTTTGTCTCAATAACTGCAGCCTCCTCAGAACCTCAGTTTCATGCATCTCACTCACTGCCCACTGCATCCTATCTTTCTAGTTCATTCCCTTCAAAACCTCAACTCCAACAATCCACTGGTCCTACCACCTTTACACCACCTCTCAGCCCCCTCATGTCTTCACACAGACTATTCTTTGACAGACCATTATGATCTCCCTCTTATACACATTCATTACGCACTCTCCCCCACCTCCACCATACTCATCTGGAGGTACTTGTGCAGCTGTGTGTGGCTGCAGAAACACCTCAACTCTTAGTGGATGACCTTGCTACCAGAGAAAAACCAAAGCAATCAGAAGGGGCAGAGAGAGAGAGAGAATCAAAACAACCTCCTACCTCAGATTAAGCTGTTGAAAGCTTTCAAACAAACAGAACTTCAGATAAGCAAGGGCATTAGTTTACCCAGCCAGACAGGAGTATTTCTGAAAGGTCAGTAGGTCCAGCCAGCTGCAGCAGCCGACAAAGCCATTGGGAACAGAGACGACCTCTGCAGCAAGACCCAGCTCTGTCACTACTGTGTGACCTTAGGCAAGATCTGTAACTTCACCACCACACCAGGTTGTTTCAAGGATTAAATAATGCATACGAGCTCAGGGTAAGCAATAGATGTTATCCCCAAACTCAGTTTTGATAAAATCCGAGGCCACGTAACTGGAAGGTACATCCTAACACAACTTCTTCCTCTAAAAAAGCCCAGAAGGGCTGACAAATTCCAGTTCAGATTGCAAGAATGATTAACACCTGCATTCTTAATTGCCGGTCCTCTGGAGCTGAGTCTCTCCCCACTGGCTCTTGTTTTTTGCTTTACCTTCCCCACTGGCTCTTGACAGCCCCTCTCCCACTGTGACTCATTTTTCCCTCTCTGCCTCAGACATAGGGAAATTAAATCTTCAGAAATCACCACTGGTGATATCTTGGTGCAGACATATCCAACTTTCTCTCTTTCCATCTAATATGCTGGCCTATAAAGCCACCTGGCTCCTGCCTACTTCTCCAACCCCACATTCTCCTCCAATTCCACGCCCCCAACACCCTCCGACTCCAGCCATGCTGGTTGTATTTTCCTCGAATACCACCAAGCTTGTTCCAGCCTCAAGGCCTTCATACTTCATTACTTCCAACTGGACACTAGTCCTCAAGGTCTCCATGTTGCTGCCACCTGCTCATTCTTCATGATAGAGGTCAGATGTCACCCTCCTCAGAGAGCCCTCCCCTGACCACCTGAACTAAAGTGGCCCCCATCATCTTACCTCATCCCTGTTGTCTACTTCACCCTGTTCAATTACATCTTAGTAATTTAATACTGTGGTGAGTGCTCATTATTTAAATGTTTACTCACTGTCTCTGTCTACCCCACTAGAATATAAGCTCCGTACATGCAGGGACCTGGCCTGTCTGAGTCACAACTGTTATCACCGCTGCCAGCACTGTCCCTGACACATAGCAGGGGCTCAATAAGTTTTGCTGAATCAATGAATTCTTCCTTCAAGAGTGTTATTTTCAAAGCCTGCTTGTGCTTAGACGTCTGAAGCAGTTAAGGTTAGACCAACACTTATTCAAAATGACCTTTCCGGCCAAACTTCCTTACACTGTAGAGGTTTAAATTGGGCCTTATCCTCCACCAGCCTCTAACGACCAGTCCAAAGAATCCAAGCCCAGCTTCTCAATGCCAATATTCTTATAAGGGGCTCCCACCCTTGCACCGTGACAAAGTGCCCCCCAATACTTCTGCTTTTCTTCGCCTTCCTTTGGGTATCCACCTTTCTTCTGGGAGGCGCTCTACTGCATATGAACCAGAAAGGTTTCTCAGGAGGCCGCTGTCCAATTTCCAAAGGTGGGGGAGGGGTGAGGGCCTCCTCCCTGAGGCTAAAACTGCCACCAAGTCACCTAATCCAAGCCCCGCCTTCTGAGGCAGTTCTCCCAGGACTTTCTTGGGCCCCGGAACTTTCCGCTGCCAGGAAGAGGCTGGTCTTCAGTTTGGCCCCTCACCCACTTCCTGCCACAGGAACGGTCAAAGCCACTCCTTCTAGGTCAACAGCCCTAGTCCCCTCCCTCCCCCTCAGGAAACTTTTCCCAGCCCGGCTCCTCTGTCTGTCCTCCCTCCCAGGGGCTCCCAAATCTCCTTCTCAAGGTTCAACCTCCCAGGGCTGGCTCCACGACACCCTCTAAGCGTCACCAAGTCGCTCCCAACTTCCTCCCCCGCCAAGTCTCCTCGCTCAGACCGTGCCCAGGCCCCCACGGACCCCAACTTACACCCCCGACTCTGCCCCTAACGCCCCTTCTTCGGCCTCTCGGCCCTCCACTCCTCCCGGGAGACCCGCCCCGAACCTCACCGTGGACGCCACGTTCTCCATCGGCCGCCTCAGCCCCAGAGAGGAGCAGCGATGCCAGCAGGGCGAGGAGAGCCCAGCACCGCTTAGGCCCACACAGCTGCGCCATGACGGGCTCCACCCGGCCGCCCAGGCAAGGCCACGAGCTGCCAGCCGTTGGGGTCTCGCGATCGGGTGCGGGAAGACCCTTCCCGCGCACGCGCACGGGAGCGCCTCGCGCTCAGGTGCGGGCGTTCGCAGAAGGGTCCGCGGGGTGCTGCGCTGGCTCTCGCCACAGAGGAGGTGCCCGGGAAGCCCCTTTCTCGGACCTTAGGTGTGCGGTCACCCTGCCTCTTTTGCCCACGATGCTTCAGTCCGCTCCTCGCTCGCCCCCGACTCTCCCCCAGTTCAGAACCCCGCTACACCCACAAACGCTTGGCAGGCGCTTGAGGCAATGGCGGCCGCCGGGAAGCAGCCACCGAAGGTGGATGGCCAGGGAGGGGGCGGGGCGCACCTGGCGAGTCGGGGTGTGTAGAGCGCAGGCGCAGGGAGCAGGCACCTGAGCGGCCCTCCTCCTCCCAGAGCGCACCTGGGCCCGCCCTTGGCGCTGGGGTAAGGGGGCGGGGCTTGCGTTGGCTCCGCTCCGGGTAGGACTTTAGCCCGAGAGGAGGCGCTCTCCCGCTGAACCCCGGGGCTCCTGCTGCCCTTGCTTTGGAGCTAGATCACTAGGTACGAGCACTTTTCGCGCGTGGACTGGGCCTCAAGGTGAGAGGAGAGGACACAGTCGTGCTCTTATTGGAAACTTGTGGTTTTTGCCCGCCTCTCCTCAGCCTTCCGTTGAGGGCCAGGGATTAGTTCCTAAATTCAGCGTTCACTGAGCGCCTCCTCGGAGTGTTGCAGGAAATCCAGCGGTGACCACGCCAGAGTAGTCCCTGCGTCACCAGACAGAAACCGACCAGAGTAGTGATGACAAAAGCATAGGGCAGAGTGATTAGGGATGTGATGTGGGAAGCACAGTCTGAGTGATCAGGGGCTGGGGTGGTGCAAGACCTGGGAGCCCAGATAAGTTACCCATTCAGCCTGAGAGAGGTTCACAGAGGGCTTCCCAGAGAAGGTAATAGAGCCATGAATGAACAAGAGCCCCACATCCTGCGTCCACGGTTCCCAGTCCTGAGGTGAAGACAAATACTTCACCAGGCAAGAATAGATGTCAGGGCTGTAATGGGGAAGCACACGTAGAGTAATCAGGCCTGAAAGGAGTGAAACCCAGAGGAGGCATCTCAGCAGCTTGGGGGCCAGGGCAGGGTTCCTGAAAGAGGGATGTATGAGCTGAATCCCGAAAGAGGGGTGCATTAGGGCAGGCATAAAAGCAGAGGATGACCAACAGGATGACTTAAGTGCAGTATTATTGAAAATACCCAACAATGCTATGAAGCAAATGGATTGGGGGCTGGGATGGAAAATAACAGAGGACTGGGAGGTGGGGGAGGTGGTTTTGATAATGAACCCTGAAGGATAAATAGGGCTGACGGACAGACATTCCAAACAAACAACAAATGCAGAAGTCCTGAAGCAAGAAAGACATCAGTGCATTATTGGAGCCAGGGCCACCCCCTCTACTCAGACTCCCTCCTGACCTACTAATATGTGAAGAGCCTCAACTGGGTTATCAGAATGGTGTTTACCTTAAACAAAGTTTTATGCCCACCATCTTCTTTTATCTGCGTTGAGGACCTGGGACTCAAGGTCAAGAGTCTGAAATGTGAGGCCAGAGTTCTCTTCAGCACCTGAACCCCTTACCCCTACCCCATCCCCCTAAAACCCAGGCTTGAGCTGAAAAACAGAACTGCAGTGAGAGCTGAGGCTGGAGAGGAGGCACAGGCCTGTTGATTCATTCACACATCTGTTCGTTCATTCCGCACATTCTTTGAGCACCCACTGTGAACCAAGTACTGTTGTAAATGCTGGAGAAGATACAACAGTGAACAAAGCAAAATTCCTGGCCTGTTGAAACTCACTTTCTAGTGTTGAGAACAGTGAGGAATCTAGCATATCTGACACTGAAACCAAGCCCTAAACCGAGTTCATGTTTATGATTAACCTCTCTATCCAAAACTTCATTCCCTTTCTTGTCCCGCCCCTGTTTCCCTCAGGACAGAAGAGCATCAAAGAAAAGGCAGGGCTGAAACTGAGCAGGACTCTGTAGGGCCCTCCCAGGTCCAAAAGTCCTCTGTTTATTGTTTGTAGACAAAGGCTCCTAGGCCTTCCCTGAGTTCTAAAGATCTTAAGCAGTTACTAATTAGGGACGTTTGGGAATGCAGAAACAATGGAAACAGGCAAGAAACAATAGTTCAGTGATAAAAAGAGTCAGAAGTTCCCCCTCAAGGGGTATACATAAAAATCTGACACATATCTTTCAGTTGTTCTGCAGAAACTAAGACCCCGTCCAGGTGAAGGATGGCAATTACATGCTGACCACAAGCAAGTAGACCCCAGAAGGCTGATGATTAAGATTCTCAAAACATCACCACCCCATCCAATCAGAAAAAGGTCCATGTGCTGCAAGCCTCACCCCAAATGTGGCCCTTAAAATCCCTTTCCTGAAAACCATCGGAGAGTTCAAGTCTTTTGAGCATGAGCTGCTCATTATCCTTGCTGGGCACCCTGCAAATAAACACTATGCTTTCCTTTACCACAAGCCCTTGTCAGTAAATTGGCTTTGCACGTTCAGTAACAACACCTGGGGTGGATAATTTTTTTATACCTCCTCCTGTCTACCAAAAAATTATTTTTAATAATAATCATGTAAGAATCATTATGTTATTTGTGCTTTCACTTTAAAATTAATAATTGAAAATGAATAAATTTCCATTTTAAAGATATTACTCAAATTCAGTAAAATATTTCATGTATGAATGAAAATTTGTACTTAACAAATAAAAATATTATACCTCCCAGTTCATACCCTGATTCACTGTTTAAAATTTTAAACACAAAAACTCCAAAAGAACATGTAGAATGACAGAATAATTTCTTCATCTTTATAATCATTGTGCTATAATTTTAATTTCTAATCTATTATTTATGCAAGAATACGTTGAATCACAGACGTTGGAGACTCAAACTGTGCCTGACACAAGCCCAAATGATTCCAAATTGTTATGAACTTATTTTCAAAATGAACACACATAGCTGAGTCTTCATAGGACAGAGGTCAACTGTATATTCGGGAGTTCCCTATATTAACTTCCCTATAGAATATTGTGGCAAGCAGATATTGGACAGCCGCCATGTTTATGGCCTGTATAATCCCTTCCCTTCAAGTGGGAGCAGGACCTGGAACTTGCTTCTAACCAATAGAAAATGGCAAAGGAGGTTTGTGATTACATGACATACGAAACTCTGTCTTTGTGGAACTGGAAAGAGAGACACTCTCCATTGCTGGCTTTGGAAGATATGAGCCATCACATTTGTCAGAGGATCTATGGAGAGGGCCACATGGCAAGGAACTGTAGGTGGCCCCTAGGAGCTGACAGCAAACCCTACTAATAGCCAGCAAGAAAATGAAGACCTTATCCCTACAACTGCAAGCAAGTGGAAGCAGATCTTTCCCCAGTCAAGTCTCTGATGAGATGACAGCCCTGACTGACACCTGAATTGCAGTCTGGTGAGGCCCTGGAGCAGAGGGCCCAGCTAAGCCATGACTAGACTGGATCCACAGAAACTTTGAAATAAGAAATGTGTGTTATTTTAAGCCACTAAGTTGGTGGTAATTAATTACTCAGTAAGAGAAAACTAATACACATACAATTTTTACTAGAGGAGAGAGTAATACAAATATTTAATTTGAAGCTTACATATATATTATTAAAACTCAACAGTATTGCATCAATTGTTCAGTAAGTACACCAACAAATGATTGTTTCCTGGGGGTGGGAGGATTATTTTTATCGCTGATACGGTTTTGAATTTGTCAGTGCATGCTATAATAAAAACTTGGCCAACTTTGGGTCAGTTTTATTACTATTTTAAAATTCTCTACAGACAGTGCACCCCTTTTTGCCTATACCCAAGGTGGACCACCCCTATTTCCCTCCCTTTAGTATACCACTACTTGGAAAACAGACAATAAATAAAATGAGTAAATTATATACAATGTTAAAAGGCAGTGAGTGTTATGGATAAAACATAGAGCCAGGTAAGGGGTATGGGAGTTGCAGTATGAAATAGGATGGTCAGAGGAGCCCTCACAGCACAGGTGACATCTCAGGGAGAAGAAGAAGTGAACCCTGTTGATGTCATTCTAGGGAAGAGCTTTCCTGAGAGAGAGAACAGCTAGTGCAAAGGTGCTGGGATGGGACTGTGCCTGGCATGTTTTCAATTCTCTGGCATATACCTAAGAATGGAGTTGCTGGATCGTATGGTAACTCTAAGTTTAAACTTTTAAGGAACTGCCAGGCTGTTTTCCAAAATAGCTGTTCCATTTTACATCCCCATCATAAGGGTTTTGATTCCTCCACATCCTTGCCAACACTTGGTAGTTTCCATTTTGAGAAAATTATGGCCAACCTACTGTGTGAAGTGGTGTCTCATTGCCGTTTTGCTTTGCATTTTCCACATGATTTTGAGCATCTTTTCATGTGCTTATTGGCTTTTGTGTATCTTTTTTAGAGAAATGTCTATTCAGATCCTTTGTCTATTTTTTAATTGGGTCATCTTACTACTATTGAATTCCATGACTTCTTTATTTTAAATACAAGTACCTACTCAGATACATAATTTGCAATTTTTTCTATCATTCTTTGGGTTGTCTCTTCACTTTCTTTTTTTTTAAACTTTTTTTTTTAATTGAGTTATAGTCATTTTACAATGTTATGTCTCTCCACTTTCTTGATGATGTTCTTTGAAACACAAAAGTTCAAAATTTTGATGGTGTCTAATTTATCTATTTTTTCTTTTCTTGCTTTGCTTTTGGTATCATATCTAAGAGAACATTGCCTAATTATGGATAGTCTTAAGCAGGGGAGGGACAGGGCCAACTAGAAGTTTTAAAGTTTTAAATTAATTCTTGCTCTCACTAAATTGTTCTCGCTAAAATTGCAACCCCACCCTCAATCCATTTCTCTTTCTCTGCTTCATATTTCTCCATAGAACTGATCGTCTTCTAATAAACTGTAATATGCTATACTTACTTATGTTACTGCTTGTCTCCACCACAAGAATGCCAACTTCATGAGGACTGGTCTATTTTGTTCATTGATCTATCCCCATTGCCTAGGGGAGTTGGGGAGGGGGAGACTGGAAATGACCAGACATGGACAGGACCGCTGGATACTATCTGGCATGAGGAGTCTGAGAGAGAGGAAAGAGGGAGACAGATGGGGCTTAAAATCTCAGACGTTATGACAGCAAGTGAATATTTGTTGAATAGAGTGTGTGGATATGAGAGAATGGATGCATGGATGAGTGAATAAATGAAAAAACGAAATAATGATGTGCTGTGAGTACTCTGGCTTGATCTTCCCTTGAAAATAGAATAGGTAACACAGGGGCTCCTGCACGGTCCCTTGCAACCGCCAGAGGGCGCAGACAGGCCGGGTCCCCTAGAGCCCATCCTGGGACCCGCCCCGCAGGATCCAGGACCCGGGAGCCCCAGCCGCCGGGCCCCGGCCCAGGGCTCCGGGACTCCGCCCATACCTAGGCCAGGGACCGCCGCGGGCTTCACCCCGGAGCGCGCGGCCGCGGCCAGTCCTGGCGCTGCAGGCGGGGAAACTGAGGCCCCGGGGGGCTGGGGCGGGGCCGGCCCCCCGGCGAGCCTGAGCCCCCGCCCCCGGCCGGCCCCGCCCCGGCCCGTAAGAGGTCCCCCGGGCGCGAGGCGAAAGCGCACAGCGCGGCGCCGGGGCCGGGGCCAGGACCGCGATGGCAGCTCAGCGGCTGGGCAAGCGCGTACTGAGCAAGCTGCAGTCTCCATCGCGGGCCCGCGGGCCTGGGGGTAGCCCCGGGGGTCTGCAGAAGCGACACGCGCGTGTCACCGTCAAGTATGATCGGCGGGAGCTGCAGCGGCGGCTGGACGTGGAGAAGTGGATCGACGGGCGCTTGGAAGAGCTGTACCGCGGCAGGGTGAGGCGAGGAGGGGTGGGGGACGCAGGGGGGAGTCCCGGACCCACAGACCCCGGGTCCCAACTCCCTACGCCTGGGTGGGGGTCTCTGGTTGCTTGTGCTCGCTGGTGCACGCGCAGCTTCGTTTGCGCAGGAGGACGCACACCCTGGGACTCATGGGCCCCGCCGTCCACCTTCCATTGGCACTCTGCACACACAGAGACGCACGCTTGGGTCCAAACATCAGGGGAGGGCCAGGGTTTTAGCATATGGGAGGTGAGCAGGCAAAGTTAGGGAGCTGGAGTGGCCATATCTGGAGAAAGGCCTGGGTGGGGCGGGGAGGAGGATGTCTTAAAGCCAAACATAGACACCGTGACAGGGAAGATACAATCACATGGAGCCACACAGCAAAGGAAGCATCAGCATTCACAGACGTGCACAGTGACCAGCTATGGCCCCTCACAGACAGTGACAGAAGCAACAGCCACACACAGGCTCTCAAGGACACAAGCTGTGGTCACTTACAGATCAACATATGCTACAGACACAGGCTCTCACCGCCACAATAGCACAGACCACAGCCAAATGCAGACCCAACACAGCAACGGCACCCATATAAAAGGCCTCCAGCTACAGCCATTCTGGAGCTATAGACACACACAGCACCAGCTGTAGCGACTCAGACGGTACAAGCTAGGACAGCTACCCCGACACCCCATGATTCAAGTAACGACCATCCATTATCTCCCAAAAGCAAAAAAGATAATCACGTGTAAACACAATGACAGATGCTGCAGCCACGCACAGACATAAAATAACAGAAATTATAGCTACACCCAGACAGAAAACCGCATAAGCTACGGGCATCACCGACGTACAGTGGCAGACACTGCAGCTGCCCGAGGACACACAGAAGCATAAGCTACAGCCTTCTGTGTTGTCTCATAATTGACAGACAGACATGACCTTTCACTTGAGTCTCTGCTTGAAGTCACACTTCGTACAACACACCCATGTGCAGAACACAGTCATGGGTATCAGTGCACAGACACACGGGACCACAGAGCCTTGTCAGCACAGCACGAAGCAGGAAGAAGCCTGGGCCCCTCGCGATGACATGAGGGCCCTCTGTTCTCAGACTCATGTGGCCTCACACAGAGGGCAGTTGCTAGTTGTAGGTGGCTTCCTATGATGTCATCCTCAGATAGAGGGCACTATAGCTTACCAGGCTCTCCAGGACCCAAGTGACCCTGTGGTCACTTACTGATGAACATAGGATACAATGACACATGGTGGTAAGGCAAACACAGCTAAGCCATAGGACGGTAGTCCCTGTGTAAGTCGCACACGATGTCACGTCCCTCGGCACCCTCGTGCCAGCGCTGGCATCTTGGCATCAGGCTCTGGCTCATACCCAGAGACTCACACAGGCAGGTAACACACTTATGGACACTCCAGAGCCCTGTCTCCATACACAATCCCCGGACAACCCAGTCCTGAAGTCCACAGCAGGGTCAGCAGGACTTTGGGTGGGGGAGGCAAAAAAAATCAATGGTCTCTGGGATCTCTTGCTCAGACAGCTGGGTTTTGTCCCCCACAGGGGTACTAAGCCAGCCAGTATTTGGCCCTTTGCCCCAAGAAGCCATACAAGGGTCCCCCCTCTTGGCTGCTCAGAGTTGGGCTCATGGCTTTTCCCACCCACCTACCCACCTTGTAGGGCCTCCTGGACTCATAAGGGTGGCACTTTGGCATTGGGGGCTGGCCCAAGCACGCCCCTCCCTCCCCGTCCCCTGGAGTAAAGGGCCACCCCTAGCAGGCTCTGGCCTGCCAGCTCCCCTCCCCTGCACCTAGTGCTTAAATTTTCCCTTGAAAGGGCAGAGCCAGCCCCTCTCCTGAATCCCAGAATCAGACATTCCAACACTCGACCAGGCCTGTTTCCCGTTGTGGGAACTGAGGCCAAGAGGAGAGACCTGTGCCAGCATCCGAGACTCCTAAGGCCCAGAGGCCAGCATCCCAGCTGGTACCGGCTCCCGGGCCTCTGTCAACCCATCTGTCACCCCTCCCCCCAACACCCAGATGTCCCGCCTTGGTGGTGCTGTCCCTGACTGCCACATTATTGCTCCAGAACCTGCCAGCTGGGCCCTGGGGCCCCCAGGGCTCCTTCAGAGCCCTGGACAAAGGCGGGGGAGGGAGGGGGGAGGGACCCTGACTACCCTTCCCTCCTGGCCTTAGGAGGCAGACATGCCTGATGAGGTCAACATCGATGAACTGTTGGAACTAGAGAGTGAAGAGGAGAGAAGCCGGAAAATCCAAGTAGGTGGAAGGGAAAGCCGTCCCCAGCCCTCTCCCCTGCACCTCCCTAAAAATCACATCCACAGTTAATGTGTTCATCGAGCACGTCCTATGTGCCAGGCACTGTTTCAATTGCTTTATACTTATTAACTCATTTAATCCTCACAAAACCCTAGAAGGGTTTATTATCTCCGTTTCATTGTTACTGCTATTATCTCCATTTTCCAGATAAGGAAGATGAGGCCCAGAGAGATTCAGTCACTGGCTCAGGATCACACAGCTCAGAGAGAGCACAACTGGGAGTCCAAGCCAGGTGGTCTGGATGCAGTGTCCTTGCTCTTTAGGCCTGTGCTCTCCCAGAGGCAGGAAACGCTGTGTGACCTTCTGGCCCTCTCTGGATCTAGCGCTGGTCCTGGTGCTGAGTTTCTTGACTCAACCCTGCCCCCAGTTGCTCTATAAGACCCTCAAGCCTTGTTCCTCCCTTGAAGCCACATGGGAAGTCCACCTGGAGTCTGACTTCCATTTTGTCTTGCTGCTGGGGGGCTTTGTTGAGAAAAGGAAGGGGTTGGAAGGGCCTAGATGTTAGTCATTTACTATTTTCTTTTCTTCTCTCTCTTTTTTTTTTGCGGGGGATCTTTAGGGACTCCTAAAGTCGTGCTTGAACCCCACAGAGGTGAGTTTTCCATCCCCCATCACAGGCCCTCTTCTGCCCTCTGGATCCTGATTGGGGTGGGGGGGGGTGGTCTCCAGGGAGGAGGGCAGAAGCTGGTGGTGCCCAGGACCTGCAGAGGGAACTCTGGGGAGCCCTGTCTCACTCACAGCCCTTTCCCTATCTCCAGTGGTGTCTTTTGTCTTCATCACTCCTGTCCTCTCTCTCCATCTGCCACGGGGACTCCATTATCTCCTTCCTGCTGAGACGCTCCCCCATCTGTCTCCTATTTCTGTCTGTGCTGTGCTCTGTGGGCCGGCTCAGCCTCCACCACCCTGGGGCTCCCTTCCCCACCTCTCCAGGGGCCCTCCATCCTTTCAGTCTCTGAAGCTCAGAGGCCCAGCCCCTCCCACTTCCTTCTCTGCTTTAAAAGGGAAAAATATTCATGTTTCTCTAACCAGCTCTGGGCTGCCTATCGGACAAACGTCACTGTGTGTCTGTCTGCCCTAGAGCCAGCTCAGGCCTCTGTCCCCAGGGACCTTCCTGGTGATCTCTTAGCCTAAGAAATATCTCAGTGTCTCTCTATGGCTCTGTTTCTTTCTCTATTCCTTTGTCTCTCCCTCTCTCTCTCTCTCTCTCTCTCTGTCTCTGCATCTCTCTGTCCCTGCATCCATATCTCAGTCTCTGTCTCTCTCCATCTCTGTCTCCCTGTCTCTGGTCTCTGTCTCTTTCTCTCCCCACCTTGCATCCTTCTCCATCTGCAGCCTCTACCCCTCCTTAACTCCACCTCCACCCCTTCTCATTGATCAGGAAGTGGGAGAAAGAGGGGCCCAGGTCCAAAGGGCTGGGCTGGGCAGGGAATGCCCGCCCCTCCTCTTGTTCTCAGTGCCCCCTCTCTGTCCTCAGGACTTTGTCCAGGAGCTGCTGGTGAAGCTGCGAGGCCTCCACAAGCAGCCAGGCCTCCGCCAACCCAGTCCCTCTGGTGACGGCAGCCTGAGCCCCCTCCAGGACTGTGCCCGGACCGCACCTCCCTGACCCTCTCTGGCTTCTGTGACCCCCTCCCTCCCTCTCCGTCCCCTCCAACCCCCAACACTGTCCTGGCTTGTTTGTAAGTTGTATTTAATGGTTCTGTAACAATAACACTGTGTGCCTGTTTTTCCTCTCCTGGTTGCTGTGGGAGCAGCCCTGAGCTCCTCCCCCCGCCTCCCTCTCTCCGGCTGCTTCTCCTCTGGTCCAAGCACCCCGGCTCCCGGACAGATGGAGAGTCATTCTGCAGCCAGAGAGCATGAGAACAGGCCCTGCTGACCTCACACCCCTGGGACTCATATCCTGTCCACCTCCCCCAGCCTTGGCCCAGTCCCAGCAGGCAAGGCCTCAGCGTGTGGGTGGCACTAGGGGGGCTCCTGTGGGGGTGACCGCCTGTGATCCCTGGGCCACAGGAGATGCACAGGATGGAATGTGCCTGATATAACCACAGCGCATGTGAACAAACCATTCATCTACTCTGTAGATTTTATTGGGCACCTATTGTATGCTTAATAGGGCCATAGGTATTGAGGCCACAAAGATGAGCAGAAGGTGGTCCCTAGCATCCAGGTGCTCACACACTGGTGGGGAAGAAGAGCCTGTGGATGGAAGTTTAGAGCAAAATGTGCGAAATGATCCAAGATACTTGTGAGCCCAGGGTGTGGGAGGAGCCATTCACTTGTCAGGTGGTGAAGAAATCTTGGAAGGCTTCCTGAAGAAAGTGACATCTCGGCCAGGGTTTTATTTTTACTTTTTTTTCCCTAGTGGGAGAGGTAATTAGATTTATTTATTTATTTAATGGAGGTACTGGGGTTTGAACCCAGGTCCTCATGCATGCTAGGCACGCACTACCACTGAGCCATACCCTCTCCCTAGGCAGGGCTTTGAAGGATGCATAGGGGTTGTGTGAAATGGGTACCCATATCTGAGGACTCTGAACTGGTGGATGGAGGAATTGACATTAGGGCTGAGCCAGGGAAGAGACCAAATATTGGCAGGCCCATTTACCAATTAGGGTGGACAAGTCCCCCAGAGATGGCTCAGGGACGCCCCCTGGGCTGGGGCATGCTCATGCTGGAGTATAAGGGGGCCCTGAAGACTTTCAGGGGAAGGGCTAAGATTTCAGAAGTGGGTAGTAGCTGTTCATTATTTAAACAGTAGGTCTGTTTGGGGCCAGTGGTCCCAGCTGTGTACAGTCAGGGGATGGAGTGGGGCTGTGGCTGTGCTAGGCCTGGGGCTGGGCCAGAGCTGGGGTACCTTCCCCCAGAGCAAAGCACATCTCCCACCTTGCCTCTACTGAATAAACAGGGATCCCACACCCCATGCCCATCCCGTGCCACTCAGCAGCCCTGCCAGGATCAGGCACCCATCCCAGGGGTCTGAGGTCCAGGCTGGTAGGAAGAGAAGCTGACCTGGAAGAAGAGGGACATCCATGATCACCTGGTCCATCCAGCCCTCAGGTGACTTTGCTGTCCCCATGCAGACAGACCTCAGGCTCCCAGCGCCCCCTCCTTCCACACAACTGTATAGAGAATGTAATGGAGGAATCTCTCCTTCTGGCATTCAAGCAAAGTCTTGTGTGTGCCATGTGCTGGGCTTCTCAGTTTCCTCATCTGGAAAATGGGGTCTTCATGGATGAGGAAACTGAGGCCCAGATTAGTGATGTCACTTGCCTAAGGTCACTCAGCTGGGAAGTGGCACTGGGCTTCAGTCCCAGGCGTTACGACCCCAGAACCCAACTACTTCTACACTATAGTGTCTCTAATAAACCATAGCGATGATTGCTATTCTTCAGTGGCAGGAAGAGGTGGACTAATTTATACTGAGGTGTTAATGACTGCTGATGGCTCACTGAGATATTATCTAAAGAGCAATACAATTTGAGAGCAAGGCTACCACCAAAGGATTGGGAAGCAGCATACTATAGCAGATAAGATCATGGACTCTAGGGTTAGTGCCTGGATTCAAATGCCATCTGACCTACTTCCTTGCTATGTGGTCTTGAGCAAGTCACTCAACCTCTCTGTGCCTCAGTTTCCATATCTGTAAAATCAAGATGATTATAATAGTACCATTTCCCAGGGTGGTTGTGAGGTTTAAATGCACAGATCATAGACTAGTGTCAGGCACATAATAAGCATTGTTATCACCCTTATCATTGCAGGGAGGGCTGGACTGTTAGTTCCTGACAGCCACCATCCCTGGCCAGCAAGATGTTCCTTGGGAATGCTGAATTACAGGCCCTCAGATAAGGAAGTTTCACAAGGGGCACAGTGTACCTGACACACCACCTGGCAATGTGGCCACATTCACCTCACCCTATCTCCCAGGGTCTGTGGTCTTGTTTCCCACTTAGCAGCCAAATAATGCTTTTTCGCGTTCACCTTAGTCTCTACTCACCCTGCTCCTTTCACAGGCTTCCTTTGGCTTCTGAAGAGAAACCGAAGTGCCCCCCTCAACTCCCCACCCCATCACCTGTCATCACTCTGCCTTCATCCCTCTCCTCTCTGCCCTTCACCTGCGCTACTATCCCCTTTCTCACCTTCACTCCTACGGGGCTTTTCCCGTCCAGGACCCACGGACGTTTCCTCTGCCATGAGCTCTCTGCCCAGAGTCCCTCATCACTTAGATGAAATTCTGGACAGCTGTCCTTGAGCCCTTCATCTATGGAGCCACCCCTTGTCACTATCCTGTCACAATAATTTATTTTCCTTACAGAATTTAATTATGTATTAGTTTGATTTATTGTCTGTCTATCCTCCTCAGCTTTCAGAATATTAACTCCTTAGGCATGGCTGTATTCCTAATGTCTGCCACAGTGCCTGGCACACAGTAGGTGCTTGCCCAATAATAGCGCCTCCTGCTGGCCACATTCTCCGTGCACAGTAACCCTCCTCGAATAGAAGTGAGGCCTCAGCGCCCCCTACTGTCTATATCAGTTGGTTTTTTAGCTACACCCCAAAGGTCAGTTACTCCAGGGCTGGTCAGTTAGCGTATAAGAACTGACTAGAGAGGTAGCTCCTGCGAGGTACTCACCCATCTTTGATCAACACCAGGGGCTTTGCTAATTAGAATGATAAATATTAGAAATGGGCTGGCATTGATGATACGATTGGCCAACATGTTTTAGAAATACTCACTTTCAAAATAGAGCAGGGAGGCTCTTCATGAAGGATGGATCATGGTTGATTTAGAATAAGCCTACAAGAATCAGTAACATTATTGAAAGTCAGCCCTTGACTCAAGGGTTGAAGAAAATTAATAAAATAATATATATAAGAAAAAAGAAAAAAGAATCAATATTATTTCAGTAACTCCGTAATAATCAATTAAAACACAATTTAAACAACTGGTGGGGTCCTCTGTAGCAACCAAAACTATAGTTTATCTAATAACTTAATCAAATATACATAAGGCCTTGATGGAAAAAAACATTAATATGCCTATAAAGGATATAAAAGATAATCTGAAAAAATTGAGACCACCCATGCCTCTGCATAAGATCTCTGAATATTAGCCACATGTCAGTTCTCTCCAAATCAGCTGATAAATTCAAAGCAATCTCAATCAGAATTCTGGATGGATTTTTTTTGAGATGCTTGATAAAATCTTTTTTTTTAACTTTGTTTTTATTTATTTTGGGGGGGAGGTAATTAGGTTTATTTATTTTTATTTATTTTTTAACAGAGGTACTGGGGATTGAACCCAGGACCTCATGCATTCTAGGCATGTGCTCTACCACTGAGCTATACCCTCCCCCCGATAAAATCTATTCTAAAATTTGTATGAGGAATAAAGGTGTACAAATAACTAAGTCAACATTAAAAAGGAAAGAGGGGAGGGCTTGCTTTATTAACTACTAAGCTACATGGCAAAGCCATGGTAATAAAAACTATGGTATTGAGGCAGGAACAGATGAACAAAGCAAAGGAACAGAACAGAGTCACAGGCAGACACTGGCATGTCTAGGGACTTCACAAAACGATAGAGGTGACACTGCCATTCCATGGGAAAGGATGGATTATTCATTGTGGCAGCGGTAAAACTGGCTCTCTATATGGAGGGGGAAAAAGCAACCTTACCTCACACAATATACAAAGGTAGACTCCAAATGAAATAAAGACCTAAACTATGGAGTTAATAAAAGAAAATGGGGGAGGCTATCACAGTGATATGTCCACAAATTCTTTGAGACACCTCCCATCAAAAGGTGGGGTCTCATCCCCCTTGTCTTGAAAATGGACCAGCCTCAAGTGATGCATTTCTAACAAAAAAAAATGTGCTGCAAGTAATGCTGAGTAAGTTTCTTAATCTGCTCAGCCTGCCATTATGAAGTCCCACAGAGTGGGTGGTTTAAACAACAGAAATTAATTCTCTCACAGTTTTAGAGGCTGAGAAGTCGATGATCAGGGGGCCAGCAGGGTTGAGTTCTGGTGAGGGCTCTTTTCCTGGCTTGCAGTCAGCTGCCTCCTCACTGTGACCTCATACCTGGCAGAAAGAGAGAGAGCAAGTTCTCTGGTGTCTCTTCTTATAAGGACACAATTCCCATCCAAACAGGGTCCTGCCTTCATGACCTCATCTAACTCTTATTACCTCCCAAAGGCCCCATCTCCAAATACCACCCCATTGGGGATTAGGGCTTCAATATATAAATTTTGGTGGGACACCAAATTTCAGTTCATAACAGTGACTTCTCAGGCTGGGTCATAAAAGGCTTCAGCTTGGCTCTCTTGGGATGCCTTTCTTTTAATTTGATTTAATTTTTTTAATTTATTTTTTGGGTTAATCAAGTTTATTTATTTATAATTTATAAATAAATTCTTTTCTTTTTTTAATGTAGGTACTAGGGACTGAACCCAGGACCTTGTGCATGCTAAGCACACACTCTACCACTGAGCTACACCCTCCTCTGGGATGCTTTTTCTTGGAATCCGGCTGCCATGTTGTAAGGAAGCCCAGGGCACATGGAGAGGCTTTGTGTTCTAGCCAACAGCCAGCATCAACTACTAGACTTGTGAGTGAGAAAGCCTGGATGAGATGACTCCAGCCCTAGACACCATCTGGCGTCAATGGCATGAGGGACCCCAAGTGAGAACTGCTCAGCTAAGCCTAGTCACTCCCAGAACCGTGAGAGATAAATGTGGGAAATGCTTGCTGTTTCACACCACCACGTCTAGCGCAGCTTGTTATGCACCTGGGGATAAGAGGAGCAGTGAATTCGGGGTGGGGAAAGACTTCGAAAACAAAACTTCAAAAGTATAAACCAGAAGGCAAAAAAAAAAAAATTGATGAATTTGCTCATATCAAAATTGAGTCTCTTTTCAAGGAAAGACATCCTAGACAAAGTTAGTATTTAATGGACAGAATGAGAGAAGATATTTGCCACATTTAAAATGGATGCGTGATTAAAATTCAGAAGCTACTAGGAACTCCTGCAAATCAGCATAGAAAAATAGCAACCTTTGTGGGGAAGGGTATAGTTCAAGTGGTAGAGCGCACGCTTAGCATTCATGAGGTCCTGGGTTCAATCCCCAGTACCTCTATTGAAAGAAAAAAGTAACAAACCCAATTAATTCCCCCTTGCCAAAATAAAAAAGAAAGAAAGAAAGAAAGATAGCAACCATGATAGAAAAATATGCAAGGGGCACAAGCAGAGAATTATGAGGTCAGGAAGCCCAAACCAAACCGTTCATCAGCACATTGGGAAATTCTTAAAATCAATAGTAATCTGAAAGATGCAACTTAAAACAACAATGAGATATCATTTAACATCTACTGATGGGACAAAATTTAGAAAGCTGGATAACACATCGGCAGGAGTGGCAAAGGCAGGGACCAACAGAACAGCCCAGAAAGCATGCATGCAGTAGGTGGCAATACAGTGAGTGAGTCAGATCAATACCTGGCCCTGGCGTTGGGAAACACGGCAGTCCTCGCACCGCCTGTGGGAGTGGATCATGGTCCAGTCTTCTGGAGAGTAACCCATTCACTCATTCATGATGTTTTTGAACACCTATTACGTGTCTGGTACTATCCCAGATGCCAGGGTGTTTCAGGAGCCAATGCTCTAGCAGGGCAAAGCCCATAATAAGCAATATCATAAATAAGCGGATTATATACTACGTTAGAAAGTGATAAAACCTATGGAAAAAATTAAACCGAGGGGGGAAAAGAGAAAAAAAATTAAACAATAAAGAGATTGGAAGTGCTTGGGTAGGGAAGATTGCAATTTTCAATAGGGTGGTTGGTAGACAGAAACATGGCCCCCCAAAATGTTCACATCCTATCCCCAGAACCTGTGAATTTGTTCCCTCATATGGCAAAAGGGACTTTGCAGATACGATTAAGGATCTTTTTTTTTTAATTGACATATAGCTGATTTACAATGTTGTGTTAATTTCAGGTGTACAGCATAGTGATTCAGTTATATATATATATATATATATATATATATATATATATATATATATATATATATATGTGTGTATATATATATGTTTTCATATTCTTTTTCATTATGGACTATTACAGGATATTGAATATAGTTCCTTGTGCTATACAGGAGGACCTTGTTGTTGATCTATTTTATATATGGTAGTTAGTATCTGCAAATCCCCTACTCTCAAGTTATCCTTCCCCATCCCACCCTTTCCTCCTTAAGGATCTTGAAATGAGAGGATTATTCTGGATTATCCACATGGGCCCAGTGTAGCTCACAAGGATCCTCAAAGAAGGAGGCAAGAGGGTCAGAGTAAGTGAAATGGAAGGATGGAAACAGAGGTTGTGCTTTGAAGATGGAGGAGGGGCCATGAGCCGAGGAGGGGCCATGAACCAAGGAGGGTCAGTGGGTCCTAGAAGCTGGAAAAGGTAAGGAAACACATTCTCCCCTAGAACCTCCACAAGAACACAGCTCCACTTACAGCTTGATTTTAGCCCCATCAGACCCGTTTCAGACTTCTGACCTCCGGAACTATTAGATGATTTGTGATGTTTTTAGCCACTACGTTTGTGGTAACACGTTATAGCAGCCATCAGAAATTAATACAGGGAGTCAGAAGCATCACTAGGACATTTGAGCAAAGAACCTGAGACAGGGAGGGGGACAACTTGGGAAAGACTATTCTGGGCAAAAAGAACAGCCAGTGCAAAGGCCCTGAGGTAGAAGTATACTGCTTGTTGGATTATCAGTGGAGGAGGCCCTATGGCTGGGACAGAGTGAGTGAGGGGGAGAGTGGGAGGAGCCCAGATCAGAGAGATGATGGGGTCAGACTGTGTGGTGCTTTATGGGGTACCATGAGGACCTTGTTTTTTTGCCCTGAGTGAGATGGTGCCACAACCCTTCTACTATGCTCATGATTCTGTGGGTCAGGCATTCAGACAGACAGCAAAGATTACTTGTCTCTGCTGCACAGTGTCTGGTACCCCAGCTAGGAAAATCTGTGTCACTGGGGGTGCCTCAAATGGCTGAATTTGAAGTTATCTGGAAGCTTCTTTACTCATGTGTCTGGTGCCTGGGCTGAATGACATAAAGGTCATGTGGCCTCTGCATAACTTGAGCTTCCTCCCAGCATGGAGGTTTGTGAAAGTGTTGTAAGCAGTCAGGGCGGGAACCACAAGCTTTCTCTGGACTTTACCTTCTTAGTGATGCAACATCACATCCATCCCAACCTGTGGGTTACAACCCTGTCGCTAAGGCCAGTCCAAATTCACAGGGAGAGGAACTAGACTCCAACTCTTGATGGCTCAGTGGCAAAGTCATATCACAGAAAAAAATAACTGAGTCCCAGTGAAAAAACTGTGTGCATTTTAACCTACCCTGGTTCCACCCAGGTCAGCAGCAGCAGCCTTGGAGACAACAGCCTGCATTGTTGGTTCTGGAGGCAGCAGAACGGACCTTCTTCTCAAAGAATTATGGTTGTTCGTTTTGATCTGTCTGGTGGCTCCTACCAGAAGTACCTGCTCAAAAGGCTTGTCTTACTTCACCTAACTTGGTACTCTCCCAATTCATCCAGGTCTCCCAATTCATCACGTGTTATCAGTAAGTCATTTCTTTTTATGGCTGAATAATATTCCATTTAGTTGCCTTTGTTTTGGAAAGATATTTTCCCTGGGTATTGAATGCTAGGTTGACAGTTTGCGGTTTTAACTGCAATACTTTAAAAGATACTGCTCCCCTGCTCAAATGGTTTCTGAAGAGAAATCTGATGTTTTTATCTTTAGTCCTCTGTAGTTAAGATGTCTTTTTCTCTGGCTGCTTTTTTTTTTTTTAACTTTTAAAAAAATTTTTGGTTTTTGGTAATTAGGTTTACTTATTTATTTATTTTTACAGGAGGTACTGCAGATTGAACCCAGGACCTTGTGTATGCCAAGCATGCTCTCTACCACTTGAGCTATATTCGCCCTGCCTCACATCGTCTATGGCTGCTTTTAAGAATTTTCTCTACCTTGCTGGTTTTGAGCGATTTGACGATCAGGTGTTTTGGTGTAGTTCTGTTCATGTTTTCTGGGTTGGGTTTGATTGCACTTTCGGGGTCTGTGGATTTATAGTTTTCATCAGATTTGGAAATTTGGGGGCCATCATTTCTTCAGATATTTTTCTGCCCTCCCCCTTTGTTTGAGAACTCATATTCACTATATATTAGGTTGCTTCAAATTGTCCCACAGCTCAGTGATGCTCTTTTCATTTTTTTTTCTATTTTTTTCCCATATGTTTCATTTTGGACTGCTTCTCCTTCAGATTCAGGAGTCTTTTTTTCCAGCAATGTGTGATCTGTCTTATTTCCATCCAACGTAATTTTTCTCATCACATCCTCTGTAGTTTTTAATCTCTAGAGGTTCAGTTTGGGTCTGTTTTCTATCTTCCATGTCTCTAGTTAACTTTTTGAGCATATGGAACAGAGTTGTGATAATGGTTCTCATGTCCTTGTTGATAGTTCTAACATGTGTGTCAGTTTGGGGTCAGTTTCAGTTCCTGATTAATTTCATCATGTTTTCCTGCTTCTCTGAATGTTCAGTGAGCTTTGATTTTGCCTTGTTGAGTGCTGAATAGTTTCTGCGTTCTAATGAGTACTGTCGAGGTTTGTTCTGGGTTGTGACGTGGAGGCAGTTCGATGCTTTGGGGTTTTATATTCTTGTTGTCTTAGGTGGGCTCTGAGCAGTGCTCCGTCTAAGGCTAATTGTTCCCACTACAGAGGCAAGAACTTCCTGAGTATTTCACTCACCACCCCATGAAGGATGAGGTTTTCCGGTCTGGCTGGTGGGGACAGGCACTACTGGGAGCCCTGGGTAAGTGCGGGCGCTGTTCTCTAATCCTTTCAGGTAGCCGGTAGTTTCAGGATAGTACAGTGCAGATGAAACAGGCTGTTTCCTCACTGATCAGCGCCCTGCTGACTACTCAGAGGCGTCTCTGCTGACCTCTCCCTGAGCAGCTCTCTCCTCTCCAGGTCTCTGACCTGTGAACTCTTCCCAGACTCTTAGTTCCACCCTTTCTCAACTCAAGGAGTCCCCTGGACTTGCAGTGGAGGAAAGAAATCATTTTCCCTCTCCAGTCCAAGGTTCTCTGCCTGGAGCCCTATAAATGAGACAGACAAAAGACTGACTAATGAGAGAAAAACAAACAGAAGTGTGTTAACATGGGCGTCACACATACACATGCGAGTACTTAGCGATGAGTAACTGAAAGGGGTGGTTAGAACTGGAGCTTAGCAAGCACATGATTACGAGTTGAATTGTGTCCCCTCAAAAAGCCTTGTTGAAGTTCTAACCCCCAGTGCTGTAGAATGTGACCTTATTTCCAAATAAGATGCAGATGTACTTAGTTAAGAGGAGGTCACGCTAGAGGCTCCTAACTCAGTATGACTGGTGCCCTTATGAGAAGACAGCCATGTGAAGACACAGAGACACAGCGAGAAGGCCTGTGAAGACAGGCAGAGACTGCAGTGAAGCAGCCACAAGCCAAGGGACTCCTGGGATGGACCAGAAGCTTGAAAGAGGCAAGGAAGGATCCTCTTCTAGAAGCTTCGAGAGAGCATGGCCCAGTGAACACCTTGATTTCAGACTTCTGACCTCTAGGACCATGAGAGAGTAAATTTCTGTTGTTTTAAGGCCACCCAGTTTGTGGTATTTTGTTATGGCAACCCTGGGAAACTTACATGCATCCTATTACCTAGAGTTCAAGATTTATTTACTTATTTTTAAGGTAAAATTTGTACACTAAGAAATGCAAAACCTTAAGTGTGCAATTCCATGGATTTTGACAACTGCTTATACCTGTGTAACCCCAATCTTTATTAAGAAATAAAACATCACCATCACCTCAGAAAGTTCCCTCACTCCCCTCTAGTTGTAAGACTTTAAAACGAACCCTAAGTTTAAGCCACACACACACACACACACAAAACCAACCCTGCCTGTAATTATCTATCTCAAACACTTCATTATCTATCTCAACCAAATAATGACTTTACAAAAATCATAACCACAACGCCATTATCAGACCAAACACTTAACAATATTTCCTTACTATCTTGTAACACATACTCTGTTTAAATATCCCAATTGTCTCAGAAATGTCTTTTTAAATGGGTTGGTTCAAATCAGGAGCTATACAAGATGTACATGCTGTATTTTTAATCTGCAGGGGTTCTTAAGCTGGAGTCCTGGGACCTCCAAGGGGCCCAGAGTTCTTGGAGTCTATCACCTTTGGTGGGGAAAAAAATGGCATCTTTGTTTTCACTAACTGCTAACTGACATTAAATATTTCTGTAAATTACGAATGTTGGCAACAAATCACGGTACTGTTGGCAGAACCTAGGACTCTGTCACCAAAATAAATCACAGATGTTTCATAGCACATCACAGTGGTTGCAGATATCTTGAAACACTGGTTTTACTCAGCACTGCTCAGAAATTATGGTAGTTATTGGGTTTGCAGCCAGGTCTTTTTCTTTAAAAAGCACATATATTACTATATCACTTTTTTTTTTTTAACTAGCTTTGGATTAACACAATGAGTTTCCTTTGCAATCCTGTGCATTTTACACCTTTATAAACTTGATTCCGAACAGGGGCCCATGGACTCTGCTGGATGCTTAGGCTCACACTGGTGCCCGGCACACAAAAGCAAACAGCACCCTCTCCCTCTTTGTCTTTAAAACCAATTATTTGTTGAAAAACCTGGGTCATGAGACCCCATGTTGGTCTACTCCAAGGTAACAAAGATTTTTTTTCCTCTATTTCCTTCTAGAAGGTTTATAGTTTTAGGTGTTACATTCAAGTCCAGGATTCATTTTGGGTTAATTTTTATGTTTGATTTGAGTAAGGGTTGATGTTCCTTTTTTTTTTTAAATTCTCATTTTCATATCCAGTTGATCTAGCCCCCTTGGGTAAAAAGACCTTTCCCCTCCACACTTCAGACTTGGCCAAAGAAATTCTTGACTTCTAGGGGAGCAAATGAATCGATTATTTTTTACTTTATTGTTTTTCTTTTGAAAGATTAAAAAAAATTTTTTTTCTCCTGCTCCTAAGTGGCAAGAGTAGGTCACATTTTTTTTTTTCCTATTCACTTTATCAATTTACCTTTCACATGTGGGTCTTTGATGGAGCCGAAGCAGCAAATCTATTTCCCAAAACTGACCGCCCATCCAGTAGAACCCAAGCCCGCTTTTCTGGTTAGAGATACCTCCCAAGGGTTGGACGGGGTGGGCACTGGAGTCAGAGGCTGCTGTTGTGGGGATCATAGACTCTTACATTTTCCACCTGGCTCACCGCTCACTTCTTTTTTGGGGTCAGGGAGAGGAGGTAATTAGGGGTTTTTTTTATTTATTCTTAGGGGAGGTGCTGGGGATTGAACCCCAAACCTCATGCATGCTAAGCACACTCTACCACTTGAGCGATACCCTCCCCCCATCACCACTCACTTCTGACACAATCATCATGTCCAGGTAGATGCTCCTTGGACCACTCGGCCTCTCTTCCAGTGAGCTGGTCCTCCACCGGACTGCAGCCCTCCCTCCACCCCTGATAACTGCAGCCCTTCCAATTTCAGTTTCAAGCTTCTCAGTCTCTATCCACCTTCTCCCTCTCCGCACCCCTCCTTCCAGCATCCCAACTCTGCCGGGACCTACAGTCCCATTAATGAGACTCCCTTTTCACCGTCCTTCAGCCCCACAAGTCTGTGGTTACCCATCAAAATGGCTCCCTCTAGCGGGGAGGGCATAGCCCAAGTGGTAGAGTGCATGCTTAGCATGCATGAGGTCCTGGGTTCAATCCTCAGCACCTTCTCTAACAATAAATAAATAAATAAATAAACCTAATTATCCAGTCATCTGTTGATGGACATTTAGGCTGTTTCCATGTCTTGGCTATTGTAAATAGTGCTGCTATGAACATTGGGGTACAGGTGTCATCCTGAAGTAGGGTTCCTTCTGTATATAAGCCCAGGAGATAAATAAACCTAATTATCTCTCTTCACCAAAAAAACAAAACAAAGCAAAACGGCTCCCTTGGATCCACCTCTAACTCCCTCCCTTGTTATTCTCACTTGGGAAACTCTCAACCTGGTTAAACCAACCTCGGCGTTTACTCCATGCCTGAGCCCTGGTCTGGGAGTGTAGCTGGAGGAAACTCAAATTCTCACTCTGAGCTTCTGACTGGCCCCTCAAGGGGTCCTCGGTGCTGCCAGGCCGCCCTGCCATGTCCCCGCTGTCTGGTCACCCTCTCACGCTCCATCGACTGTTACAGAGTGTCCTCTTTCTTTTCTCCCATCCCCGCTCCCAGCTTATTTTACTGAAGCCATAGAAGAGAACGTTCTCGGTCTCCTGTCTCCTGGCGGCAGCTCTGCCCACGCCTCCTGCTCCTCCTGTCGCCATGATCAGCCCTCCCTGAGGCCCAACCTCCACTGGAGGACTTCCTGCATGTTCTCTTGTCTCCGTCATGGCTCCAGCAATGCTCCTCTGTCCCCTTTCCTTCTCATACCTGATCATTGCCGCTGGCTTACAAACCTATGGTAACTTCTTCCTTCTTCAAACAAAGGACAAAACAAATCTGTCTTGACCTTCTCCAGCTACAGCCGTTTCTCACTAGAGAGGTCTCCAGTTCTCTTTCCCGCCCTTCCCAATCAAATGTTCCCATTCTACCCCCCCTCCATCTCCTGCTCCTCGGATGTGCTCTTGTCAGGGTCTCCCTGGTGCTTATCTAAGTCACATCCCAGGCCTCCTCTGACTTCACCTGTCAGCTGCATTGGGCTGGCAAACATCTCCTGTCCCTGGAAATGCTTTCTTCACTTTGCTCCTGAGACACTGGTCACCTTCTCTGGTCTCCTCCAGGCTCCCTGCTGACTTCCTCCGAGTACCCCTGCAGGTTCCTCCTCATCTTCTGCATCTGTCACTGATGGCCAGTCCCAGGTCTCCACCTTGGTCTGCTTCACTCCCTGGAGCTCATCCAGCCTCACTTTATGCACCCAAATCTCTCTCTCTCTTTTTGGTGTGGGGGGAGGAGGTAATTAGGTTTATTTGTTTATTTTAATGGAGGTACTGGGTATTGAACCCAGGACCTCATGCGTGCTAAGCACACACTACTACTGAGCTATACCCTCCCCCCTCAAATTTCTCTCTTTAACTGAACCTCCAGGCTTACCCAGCAGCCCCACTTGGATGCCTGATGTCCATCTCAAACCCAGCGCTTCCACTTTTGAAGCCAGTCTCCAGGGGTCTCCCCAACCTGCCTCTCCCACTCCAGCCCCTTCTCAGCAATGGTGACTCCATCCCTGCAGTGGCTTGGACCATAGAGGTTGGAATCCTTCTTGACACTCCACACTCTTACCCTGATGCTCCATAAATCATCCAGCCACAAATGCTGCCTGCTCTGCTGTGGTAGGCAGAATCATGGCACCCCAAAGCTACCAGGTCCTCATCCCTTATAAGGAAAAAGAGTCTTTGCAGATGTGATGACGTCAAGGATCTTGAGATGGAGAGAGTATCCTGGACTTCCTAGTGGCCTTAAATACCATCACTTATAAGTCTCCTTCTAAGAGAGAAGCAGAGGAACAGATGCACACACACAGAGGAGGAGGTGACATGAAGAAGGAGCCTTGAAGATTTGAGGGACTCGGCCACAAGCCAAGGAACAGACACTGGAAGAGGCAAGGAACACAGTATCCCCCAGAGCCTCCGGAGGGAGTAGGGCCCAGCCGACACCTCGATTTCAACCCAGTGATACTGATGTCCGACTTCTGGCTTCTAGAGCTCTGAGTGTAGACTTCTGTTAGCTAAGCTGCCAAGTTTGTGGTCCTCAGTTACAGCGGCCACCTTCTGCTGCCTCTCATCATCATCTCAGCCCCACCCTGACCCATCCTCCCACCTGAGCCATCACAGCCTCCTCTCAGGCCTCCCTCCTCCTCCCTTGTCCCCACCATCTGGACCACACTTGCAGCCATGGAGATCTTTCTAGAACAGAATGAGATCATGCTTAAAACCCTCCACTGGCTTCCCTCCACCCTCAGAATTAAACCCAGACTCCTTACCCTAGGTTTTATACCTCATGTGGTCTCACTGGATCCCCCCTCTCAGGATAGCTGTGAGGGTCACACAGGTGTACACGGTTAGTGCGGTGCCTGGCAGAGGTAAGAGGATTCCGTGACCACGACTCCTCCCATAACCACCCCATCCGGGCAGCCGAGAGGTTGCTTGGGTTCAGCACACCTGAGTCCAAGTCCAGACGTCGTGATTTCTTAGTGATCTCCAACCAGAGATTGCCCCTCTCTGGGCTGTTGAGATTATATATACACAACCCTCAGCCTGGGCACAGCACACAGTAGGTTTTCAGCCACAGGAATTTATGATGTGAGGGTCACTGGTGATATTTATTGTGTGCTGAAATGTGCCAAGCACTAAGGGCTTGACGTGAACCCAGAACATCCTTACCACGAACCTGTGTGGCTAGATCCAGTACTCCCATTTTACAGATGAGAAAACTGAAGTGCCAAAGAGTTCCAGCAGAGCCACACAGGACACAGGAAGCCGGCCTGTGGACCCCACGCTCCGCCACTGGCTCCATGGCCTCTGGAGCAAGCCCCTCCCCATCGCCCCTCCCCACCCCAGAGCTTGAGAACCATCCCTGCAACTGCATTTTGTTTTTCCTTCCTGCCTTTGTCCCCAAACACAAACTTTGATTCTCAGGCTTTGGCAGTCATTAGGAAGACTTGGGGGTTGCCTTCTGAGACCTGGGATTCTGGGATCTGCCTTCAGAGACCCTGGATCCCTAGGCCTGGGGGGAGGCATGGGTGGGCCGGGATGGCATTTTCATGGAGGGCCTGAGCAGATTCCCCTCAGAGAATCACAGGGAGATGGCGTAAGGTTTCACTTCTGAGTGAGACCCAGGTTCAAATCCCAGCTCTCCCCACCCCAATGGGTGGGGTTTCTTGGCGAGGGTATTGTCTGTACGAGCCCAAGTCACCTAGTCTGATGCTGAGCTTAGGAGTCCTGCTTGGTCTATGTGATAGTGACGTCAAACCTGTGCAAAGCTCAGTACAGGTCATGACACACAGCAGGAGACAAGTCAATGGGACCTTTATGTATTATTGTTATTATTATTAATTGCTATTGTTATTGTCCTGGTATTGTGTGACCCCCTAGCCTCACCTCCTCTGTACCTCAGTACATTTTGGCAGGAGGCTTCTGAGGGTCATGTCTGAACATCCCAAGGGAAGCTTGGGGAGGGCTGCATCCTCTAAAAATTAGTGAGGAAGAGAGGGATGAGGGGGTTGCAGTATAGTCTCCCTCAGGGGCCCAAGTTGGGCCCCCTGGGTTCTGGGACAGAGGGTCTCTTATTGATTCCACAGGAGCCTTTGCAGGGAGGGGTTCAGGTCCTGGTGACCAGGTCCCAAGTAGGCTGTGAAGCTCAGAGTGGGGGAACCAGTGTCTCCACTGGCTGGCCCCACGGCCCCCAGGATGTCCCTCTCGGATCTGAGGATTTGGGGGCAAACTGTGTGGACAAAGACTGGGGCCACAGTGCCCTCTGGTGGCCAAATCTTTGGGTTCCAAGTTAGGAGAAGTGACCAGAGGTTGAGACTTACAGGAACATTGTTTATTCCCAAGACTTGGTGACAGGAAGATCAGGCATCAGGGTCCTAAGAGGTCAGAACAGGGACTTTCCCTGTGTCTAGAGAGGTCAGAGGGTCAGGAAAAGGCTCCTCTGGGCTCCCACAGCCCCATGCACCTCTTCTATCCTGGCCCTGACCCTCTGCCTGGGCTTCCCCCATCCTTGGCTGTCACTGGATGGTAATAGATCTATTACCCTACTGAACTATGAGCTTCAGGCAGAGCCTAGGGCAGAGCCGTCAGACGCATTGCTGTGTCCTCAGAACGCCGCACAGTGCTGGGAACCAAGATACTCCAGAAATGAGTGAATATGTCTGCTAACCTCTCCCTTTCCTTTGCCTCAGAGCTTTAGCTCCAGGCCCTCTGTTGGGAAGGTTTCCTTAATACAAAACAACAGCCCCCTCCCACCCCCACCCCCAGCCCACTTCAGATTGTCCAGGTGTCCGTGTGTGGGAGGGCACAGCCTGGAGCCCCCCATGACTCTCTCTCCCTCCTGGTCGTGCTCTGCAGAGGTAGGTAGTGGGGAGAAACACGGAGCAGAATGACGAATTGATTCATTGATTTATCCAACAAATAATTGTTGAGCTCCTGCTATTATTCAGGCCGTGTTCTAGGCACTGGGGAGACAGCAGTGGATGGAACAACAATCCCCACCTCACAGAGCTGATATTCGAATGAGTGGAGGCAGACAATAAATCAAATAACTAAATAGGTCTACAACATGATGACAAACTATGGTAAGTATTGGGAGAAAAGAAAGCTCTTAAGAGGACAGATAGTTTACAGAGGTGCTATTTGAGCTGAGATTGTCTCCGAGGAGGTGACATTTATTCAGAAACCTGAATAAAGTGAGGGATGGAGCCAAGCAGGTGTCTGGGGGCGGAGCATTCTAGGCATTGAGAACAAAGGTCCTATGGCTGAAATGGGAACTGGAATGTTCCAGGAACAGGGAGGGAGGAGGCCACTGTGGCTGAAGCAAAGTTAGCCAAGGGAAAGAAAGAAGATAAGGTCAGAAATGGGATGGGGATTGGAGATGGGTTTGAGTAGGGCCTTGAGGGCACAGTGAGAACTTCAAATTTTATTCTAAGTGTGAAAAAAGCCATTGGAGGTTTTAAGCCAGAAAGCGTTGTGATGTTTTAGATAGCTCACTCTAGCTGCCTTGGAGAGAACAGATATAGCTGTCCAGGGGGCAGATGATGGTGGGCAGTACCAGGATGGAGGCCGTGAAGGGAGAAGGGTGAGTGAATTCTGGATCTATTCTGTGAATATAGAGATAACAGGGTTTGCTGATGGACTTGGGGTGCGTGTGAAAAAGGACCGTCAAGGATGATTGATTGCACTTAGAACAAAATTCATTTTGTTTATAATGCCCTACAAGGCCCAACATGATCTGGATCCCTGCTCTCCCTCAGCCTTGTATCCCCCTCACTCACTCACTCTGCTTCAACTACGCTAGCTTTCTTACTGATTTTTGACCTTGCCAAGCTCTTCTCCCCCTCCCCTCCTATCACATGCTTGGCAATTCCTCAGGCCTCAGTTCAAATGTCACCTCAGAGAATCCACTTTCTCTATGGCACTTATCACTCTCTAAAAGGATCTTGTCTATTTGCTTGTTTATCATCTGTTTTTCTCCACCAAAATGTTAGCTCCTTGAGGGCAACGACTTTGTCTGTTGGTCACGCTGAATCCCCAGTGCCTAGAAGAATGCCTGGCAGGCACTTAAGTAAGTGAACAAAGGCTTGATTAACCCCTGTGCTTGTTTACAGGCTGGCTTACACAGAAGAGACACCCAGACAAGGAGGCATGGACAAGAATACCCGACAGATCTTGGGGTCATACACATACCCTGGGGAGACCCAGAAGCCAGAGATAATCTGCTCCTCCGCCCACGGTGCCTGGAGGATGAAGAGCCCCAGCTGGGAATGGAGCACCCCCAGGGAGGAGGAAAGGATGCTCTGGAGCGAGCCCAGCCCCGCCCTGTATCCTCAGTAGCCAATGGGCGCGCGATCCTCCCGACGCCCCCTGGGACGTGTAGTCCGGACAGGGGCACCCTCGGGCGCCGCCGCGCGCCCCTAGACTCCACGTCCCGTCGTGCGCCGGGAGGTGCAGGGATTGGCCGAGCCCCGCCCCCGGCCCGCCCCGCTCTGCTCGCGCCGCAGCCCCAAGAATGAATGAAATCGTAGCGCGCTGGGCGGCAGAGCGGGCGGCGCAGGCCGGGCTGGGCCCGCGCGCGGCGGCAGCGGCGCCCCGGGCCGGAGGCGGCCCAGTCGAGCGGGCCATGGCCACCGCCATTCAGAACCCGCTCAAGTCGTGAGTGTCCCCGCCGTCCACGTCCCTCCATCCCGCCCCTTACCCGAGCCCTTCCCCCGCCCTCGCTGGGGAGGGGGACGCAGGGGACCGATGGTAGTTGAATGGGGGCCCCCAGTGAGGGCCCCCGCCCCTGGGGGCCCGCCACCCCCTGTCACCCCCTGGGGTTGGGGGCGGGAGCCCCTCCAGGGTCGCGGGGGCGCCTCTTCTTTGTCGCTGTCAGTGAAGGAATGTGGCGCGGGCTGGGGGGTGGCGGAGGCCGTTTCCCCACCCAGAGTGGGGGTAGGGGCTTCCCTCTCCTCCTCCTCCCTCTCTCTTCCTCCGAGTCTCTGGGGGCGCTGGGCCTGCCCCTGCATGGGGTTGCGAGCACAAACGCCTAAGTCCAGACCTCAGTTTCCAGGGTCTCCACCATCCTTTCCTCTCACATCAAAGCACCTTCCTCTCTTTCCTCCTCTTTCTCTGGGGACCTCGGTCGCGGGGTGGGAGCTGAGACGTCGGGGGTCCCGGGTTCGATCCCTGCTGTCTCCCCGTTTTCCTTTCTGGGTCTTCAGGACCTTAAGTCCAGACGCCCGGGTCAGCATAGATCGTGGGATCCCTCCCGCTCCCCTGCTCATACACATCTAAGGAAAGCATCTCCCATCCCCTTGGGGACCATATGCCTCGGGAGATGGTGCTGGGAGCGCCCTCAGTCTCCGGGGATTCCCTCCCTTTCTCCCAGTCTGCTTGCCTCCTCTGAGCGTTAGCTTCCTCCTGGGCCCAGTGGCTGGGATTCTGGTCACCTGGGTTCAAACCTAGCTCTCTCCTAGTCCTCCCATCGCCTAACAATCCCTTGCTCTCTCCACTTCTCTTCTTCCCTCTCTTTCTATCTCTCTCGCTCCTTCTTCGGGATCCCGAACTCCTGGGTCCCAGCACTCCCCACCCCCTTCCTCAGGCGGTGACAGCGGGCTGGGAGTGACAGGCGTGCGACCGCTCCCGCCCTCCTTCCCTGGCTGGCGTGCGCGGCACTCCCCTCCCCCTCCTCCCCGGCCTGGGTTGGGATTTGGGGGGAGAAGGAGGGGGGCGAACGCCGGCGGCGCCTCACAAAGGGGCCGGGGCGACCTACCCCACCCTTCCCCCAACCCCTTGCATTCGCCGCCTTGACCTTGAGCAACGTGTGCTGGGGTAGGGGGTGGGATGGGGAGAGGGGCCCGGGAGCGCCCCTCCCCTCGCCGACCCTGCCTTCCAGAAGGCCTGTGCCAGGCAGCTGGACCTAAGGCCCCTAGCTTCTTCTGGTTTCTGGTGAGAAGTTGGGGGAGGAGGGGGGCGGGGGTTATAGGCACACGCCTACACGTGTGGCTTTGCGTGAGCGAAGAGGGCTTGGAGGGCGTGTATGGGGCTGGGGTCTGTATGAGACAGTGAGTAACGGTGACACCTTCTGCTCTCCTCTCCCTCTAAGTGTCCCACACAGACGTGTCTCGCCTAGGAGAGACACCCCCAAAGTGCCTGGGACAGGCTTCCAGTGCAGATTGGTGGATCTATAGGCATCCAGGCCTCCTCACTCTGACCCGGGCCCAGACCTTTTGGCGGAGGTGTGGGGCAGCCATTGCAGGGCCTTGGAGGCATGGGTGTGGGCAAGCCAGCACCCTTCTTTGCTCCTACCTTAAGCGGGGTCTGCAGGGGCAAGAGCAGGGACGCGCTCCTGAGACAATGTGAGAGTCAAATCCTCTGGGGAGTGGGAGGCAGAGGGTGCAGCCCTGAGGACTGCCTGCCTTCAAACCCCAACTTGTGCCTCTAATCCGTGCCCCTCTCTCACCTCAGTGTTACCACCTGTGAGTGGGGGAATCCTATTACCTCATGGGGCTGTTGTGCTGTTTGTAAAGCGCTTAGTACAGAGCCTGACCTGACTAAATGCAGTGATTATTAGTAGTAGCAATATATTGGTTTCACGTTGTGGCCCAGTTTCCACGCTGGGCTCTGCGCTGGGGGATAGGAGGATTATTTGGGTGGGAGGCTCCAGTGTGGGAGAGGTGTCTGTGAAGGGGTAAGGAAAGGAAGAGAGGCCCCTCTCCAAGTGTCAGCTTGTGTCTGTGGGTCAAATCTTGCTGGTGGACCAGGGCCTCCAGGGAGGTGATGGGTCTACTTCAGGCTCCAACCTGATCAAACTGATGCAAGGGTTCTGGGGTGGGGCAGGGGTGAGCTGGGGTGTCTGAGGCTAGGAGTGTGGGGAGCAGGTGTCAGGGTGGATTGGGGTATCTGTGAGGGTGGTGAGAGAGGAAAGTGGTAAGGACATTCTGTGAGATGAGCTGGCAGGTCAGGTGGAGGAGGGCAGAGCTAACTCTGGAGGAGACACGGGGTGGCCACTACAGGGACTTGGAGGCCAGAGTGAGCATGAGGATGGCAGCATCCCCGACTTACTCCCCTTGCCACCTGCTCTAGGTTGGATGTGAAGTAGAGACCCACTCCCTCTTGTTGACGTTGGGGGAGAGGGTGATTGTGGAAGGGATATAGACTAGAGGTGTGTGTGTGTGTGTTTAGAAGTGACCATGGGTGTGGAAAATCTTGAGGGGGGTCTCTCTCACCAGGGGGTAGGGAGGGGGCATCCAGTGACAGAAGTGAAGGCTCCAATTCCTCTTCTGTCTGCTGGAGAGCCCCCTGGTGGACAAGGACACTTATGGGGTGTTTTCATCCACTTGGGGGCTCAAACCTGAACATGAACTTTGGACGGGGGTGGGTGGGGTGGGGGTTGTTCCAGGTGTGTGTGTAGGCCTGGGCATGTGTTGTGACTCAGTAGGTCAGCTCACTCTCTGGGGATCCCTTTGGTAGAGTCAATGTGGGTGACAATGGGAGAAAGAAGGAGGTGACCCATTTGAGTACAGACATCTGGATGAGTGAGTCCGCTTAGTCCTACCTTCAAACAGCCACCAGCGGCTGAGGGCGTGTAAATTCCCCTCTAATCTGGAAAAGACCCCAGAGGGTCTTTATGAGGATCAAATGAGTTAACCCCCGTTAAAGAACTGTGCCTGGCACATGGTGACTCAGTATTTTCATTAGTCAATAAGTATTTATTGAGCATCTATTATGTGCCCAGCACTATTCTTTCTAATAACAGTTAGCTGTCACCATTTTGCATCTCAGTACACATCAGGTCCTCTTTGTGGAAAGAATGAGTTTATTGAACACCTACTATCTGCCAAGTAACTTTTAAAACACTTTATGCATACTTCCTCATTTAATCCTCCCAATACTCGAATGAAGTATCATCCTAATTTTACAGATGAGGAAACTGAGGCCCAGAAAGTTTAAGTCATTTGCCCAAGGTCACATGGCCACCAAGGAGCAGAGCCAGGATTTGAACCCAGGAGGCGTGGCTATAGCTCCTAACTGGCACGGATGCTGTCAGGCCTGGAAGGGGTGGAGCAGGGCAGGCTCACTGTGAGAGCGACAGCCCCAAGGGGGACCCGAGAAGGTTCTCTGAAGCTAGAAGGCACTGGGGGGAGGGGGCGGTGTCAGTGAGTCACGCGTTGGTGGGACTTTTGTGTGGGCACCTGTAAGGTGTCTCTAAGTCTCTTAGCACTGAAGTGAGTGTAAATGTATGTGAGTCTGTGCGAAGGTGTGGGACAGGGAGTGTGCGTGCGTCTGCGTGGGAGCTGTGAGGATACATGTGAATGTGTGTGTAAGCTGCCGTGGGTGGGTGTGTGCGAGTCCAGGTGTACATGTGTGAGTGTAGGCCCAAGTGTGAGACTCAGAGGTGTGCATGAGTGAGCGTGCGTGAGTGGCTGTGCGTGCCCCAGGCCCTACCTCTGACCCCTTTCCCCGAGGGGTCCGGCCAGCCCCAGGCCTGGAACTACCACTCCCAGCATGGCTCGCGCGGGCCCGCCCCGCCGTCCTGATTGGCGGTGGCCCCGGCGCTCCCGCCCCCCGGGAATGAATGGATGGGCGGCCTCAGCGCCCGCCCGAGCGCTGGGAGGACCAGCCCGGCGGGGACCTGCTGGGGGCAGGACCCGGGGAGCAAGATGGCCACGGTCATCCCCGGCCCCCTGAGGTGCTGCGGGCCGGCGGGAGGCGGGGGAGGGCGCTCAGGCGGGTCCTTGCGGGCGTGTGTGTGTGGCGGCTGGGGGTGGGGCCGATGGGGTGTCTGGGGGGCTGTCACCGTGGGCCGGGCTGCACGGGGTTGCGAGTGTGTGTGACTATGGGTATCTGGCAAGAACTGTGTTCGACGCGCTGCTCCAGGGAGGAGTGGAGAGTATGGGGAACTCGGAGTCCTCTTCGGGTCCTCTTCGGAAAAGGGGGTCATGTCCCGCCCTGCGACCCCCGGAGTTGGGGAGAAGGTGAAATGGCCTGGGGGCGCAGGGGCCTCGGTAAACTTGAGTGAAGCCTGTATTACCTTTGTCTTGGGATGTGGAGTCTGTGTCACTTGTTTGGGTCCTGGTTTTGGGTTTTTTGCTTTTTTTTTTTTTTTTTTTTTGGATATGTGTGGATATGTGTTTAATTTCTTTTATTCCACACTAGGTATCTTTGGATATTTGGGTCTTTGAGTGTGTGTGCATGTCCTTTGAAACTGTACATCATTTGTGTTCTGTGTCTTTGGATATGTAGGTATGCATGTATTTTTGTGCAAATTTTTGTGTGAATATGAGTGGATTTGCCTGTTTCTATGTTGTGTATGTGTGTATCTTTGTGTGTTTGAATATGTGGTATTTTAGATGTTGGCTTCTATATTGTGTATCTTTGTGTGTGTCTCCTGTGTTAATCTATGATTTCTTTGTATACTGTATCTGGATAGTGTGTGTGTGTGAGATTTGTGTTCTGCCTTTGGATATATGTGTAAGTGTTTATGTGGGTAGTTTATTTTAACATTTTTTCTCTTTTAACATTTGTGTATCTGTGTGTATCTTTGGACGCGTAAGTGTGTGTAGTGTGTGATCTGTTTGCACGTTGTGTGTCTTTGTTGGGTGATTGTATATTTACGCATGGAAATGTGTGTGATCTGTCTGTTTCTACATTATGGGACTTGAGATATTTGTGTTTTTCAGTAGATATTTGTGTGTGCACATATGTGAGATGTGTCAGTTTCTCCTTTGTGAGTCTTGGGATATGTCTCTCTTTGTGTGTGAATCCAGTGCAACTATGTGCCATTCGTTTGAGTTGTGGATTTGGATATGAGCCTGTACGGATGGGTCTCGGTGTATTTTTGTCTGTTTCTATATTGTGTGTATCCACTCGTTGTTGGCTCGAGGCCTGCTTAAGCCCCAGGTTGGGGGTTCCTGGGTCCAGGGGCGACTGGAGGGGAGAAGCGAGGTTGGAGGAGTCGGCCCACCCATTCCCGACGGGCGGGCTGGGGGAGGGGTGCTGGGCGACCGGGTGCGCCTGCCCTTGCTGACAGCTGCCCGCCCGCTCACCCGCCCCTCGCAGCCTAGGCGAGGACTTCTACCGCGAGGCCATCGAGCACTGCCGCAGCTACAACGCGCGCCTGTGCGCCGAGCGCAGCCTGCGCCTGCCCTTCCTTGACTCGCAGACCGGCGTGGCCCAGAACAACTGCTACATCTGGATGGAGAAGACCCACCGCGGGCCGGGTACCTGCAGGGAGGGCGGGGGTGGGGCGGCGCGGCGGCTTCGCGGCCGCATTCTTACCCGACTTCTCACTCCAGGTTTGGCCCCGGGACAGATCTATACGTACCCCGCCCGCTGCTGGAGAAAGAAACGGAGACTCAACATCCTGGAGGACCCCAGACTCCGGCCCTGCGAGTACAAGATCGGTGGGTGGAGCTTCGTCCTCCATCGGTGCCCCCAGCACAGGCCGTGGAGTGTGTGGTGCTGCTGGTGTGCGTCTGAGCATCTGCCTTTATGTCCCTCCTAGCCAGTGTCTGAGTGGCTGGCTGTGTGTCTGCCCCCGTGTGTCTGGGTGTAGTCCAAAGATTCTCCAAGGTTTCCTTGAGTGACCGAACTTTGGGCTGTATCTTCTCCTCCTTGGGCCCAGGTGAATTCCAGGAGAGTGGTATCTGTCATGTGTCTAGGTTTACCCAGTCTTTGTATCCCTTTCCTTTGAGCTGGGATGTATCAGAGTGTCTGCCTATATTTCTTCCTGTGGGTGCCTGAGTGTCTCTGGGTGTGTCAGAGTGTCCGGTTGTAACTCCTTCCGTTTGTCATAGAGTGGATTTCAGTGTCTGTGTCTCTTGTCAGGTGTTTCTAAGTATATTAGAAGGTTTACTTCCTCTTGGGTGTGTCTGGTCTATCAGAGTGTGCAGCTGTTCCTGAGTGTGGGTGGATCAGGGTGTCCGGCTGTCTCTTTCTTTGAGGGCCAGATGCTTCAGAATGTCGGGGAGAATCTCTTCCTCGAGTGTCTGGTATATGAGGTGTGTTTCGACCCATGTGTGCTGCTCTAACCAAGAGTCTGGCCTTATCACTTCTTGAGTGTGTCCAGTACTATCAGAGTCACTGGCTGTTTCCCTTCCCTTGTCTGGGTATATCCAAGAATCTGTGTGGGTCCACCTGGCTGTGTCTGCTGGGGTGTGTCTGCTTCAGAGGGACTGTCTGTATCCCCTGTGTATATGTGTATCCATCTGAGTGGTTCTCTCTAGGTGTGTCTGTATCTTCTCTAAGTGTGTTCAGGTGTATGGTGGGGTCTGGCTGTGTCTTTCCCATGTGGATCTGGGTGTTTCTGATGGTCTAATAGTCTCTTTCTGAGTGTCTCTGGGTGTATCCAAGGGTCTGGCTGTGTCTCCTCCATGTGTCTGGGTCTGTCTCTTTGTCTAGCTGTCTCAGATGATCTGCCTGTATCTTCCCTGCCTATGTCCGTGTGTATCCTGTTTGAGTGTCTGTTCTCTCCAGATGTAAGTAAGGATCTGGAGGGGGCGGGGCGCGGGTCTCCTACATGTATCTAGGTATATATGAAGGTCTGGCCTTGTCTCCCCCTGAGTGTGTCCAAGTGGCTCTGAGGGTCTGGCTCTGCCTTCCCCAAGGTCTGGGCATCTTTTCCAGGATGTGTGGTTGAATCTTTGAGTTTGTTGCTGGTTGAGGTTGGGAAATCCTCTTCCCTCCAGCACAGAGCATGGTTCCCCAATCTGGGCAGTTTGAAGAGTCCTCCAGGGATGACTTCTCTGCCTGACCCCTTCCCCCATCACGGCCTTGTCCCCAGACTGTGAAGTGCCCTTGAAGAAGGAGGGCGGCCTTCCGGAAGGGCCAGTCCTTGAGGCTCTACTGTGCGCAGAGACAGGGGAGAAGAAGATTGAACTAAAGGAGGAGGAGACCATTATGGACTGTCAGGTAGGACCACCCCCGGGGGCTGCAGCTGCCCTCTCCCTGCAGCCTCCTGCCCTGGTCCACCCTGTTCCCATCCTGAAATCTCCCCTGGCACCCTAGGGCCTTTGGGCAGCCTAAGGCTCCATCCTTCTGCACCTCATCTCTTTTTGGAAGACCTCCTGATTTGCCCTGCCACCCCTAATCTCCACTCTGCCCCCAAACCCCCTACAAAGCAGAAAAGTGCCCCTATTTTCTTGACCTCAGTCTGCCTTCTCTTGATGCCCAGAAACAGCAGCTGCTGGAGTTTCCACATGATCTCGAAGTGGAAGACTTGGAGGATGACATTCCCAGGAGGAAGAACAGGGCCAAAGGAAAGGTATCACTCCTGAGTTTCTCCTCATCACTCCTCTCGTCAGTGCAGACCCACTGATTGGGTATGCACCACGTTCAGTCCCTGCCCCAGTGTGACCTCATTTAATCCCAGGGCAGCCTGAAGGGGTAGGGGATTTTTATGCCCATTTTACAGATGAGGCAGTTGAGGCTCAGGTATATTAAACCATTTGCAAAACAGAGATTGTACAGTGGGTTACGACAGTCTTCACACCTGGGCCATGGATGAGGAAAGTGAATCTCGGAGAGGTCAAGGGAGTTTCTCTAGGCCCACAGCTAGAAAGTGGCAGAGCTGCAATTTGACTTACAGGCCCAAGTGATAAAAATTCTTTTAGTTCCTTCCCTTTCTTAGCCCCTCACTCCTGACTCTTCCCCCAGGCATATGGCATCGGAGGTCTCCGGAAACGCCAGGACACCGCTTCCCTGGAGGACCGAGACAAGCCGTATGTCTGTGATAGTGAGTCCTTCTGAAGAGGGGGGAAGAGAGAGAGAAGGGGGCCCATAGACCTCTCCCCTCCTGGCCCCCTCCCTCCTGTGCTGGATCCTGGTGGGGGGATGCTTAGGCCTCTGGCAGAGTGGGGAGGTGTGATCCTGGAGGCCAGGGTGGAGGCAGCATGGGCTGGGAGGGCTGACTGGCCCTCCCTGCTCACTCTCCAGTCTGTGGGAAACGGTATAAGAACCGGCCAGGGCTCAGCTACCACTACACCCACACCCACCTGGCTGAGGAGGAGGGGGAGGAGAACGCCGAACGCCACGCCCTACCCTTCCACCGGAAAAACAACCATAAACGTGAGCAGGCGGGCAGGGAGTGGGGTGGTGAGGGGCCCTAGGAGTGGGGGCTAAGGAGCCTGGGAGGGAGGGGGGCACGTTAGACATTTCTGGAAAATCTCCAGCTCAGCGGTCCCCTCCCCCCACCAACCAAGGGGATGCTGGCTCTGGGGTTGCCATGGCAACCAACCATCTCTCTCTCTCTCTCTCTCTCTCTCTCTCTCTCTCTCTCTCTCTCTCTCTCCCTCGCTCCCGGCCGGGCGTAATATTTCTGGGTCTGATTTATTGTTTCAATTAGAGCTTGGGGAGGGGGGTGATAGATGACTCCCCTCTCTCCCTGCCTCCCTTTCTCCCTTCTCTAAGCTTTGGCTGAGGGGCAGGGTCCATGGCCTGGGAACCCTTGGCTTCTACCCATGCCAATCCCATGCCAACCCAGACAGCTGAGGGATTGGGGGAGGCTGTGGGGAGCCTCTGCCAGTGGAGAAACCATCTCCCTACCCACCCCTTGGTGGAAGAGGGCAGTCTCTTTATCCCATTCCCACTACACACCCAGGCACCTCTGTGTTCAGAATTTTCCTTCTGAGTGTCTGTTTCCATACCCGATCTTGGCCAGTGGTATCTACCTAATTTTTATTTAGACAGGGCTTCATTGGGGGTGGCAGTGTGGTAGAAGTGTGTATGAGTGGGGAAGCTGGGGGCTCTTCCTAAAGCTGTATCTGCCAAGTTTTCACCTAATAAAGAGGACATATCAGTTGTGCTCAAAGAGTTGGTGGGTTCCTGATGAGAATTATTTGGGTTCCTCCTACTCTCTTTTGCTACTGCCCACATTTTGGGGTAGCTACTCCCTCTCCCCACCCCCTCCACACCTGGACAAGGGGTCCACCCCTGGGGCTGAGACTGGGGGCAGGGTGGAGACCTGCCTATGGTGAGAGCCTTGCCTATGGTGAGAGCCCCTCTCTCTGTCCCCCACTCCCAGAATTTTACAAAGAATTGGCCTGGGTCCCTGAGGCACAGAGGAAACACACAGGTAGGGACGCCTCCCTCCGCCCCTACCTCCACAGCAGCCTTTGACTGAGTACCCTGCCTGCCCACGCCAACCCCCGCCTACTGTCTTGCAGCCAAGAAGGCTCCTGATGGTACTGTCATCCCCAATGGCTACTGTGACTTCTGTCTGGGTGGCTCCAAGAAGACGGGGTGTCCCGAGGACCTCATCTCCTGTGCCGACTGTGGGCGATCAGGTGATGCCTCCACCTGAAGTTTCTGGGGGCCACGGTGGAGAGGATTCCTGGAACCCAGATGTGGAGGATAGGAAGCAGAGGAGTGAGGACTGATGGGGATGCAGAGCATCCCAGGGGACTGAGGATAACCAGACTCAACCGCTGAGTATTGTGGGAAACTGAGTGGGGTCAGGGAGGCTCTGGGAATAATGGGATGTGGTTGGCATGGCATTTCGGGTACTGACATGTGCTTATCACATAGTGGGGACCAGTGAGAGATGGTTGCTAAGACATTGTGCGTAGTGGGTTGTGATAGTGAGTAATAGATTGCCGCTGCCTGGGTGCTGTGGATAACGGTGCTGGCCATGGAGTTGTGGTTAATAGAATGTGGTTTCCCAACGTAGACTTGTGGGCAGTAGACTGTGGTCACCTCAGCATGATGGCTAATGAATTGTGGTTGTCACGGTATTATGTGTAGTGAAACACCGTTGTCATGGAGATTGGGTGTAGCGGAAGGGAGCCCTACTGGCCTGGGGTAATGGCTGGGCGTCTGCACTGGGTGGTGGGCTGACCAGTAGGGTTGGCGCATTGTGCAAACCTGTTGGTAACTGTGGTTGCTGGGGCAGCATGTGTAATAGGCTTGGGTTGCAGGGGGGTGCGGGGACCCCTCGGTGGAAAGTGGCCACCATGGCATCATGGCTGGGAGTCTGTGGTTGCCACGTTACTGCGGTTAACAGAACCGGTTGGCCATTCTGCTGTGGGTAATGGAATGTGGCTGCCTCAGCAAAGCGGTTAACAGAATGTGGCTGCCCGGTGTTGTGGGTGGTAGAAAGTGGTTGCCACAGCACTGTGGGTAATGGAATGCGGTTGCCATGGTGTTCTGGGGAGCAGAGTGCGGTTGCCATGGTGGCTGGGCAGGAGACTGGTGGCCACGGCAGCGCTGCCTGCGGGACGGGTGCTGGGCACTGTGGGCTGGGCAGGGTCAGGCCATGGGCCACAGCAGCTCAGAGGCCTTGTGAGCCAGGGATGGGGGGCTGCGCAGTTTCTTCCCCAGGGGTCAGTAGCCACCAGGGGCACGAAGACCCCTAACCGCATCCCTGCCCCTCGGCCCCCAGGACACCCCTCGTGTTTACAGTTCACGGTGAACATGACGGCGGCCGTGCGGACCTACCGCTGGCAGTGCATCGAGTGCAAGTCCTGCAGCCTGTGTGGCACCTCGGAGAACGACGTGAGTGCCCTCCCCCTCCCTGGGACACGCCCCTAGGTGGATGCCCCACCTGGCACCTCCGCCTTTGCCAGTTGGGCCTAAAGTCTTTCCCTGGAGCCCCTCCCCCCCCGCCCCGTGAACACTAGTCCCTTGTACAGTTAGTATTGCTCGTGTCCATTAACTGAGCCCGGCACTTAATGCTCTTCACTCTCTGGCTCCTCCTGACTGCTCTGAGGTAGGCGCTCTTGTTCCCACTTCACAGAGTAGAAACTGAACTCAGAGAGGGGGATAGACTTGCCTGAGGCCACCCAACTAGGAAAATGGCACAGCTGGGACCCAGACCCATGTTCACTGCTACCAGGCCATCACAGTGTCATTTTAAGGGTCCCACAGAATCTTATTAAACCCAAACTACAAACTGCAAACTGACAGTCTCTCAGGGGGGTTTTGCTCAGCCCAGCAGAGTTTTGCAAAGATGACCTTCTCCGAGCCCTTTGTCTTTGGAAGGGACCACCGCCCCTAGCCCCTTTGACCTGGCCCCTGCCCCCGCCCCCCACCCCGGTTTCTGGTGCCCATGCCCCCAGGGTGCCAGCTGGGCGGGTCTCACCCCCCAGGACCAGCTGCTGTTTTGTGACGACTGCGATCGGGGTTACCACATGTACTGCCTGAGTCCCCCCATGGCCGAGCCCCCGGAAGGTGAGAGGAGAGGAGGGTATGACACAGGGGTGGGGGGTGTTGGAAACTGGTCTTCCTGCTGCAGAAGATTGTGGCCACGGGTGGGAGGGGGTTGAAGCAGCCCTCCCCAGACCTGGGCCTAACTCTCTGTCCCCCGGCCGCCCCACAGGGAGCTGGAGTTGTCACCTCTGTCTTCGGCACCTGAAGGAGAAGGCCTCTGCCTACATCACCCTCACCTAGGCCTGGCTCTGGCTCACCTGGACCTCTGGGGTGGTGCTTGCCTACCTGCCTCTTGGAGCTCCTCCACTCTCTCCTCATCCTTAATGCCCCACAGTGGGAGGGGCGAGGGGGAGCCCAAGAGGGGGCTGGGCCACCCCCTGCCCTCTGTGCAAGTGGAATGTTCGCCCTGTGGGTTGAGGGGCCCGGCAGGGCCCTCTCCCTTCCTCCCTCCTTCCCCACCCCTTGGCAAATGAGCACCAGGGGCTTCTGCTCCCCTCAAAGCCATACCCCGCCTCTGGGCGGGCACGAGGGGTGGTGGATGCCAGCTGGGGGCATAGACACAGCCTTTTTCTAAAGAAAAAATCAAAAAGCTAAAAAAAAAAAGAAATTAATATATACAGAGTCCTATAAGGCCTGGCTGGGTGCGGGGTTGGGGGCACTGCTGAGCGCATCTACTGGGCACCAGTCTGCCAGCTTCCCGCCTGGCGGCCCCTCCCCACCAGTCCCACCTCCCCACCCAAGGTGGGCGCCATGCCCCCGGTGCCCGGGGCAGGTGGGTGTGGTGTCCACCCCTTGACCCCTCTTGGCGCCCACCGTGGATACTGCATGATGTGAACCATGGTTCTGAACTCCGTTCCTGCTCCTTCCCTGAGAGCCCTGCCCGTGCCCACCGTGCCTGCCATGGCCGTCGCCGTCGCCGGTGGGGCAAGGCGGGCCCCTGCCCAGCGCCTGCTGGAATGAGAAGCACAGACTCTGCAAAGGACTAGATTTTCCTCCTCCTCCTGCCCCGATTCCCTACCGGCCAGGCCGGGCTGCCCCCTGCCACCCTTGCTGGCCATTTTCGGGGCAGCGAGGGGGTGTGGTTGTTTCTTGTGGTTGTGTGTGTTTGTTGTTCGGGTTTTAAAAAAAAGGGAAATTGAGACTGCAAGTGGGGGAGGTGGTGGGTTTGGGGGGGTCTCCTCCAATCCAGGCGTGCCCCTCCTTGCAAATGAGTCTCCTTTATTGCCTGCCTCTGCTGTGAATTAACTTGTTCTGTGTATTAAACTGGGCCTGACCCCTCTGCCCACGTCTGCCTCATTCTCTAGGCTGGTTTAGGGTGTCACCAAGAAGGAGAGACAGGGCCTCATTGGGGGAAAAGCAACTGAGGTTAACAGCTGGAGCTGTCCCCTACCTCCATCTCCCTCCAGCTCCCCCTGCACCCCGCCTTTCTCTGGCTTTGTCCCAGCTCCTCCCTGCCTCGCTGGAAAGGAGAAGGGGGGGATGGGGTGGAGGGGGCTCCCACCCAGCCAGCTGTGGTTGCCCTGGCAACGGACTGCTGCAGCTGCAGCGGGAAGCAGTGAGAAGGGAGGCGGGAAGCTGGGGACTGGGGGAAGGGAGGGGATGGAAAGATGAAGACTGAGCTGGCCCCTCCCCTCCTGGGGCTACGGTAGGGAGCAGGGGTGCCAGGAGCTTCATCCTCAGCCCAGACATCTCCTGGAGCTCCCTATACAGGATGTGGGGCCGAGGGCAGAGGGGGGGGGGGTAAAAAGGAGAGAAAGAGATGGGTCCAGGGCGTTAGGAGAAAGCCAGATTGGGGTGAAGTGGGGTGAGGAGTGAAAAACAGGACACAGGAGAGAGACAGATATGAGAGTCCCACATTTACAGAGAATCAGAAAAAGAGAAGCAAGCAGAAGAGGGAAAAGAAATAGATCTGGAGAGAGATGTAGATGAAGAGAGTCAGGAAATATGGGGGAAGAGGGCAGAAGAGATGGAGATTTAGTGGGAGAGGAAATCATAGTAAGAAAAAATAGCAGACACATAGGGGGAGACGGAAGAGGAAGAAACTGACAGCGATTTGGAGATAGAAGCAGAAGAGATTCCATGAGGGGAGGCAGAGAACCAGGGCAAACAACATAGGAGAGAGGAAGAGAGAATTAGAGGGGGGCACATTTGGGGAGAGGGATACAGTTAGGATCCAGGACAGGCAAAGTCCCAGGATAATGACACAGAGCTGAGACTTCAGGGGAGAGGACACAAAGAATTTAGGGAGACAATAGAAAAATCTGGTGAGAGCCAAAGGTATGAAGGGATTCAGAGCCCGGGTGAGGGGCGAGCCAGTGTTGGGGTGGGGGGACAGAGAGAGACATAGGGGAGGAAGGGGACAAGGCAGAGGACGTGGAAAACTGGGGCAAGATGGGGAAGGGACGAGCAGGGCACAGTTCGGGCAAGAGCACAGGCTGGCGTGCGCGGGTTGTAGGGTGTTGGAAGTTGGTGTGTGTCACAGGCGCCAGGAGAGGATGTGAGAACAGCTTGTTCTGCCGTTTCTGTGCTGGTGGGGGGAGGGCAGCAAGGGTTGAAGATGGGGCCTCAAGGAGGGTGGAGACAGGGAGAATGTCTGGAACACTCTAGAATTTTTAGGAGACGTGGAAATAGCTGGTCCACCTCCTCTGGAAAAAGGATATATACCCCTTTTGGAAAAAGCTTTTTTTTTTTGACAGGAGGGGAGGGTCTGGGTCAGAGAAGCATGAGGTTTGAGCTCAGAAACGGTAAACTCAGTCACAGGTAAAATGAGTTGGTGGGTTTGAAAGGCCCAGCCACGGGGTCCTGCTTCCAGGTGGAGCTGGACCTAGACTTCCCACAAGAGGCCAGACCTTGGGATTTTCACATGGAGTTCCACGTGGAATTTTGAGATTTGGAAAGTAAGTTTGACCCTGATCCTCAGGTCAAATGGCAAGTGTTTGCCAGGGCAGCTGCAGACCTGGGGCCAGGAGTTTTAAGACCCTTCCCCAGCGAGGAGAGCCCCAAGAGGAAGGCCTGGCCCAGGGCTGAGGTCCGGATGCGTCAGTATCTTTCCGAGACACCTCCACCTCCCCAGCCCCAGTCTGGAAGCAGGGGCTGCTCTCCACTCCAAACCACCAGTTAGATGACTGGCAGAGGGACGCCTACTCCCATCGAGGAGGAGGGTGTCAATGTGCCAGCGCTGGGGAGGGCGTGGCCTGGGGCACGGCCCACTGGAGGAGGCAGGGGCCCTCAGTTCTGAGTCTTGCTGCAGAGGACAGAGTCACCAAGCTCCCAATCCAGATTTCTTTCTGTACCATCTCCAGATTTTAAAAAGTTGACCATTAATTCTAAAAGTAACACAACTCTGTGGGCCAGGGCCGGCTTTCAGTCCTCCAATGTATGACTTCTGAAGTACAGCTTTCTCTTTCCAACTTAACAAATTCTTCCACTGAGTGCTGGATTTCTGTCATTTGGGTTTCGAGAAAAAGAAGTTTGTGAGGCTGATGTTCCCCGGTTCTTAGGGAAATGTGTGTGTGTGTGTGTGTGTGTGTGTGTGTGTGTGTGTGTGTGTGTGTGTGTTGGCCACGACAGTGTCTGGGACCAGGGGGACAGGAGGAGGGGCTAACGCTGGACCACACCCTCTCGTCAGGGACTCCAGGCAGCTGCTCAGCTAGTGAACACACAAGCCACTTCTATGAAACATTTATTTCCTTTGAAACCTCCAGAAACATGCCAGACAATCTCAAGACAGGGATGAGGGGCGGGGGAGACAATAAAGAATAAAAAAAATCCAAATGAAACAAATCAACATATGAAGAAAAAAAAACCCCTGCTATCTTCAGCCATCAGATAGAACACCAAACTCAAATTAAATAGATTTGCTTTGCTGAGGTCCTTAAAAAAATAACAGAAAACAAAACCAAAAATCATAATTTACACTGGTCCATGTACATGATTAGGTCCCCAAAATGATTTGAATGATCTGAAAAGATGAGGAGACAACTTAAAAAAAAGGGTGGGGGAGGGTGGGCTCCAGGTTAGGGTCTGAGGGAAGGGGGCAGGTTGGTGGTCCTGGAGAACCTTCCAAAAAGGGATCCGGGAAGAGGGGCAGAGACATCACAGTAGTTGGCCAGGGCTGAGGACACGGCAGGCCCCCTCACAGCCACCGCATCACACCACAGTGAGGAAGAGGAGATGGCGGTGGGGAGAGGGGCCAGAGGCTGATGCAGGGAGGCGCGATGAAGGTCCTTTTCTTTTGCTCCCCAAACACCTGGGTTCTGTGAGGTCCCCAGAGTCTCCCTCCCTGAGGTTTCTGGCCGCAGAGAGAAGGCGGAGAAGGTGGCAGGGTCTCTGGACAGAGCTGGCCCCAGCCGAGTGTGCTGCTCTGAGGCCCTCCCTCCCCCAGCCAACTTTGTCCCTCCAAGTCCCCCCACTGAGCTCCGGCCCACAGGGGACGCGCCTCGGTCCTCAGCTTGAGGTCGGGGGAATCCACAGATTGTGGCCACACAGGCTTGTTCTGGCGCAACTCTACATGAAAAAATAAATATATATATATATATACTTTTGTTTGTTTTTAAAGGAAAAAAAGAAACTATTTCCTGGGTGAACAGCATAGTACCACACCGGCTTGGCTGCCTGGAGAGCCGCCCCCTTATTGCCTTTAGAGAACCAGCGTCTTGTGGGGGTTCGCACAGCCAAGTGCTCCCCGGGGAGCACAGTGAGGGTGTCCGATGTCACCGCTGCGGTGGGGCCTGCGGGATGGGCCGAGAGGCTCTTGCAAAGGGAAAAAAGCAGAGAAGTGATGAAGGCTGTTTCTCTCCAGCCCCGGCCTGAGGGCTCCGTGGAGCCCCTCCTGGTGCCTGGAAGAGGCCGGGGCTGTGTGGTCGTGGTCAGGGCTGGCGGAGCCGGGGAGGAGGGGACGGCCTGGCTGGGTCAGTAGCTCGAAGGTGGAGGGGCCCAGGCCCTGAAGCCTCTGGCAGCCAAGGAACTGATAGAAAAGGCGTAGAAATGGTCCCAAGTGTGCAAATAGCTTCCCCTCAAAGAATTTGACTCTGGATGCTGGGGTTTCCTCTCTCCAGACTGGGACCCCCCCCAAGAAAATAACTGAAACTCTAAGAAAGTGCTCCTGGTTGCTTTTTGGAGGATAGGGTTGGGAGGGGACAACGTCCATGCTTTTTGGAGCCAGTGCACCAGGGACCGAGAGCCCTGGCCCGCATCCACACCGGCCCTCAGCTCTCTGGGGTGCGAGGCAATAATGGGCCATCTCCCACTGTGATTTTTCATGCAGGGGTCTTGGCCCCACAAGCCCAGATGCTGTTGTACGTGGTGAAGAAACCTGGTTTGTGAACTCCTGGAGCCATGAGGTTTGGAGACTCACTCCTGCCCTCCACCCCCTTCCTACAGCTTCCTGTAGGACCATGGCTTGGTCCTAGGAAGAGGCTAGACGGGATGGCAGGGTGGCCCCCCTGGGGGGGCGGTGTGGGCATGGCCCAGCCTCCAGGGACCACAGGTGGGCAGCTCAGAGGGAGGCCTGAGAGACTGTGTCGCCTCCTGGGGCTCAAGGACCACGAGCAGACCCCAGCTCGCAGCCCCAGGGAGGCTCCCTCAGGTCCCACTGCCACCCTGGTTTCCGTGTCCTTGGGAGGGCGGTGGGGCCCTGGCTGGATGATCTCAGTCACGCCTGCAACCAGAGGCTGGGCTGAGGGACAGGAGAGCAGGAGCCCACGGCCCGCCCAGGCGGAGGGGTGGGGCAGCGGCCTCTCCCGTCAGAGCTCCTTCTTCTCCCTGCAGAAGATCTCGGCGAACTTGCGCAGCTGCTCGCTGGCAGCCTGTGACTCCTCCTGCAGCCGCTGGTTGTTCTGCCTCAGGCTGGCCACCTCCGACTGCAGCACTGCCTTGTCCTGCTTCTCCTGTGGGGCAGGGGCTGGGCGTCAGCGGGGTGCCCTGCGAATGGCTCCCCGGGGCCTGTGTGCCCTGGCTGGGCCGTGGTGCTGTGTGCCCTGGCTGGGCCGTGGTCCAGAGCCAGGCTGCCAGCGATCAAATCCCAGCTCTGCTTCTCAACAGCTGGGTAACCTCAGGCAAGCCACTTCTACTCTGGGGCCCCAGTTTCCTCTGCTCTAAGGGGGGTGGTAGAGAGGTTTCCCTGAGGTCACACAGGTTGAGCTCTTAGAACGCAGCCTGACGCAGAGTAACCGTGTGACCAACATCACCGTATAACTGGGATCACCTCATTGCTCCCTCACAGCCACCCAGGGCCCTGGGGGCTGCTGTTACCCCCGCTTTCCCAGAAGAGGAGGCCAAGCCTCCCACAGCAAGTCGGGGGCTGGGATGTGGACACAGGGCTGCCTGTCCAGGCACCACTGCCTCCTCCGAGAAGACGCCCTCCCAGGAGAACGCAACACGCCAAGGCAGTGATCTGTGCAAGGCCACAGGGCACTAAGTTGGGGGTGGGATTTGAACCCGGGCCCCTGTGAGTCCTGGGCTTGAGACTCCCACGTTACACTCTGCCACCTTTTGGCCTTTTGCCCTAAAGTATATAAAATAACAAGTGCAACTCTCTTCCAGTCTGACTTTTCCTCACTCTTCCACACCCTGGAGGTAAGTACAAGGGACGATGTGGAATGTTGCCGTCTAGAGATCCCTCTGACCCATGGATGTTAAACATTTCTGAAGCATGACGATGCTCCAGCAAACAGTTCTGCAGTTCTTAGTTTTTCTTCAGTGGGAGTTAGCCTTTATTTATTTATTTTTTATTGAGCTTGCTTAGTTCTTCACTGGAGTTATCAGACTTCTTTTGTATGTTGTAAATACATAGATTTCTGTTCTGACTTTAACCAGCAGCAGAATATTCTGCTGCATGGGTGTCCTGTCATGTACATAACCCTTCTCTTGTGGACGGACAGCTGCACTGGCTCCAGTTTTTTATCGCCAGCAGTAGACATCCTTGCCCACAGACCTCTCAGTATCTGTGCTTGAAATTCTGCTGGACGAGTTCCCACGGTGCAACTGCTGGGTCGTATAGTTTTGATAAATATTGTCTGATTGTTTTCCAAAAAGGTTGGGCCAATTTATTCTCCCTCCAAGAATGTAAGAGAGGTTCTCTGTGTGCTTACCAGCCTTTGCTGCTGTCACCTTTTAATTAATTAATATATTTAGCATTTATTTATTTGTGTTTATGTATTTATGTATGTATTTATTATTTATTTTAGTGGAGGTACTGGGGATTGAACCTAGGACCTTGTGTATGCTAAGCATGCACTCTGCCACTGAGCTCTACCCTCCCCTCTACTGTCACTTTTTACTTTTCACTCATGACTACATTCAAAGCTGGGTGGCCTCCCCTAGACCACACGAGGTGGGGGCGGGGGCAGGTACCGCAGTTTCCCTGGCCCGAGAGGCCAGGAAGTGAAACAGGGAGGCGAGTGCCCTGAGGCAGCTGCCCGGCAGCCCTACCTTCTGCAGGTCCGTGTGCAGCTGTTTCAGCATCACTTCCAGCTGGTACACTTTGCCGGTCAGATCCAGGGGCGGCTCCTCGCTGGGAAGACAGGAGACAGGGTCAGATCAGAGGCCCACCAGACTCCAGGGAGGGCTCTTGGCCCACAGCTGGGAGGAAATTGGGGTACAGGCCCCTCTTGTCCCTGAGGGTCTGGGAAGTCCTCTCCTTGCTGGAGTCCTGAGGGAGGCTTGGAGGGGAAGCTCTGAGGGAAGCCAGCCCTCTTGCTGGCCACGCTCTACCTGGTGAGGGCACACCTGTGGATCTGGATGGGGGTTGTGGGAGCACCAGGCCCATTGAAAGCTGTGTGTGTACCTGCCCTAAAGTGTGCATTCCTCCCGAGGATGGACCACATGTGTGCCAGAAGGAGAAGCCCCTCTCAAGTGTGAGCCCACACTGAGTACCGGCAGACCCAGCTGCTGTTCTAGCTCTTGGGGCACCTAAGTGTGCAGATGAACATGGCCTGACTTGTGGACAGGAATAATGATGACACTGACTGTGATAATAGCCTGCCTGTTACCCACCCTGTACCGTGTGAGGTCTCAGCTTGACGGATCTTCCGGCTCGCTGTGGCCTGTTACCCGCTGGACAGAGGCGAAACCCAGGCTCAGGCAGAGACGCTGCACCCAGGCCCCCAGCCTGTGGCTCCTGCTCTGTGCAGATTCCCCAGCCTGGGGCCCGTCTGGCCCCTGCTGAGGAGAGCGGGCAGCACCTTCCAGCAGAAGGCTCCACTGGGTGCTGTGGGACACATACATCCGGTGGGGGTGCTGGGGAGGGAGGTGGGGGTCTCAGCCCATGGAGGAGAGAGGACTGGGCCCTCCTGCCTTTCCCATCACTTTCCTCCCTGCCTGGTCCTGCATCTTGGGGAGCTGCAGCTGCAGGGTGAGGTAGGAGGGGGTCACCAGTTCAGGGGTGAAAGGAATCCAGGAGTGTCCCTGGAGGTCACGGGTCCCGCCATTTCCACACCCACCCTGTTCCTGCCCTTGCTGTGGCACCCCATCAGTAACTGCCTCATTCTGCTAAGTAAATGGGACCACATCTTTGGTGAAGGTTGAGCTCTAAAGCCAGTGTGTGAAGCAAAAAACAAGAAGAGTCAAAATCACCATTGGAAATCACCTGAACTGCCCACAAAGTACACTGCACGACTGTTGTATGTACACCCCTACATGGTGAAGTGTGTAGATGAGTGTGAAATGCACTATTTAAATCCACAGACATGCAAACATGCCATTTCCATCCTCTCTCCCTCTCAGTCATTCTGCTTTCTGCCAAGCTAGCTCAGTCAAACATGTGGCACTAAATGTGAGATGACAAATGGGAAGTGTCTGCCTCCCTGTCTGCCTCCGCCCCAGAAGCCTTGTGAGGGCAGGGCTTCTGTCACCTCTGGGTCCCCCGACAGCCCAGCGCGGGGCCTGCCAGGGAAGAGGTGAGAGGCAGCTGTCAGGGGAACATGTGCATAATTGAGGAATCTGCAGGGGAGGAGACCCAGGAGCAGACAGCAGGGAGGCTGAAGGCTGGGAGCGGGGACTCAGAGGGGACAGATGTGAGGCAGAGAGCGGGGAATGCGGGGGACTGGCGGGGGGCAGTAGTTAGTGTTTTCCACAGTTGACAGTGAAGTGACTGTGGAAGTACTGATCACAGTGTCCAGGAGGATGGTGCCAACCCTGACTTGGTCCCTGCTGGGCCCCAGCACGTGGATTGGTCCAAAGTCTGTTAGGTGAGAGAGGTGGTCACTCCTCCAGCTACCACTGCGGGGGCAGTGGGGGTGCCCTGCACAGTGGCCTCTTGCCTGGTGACCCTCTTTCACTGCCTGCAGGGACTTGGGTTGCCAGGCCCCTGGGTGCTCCCGGGGAAGCCTCACCTCATGGTAGGGGTGGTCCTGGGGGTCGGGGGCCCCCTCTCCAGGCTCAGGTGGCTGTGGACAGGGCTGTGTGCAGGCGGGATGTCTGGGCTCAGAGCTGGGTCGTTCAGAGAGAAGAGCGAGACGGCTCTTTGCACTGCGGGAGAAAGAGGAAGGGGGTCAGCAGGGCTCCTGGCTCCTCCTCACGCCACCCCCTCTCCCCAAGTGACTAACCCCGCCCCGCAAACCTCCAGGACATTCCCAACCACACTTGGGTGAGATCACACAGGCATTTAGGATGGATTCTTGCCAGAAAACCAAGCCAATTCAGGACACAAATAACAATAACCTGTCCTGATTCCAAGCAAGCCTCCAGACCCAACGACCAGTTTACACAAAATACAAGAGAGAGAGAAAGAACTTAAATGCAGCGTGGGGAAGCAACCACCCGAACTGGGCAGAAATGACCCGGTTTCGTCCATAAATAAATGGTATGGGAAAGATGGCCAGAAGTGGATGGGGCTGACGCCGGGTGATGGGGACGTGGGGGTTCATCACACTCTAGTTCTGAGAATGTCTGTGAAATTTCAAGAGCAAAAAGAAAAGTGAAACAGAGAATATCATGTATCCTGAAGAGAGAAAAGAATCTGTGGGGTGGGGGTGGGGGGTTCCGGGGTCCCTCTCCAGACACGTGACTGGCTCTGCGGGAGGGGCCAAGTGCCTGCACTTTCAAATGGGACTGTGAGGGGATCTTTCTGAAAGGGCAAGAAGTGGGAAGAGCCTGTTGTGCCCCCAAAGCAGCTGGAGCATTGAGCCCTAGGACCGCCAGACAATGGAACATGTAGGGTGTGAACAGCCAGGAGGAGGGGCTGCGTGTGGCCCCTGTAGGGAGAGGGCCCGACCACCTGGCAAAGGCAGGCTCCCGCTCGACTCTCTATCTCTGTGCTGGATGAAGAGCACGGTGAAAGCTCAACGCCCGCCCGGAGACCCACCCACTGTTAACGTCTTGCCACACTTTCCCTCCCCCATCACGTGCGTGGGCACCTGTCCGACTACCCGGCCACTGCAGAGGAAATGGCCGGCATCCTGGTTCACCTCTGCGTACTTCACTATGAACCTCCACAAAGTAAAGGCGCGTTCCTATAGTACACAACCTCGTACTCAGGAAATTTAACATCTATAGGGTATTACTGCCTAATAGATGCTCACCTCGAAATTTCCCCAGTTCTCTGAATAACATCCTTTGTAGCTGTTATTTTCCATCTTGGATTTAGTGTTTATTCTCTTTGAAAATACTTTTATCTAAACTGTTTCAAACAGGCCCCAAAAAAGAGAAAAGAGCACCATGGGTCCTCGTGAACCCATCACCAGGTTCAACAACTTTCGGCAGACCCCAGTTCCCTCTCCTGTGCTCTCGGCTTTTTTTATTCCCCTGATCACTCCTCTCCTTTACTTTTTAAAAACAGCTTACTGTGGTTTCACTGACATACACGTGACCAACTGCACACGCTGAAAGGCATGCAGCCTGGCCAGGTGGCTCTGCGGCAGCCGAGCCTCAGTTGCCTCAACTGTAAATGGGATCCTACTACCTCCCTCAGACCAGAGACTAGAAGAGGTGATGTTTGTAAAGCAACAACCTGCTGGCTCAGAGCAGATGCTCCGTAATGTCATCGTGGCTGCAGAGTCACCTCCTTCAGGAAGTGCCACTGGGCAACCCCCTCCCCCACGGAGCTTGCCGGGCCTCAGTAGCGCTGGACCACTGCCTGGCAGCCTCCCCCCTACAGCTCTGGAGTGTGAAGCTGGGGTAGCCTTGAGGCTGGGCCTCGTATTCTCTGTCGCTCTCCCTCCCACCCTATACACCCTCACCCTGCTGGAGGCTTGACAGCCTTCACCTCGTGGCCAGAGGCCACTGCAGGATGGGATGGAAGCAACCAATGGAAGCCAACGAGGAAGGACGCTTCCTCCGGGGCCACTTGCCAGATGTGGACTGGCTCAGACGTGAAAACAAGAAAGAAGGATGTGTTCTGTATGAGTCTGGGTGAATACATTGTGCTCTGTGCCAGAGCTGTGCTGGGCACCCAGTGGTGACAGGGACAGCCCCAGGTCCTGCCAGGAGACATAACCATCATCAGAGAGCAAAGGCACAGGCAGAGGAGTCAGGGCTACGGGAACCCAGAGGAGGTGCCTGATCTGGACTAAGGGATATCAAGGAGAGCTTCCTGGAGGAGAAACAGTAAAGCTGTGGCTTATAAGATGAAAAATGAGCCAGAAGAGTATATTCGTGTCTGTCAGGGTTTGACGGGTGAGGAAACTGAGATTTAAAAGGTAAAGCCGCTTGCCAAGGTCACATGGGATGGAAATGGCAAAGACTGCCAGCTATCTCTCACAATCTGGGCAACCCCCTCAGTTGGGCAACGTGCTATTTCATGGACTCCTCCCTGTGGCCCCAGGCAGTGGGTCTAGTCACAGAGTAACTGGGGGAACCAGAGAGATGAAGACACCGGCCCAGGACTACACAGTGAGCAAGGCACAGGGCAGGATGTGAACCCTGCTCCCCCTGATTCTGGAACTGGAGCATGCTTCCCCTTCAAAGCTCCAAGGCCCTCTGTGGATCCTTCCAGAACAGAGCAGGGGGTAGGGATCTGGCGGGGTTGAGTGGGCAGCACCTACCTTCGTACGCCTTGGCTGCGTTCACCAGGCTGGACCACTCCAGGCCGGCAGCCGTGTCGGGCAGTGGCATCATCCCTGGGTCGAGGCGTCGCAGTGGCCGGTCCCGCCCATCGGCCAGTGAGAGCTCTGAGGCTGAGATGGTGGCTGGTGGGAAGAGCAGAGCCGGGAGTTCGGTGAGTGACAACGTGAGAGACAGAAAAATCAACACATTGTGTCACACTCTGAATACGATTATATAACACATACACACATTTCTACTTAAATAAATACATTATACTTATTAGATGATACTCGCCCGGGGAAAACATCCAGCAGGGTAAGGGGCTGGGGTGCCGGATACTGAAGTGGGTACACCTTGCAGGATGCTGGGGGGCCTCGCTGAGAAGACGGCTTTTGCACAAAGCTCTGAAGGAAGGGAGGGAGTGAGCAAGGCACCTGAGGGAAGAGCATTCTGGGCAGATGAGACAGTCAGTGAAAAATCCCTGAGGCGGGAAAGTGGTTTAAGCAACACCGAAGAGGCCCTTGTGGCTGTGACAGAGGGAGAGACAGAGAGCAGTGGGAGGGAAAGTCACAGAAACGAGAGGGCTGGATTGTGCGGGGCTCTGCGGGCTGTGATGAGATCTCTGCCTCCTGCCCTGACTGAGATGGAGACACCGCAGGGCTCTGAGCAGGGAGGGACATGACCTGTCGCGGGTGTGCACAGGGTCCCTCTGGCTTCGTGTGGGGCACGATCGTGTGTCTGTGTGGGCGGGGGGAGCAGGGAGCAGGGAGGCAGTGAGGAGGCTGCTGCAATGGTCCAGGAGGGAGATAATGGTGGACAGGGCCAGGTGGGGTCAACAGTATTTCCTGAGAGTGGACATGGGTGTGAGATGGAGAGAAGGGTCCAGGGTGACTTCACGATCGGGGAGCTGGCACTGAGATGGGGTGGGTGGTAGGGAAGACTGGGGGGTGGGATCAGAAAGTAGTTTCTGGAGGTGTGGAGTGTGAGATGCCTCAGACACCTGCAAGGAGACAGCGGTGCGGCACTGGCCACATGAGTCTGGAGTGGAGGGGAGGGGAGGGTGCCAGGCTGAAGCCACAACATGGGTCTTCCGTGTAAGGACGGTGTTGAGAAGGGGCAGGGTCCCTGTGGGGAGACCCGGTCGAGTCAGGCCTGACACGCTGGGCAGAGAAAGAGGCCCCTGAAGTCGCAGGTGCTGATAGTGACAGACATGAGAGTGGCGCCAGCAGTGGCATCTGCTGCACAGACAGGGTGAGTTCGCCGTGCCAGCTCACTCGGCTCACTGAGGGTGACAGGGAAGCACAGAGGTCAGGCGGTGACTCAGGCTGCTCCATGTCCCCTGGTTGCACCCCCTCGCTGGGCACCACGCTGGGTGCTACGGGGGTCATCTCGGCCACACGTCCAATCAGCCAGGAAGGAGATGCTGTCATGACCCCGTGTTATGGGGTGGGGGTGGGGCAGCAACTGAGGCTCAGAGTGGGACGCTGTCCTGCCCACATTGCTGTCACCCGTGGTGGCCCTTGGATGTGACATGCAGGGTCCTATGCTGACCTGCTCTAAGCCCGACCCCACATGGCTTTGGTGTCCAGAAGGTCCCTGCTGACATTCTATTTCAACCCTGCTCTCTAGTCCAGAGGCACAAAGCTGACTTATGACAGATTAAAGTGCCCACTCCTGGTGACGGGGTACTAACAAAAAACTGCGTAAATAGCCAGTGTTCCCTCAGGGCTTACTGCACGGCAAGCACTGAGCTAGTGTTTCCACCTGTTAACTAGTTTGATTCTTGGATGAACCCATTAAGGTAGGTGCTATTTTTGCCCACATTTTACAGGCACGGAGAGGTTATGACTGAGTTCAGGACCTGGGCCGCCCAGCTCTCAGGACGTGTGGTGCTCGTAAGCATTTGCAGAGTGAATGAGCGCTCAGAAGAATAAACAAGGCAGGAAGGATGCCAAGCCCTTGACCTCCGTCCTCTCCAGCCTCCTAGTGCGTCCCCGCTGAGCGGGTGGGGGCCGCGGGAGCAGCTGCCACTGCTGAGCAAGTGCTCAGCAGGCGCTGCTGTGAGAGGCTCCTTGGCAGGAGGGCCCTTCATCAGCGAGGCCCAGGCCCAGCCGAGGGCATCTCTTCACCCCCGATGTGGCTTGGGAAGGGCTCTTGAGCAGGCGTGGAGGGGTGGAGAGGCCTGAGGGCCCCGGCCATACAGAGGCCAGATGGGATTCTCTCTGGTTTAGGGGGACAGGAGTCAGATGGGCAAAGAGATGTGTGTGCTCCGTGAGACAGGAACCCTGGGCTGCTGTCACCCTAGTGACCCAGACCCATTCCCAGAGTGACAGCCCAGGCTGAGTGGGGCCATGATGGAGAAACAGAAGGCAGAGTGAGCAGGATAGGATGCAGCAAGCCAGAAGGCTGCGGGGGCCCAGAGGAGGTGCCTAACTCAGTCTAGTCAGGGAGGACTTCCTGGACGCAGCAGCATCTTAGTTGAGACTGAAAGGATGAGGCAGAGCTAGTCCAGGGCATTCTATCTGCCTTGTCTGGGTCTGTGATCTCCGTGCACACCATCTCTGCCCTGGCCCCTCTCTCGCTTTCTCCTCACAATGTGTCAAACACCTACAATGGGCCAGGCCCTGCCTTTGGCACAGACCGGGCAGCAAAGATGAGAGGCAAAGGAAGGAGACACAGAGAGAACTTAGGGAAGCTAGAGGAACTGCCGTGGAATTTAGCCCTGCCAGGGCAGGGATGCTCTGACATTCTCGCTGCCGTGTGCCCAGTGCCCAGAGCAGAGCCGGCCCCGGAGCAAGTGCTCAGGAAACAGTTGTGGAATGAAGGGGCAAACAGAGGGGCAAACCAGGTGCTCTAGAGTTTAAGATGGGAGAGGTGACCCAGCCCAGAGCTTAAGGGAGACCTCCCGGCAAGAGCAATAACTGAGTAAAGCTCTGAAGAAGCAGCAGGAGTGAATTACCAGGAATAGGGTCAGGGGAAGAGCATGGCGGGAAGAGGGAACAGCCATGTAGAATGCCCTGAGGAGGGAGAGTGGGGGATCGGAGGATGTAAGGGAGGGTACTATGAAGTAGAGGGACTAAGGTGGGGCCCAAGGGTGGAAGCCCCAAAACACCAGGGCAGGGAGTATGGACTCAGACACTAGGGTAATGGGGAGCCATGAAAGAATTTTAAAAGGGGAGATAGAACCCGTCAAAATAGTCCCAGAGCCTCCTCCACCCCATCCCCTGAAGTGTACAAGAGGCTCTGACTAGACGACACAGGGGCACAGCCCCTCGGCTGAAACCCTTGGGGTAGACACATCTCTGAAGTCAAGATGTGTTTGGATTTGAGAAAGCATGATGGGCCGTACTCACAGAACACATGCGGAAAGGTCGGCAGCACCCCCTAATCCCACACGAGCATCCCTCAACGAAGCAACTGATCATCCACACCAAGTGGGGTAAAGAAGGACCACAAACAGCTTCATATCCATGCAGGTGGGGCACTGCTGCCCAGTGAGCTTGGCCCAAACCTCACTGACTTTGGGGTTGTGGATAACGGAGTACAGGGTGGACTGAAGGCACAGCCAACCCCAGCCAAAACATGGCTTTCTGATGGGGACCATGTGCACAGCACCCTCTGCAGTAAATATTTGCTGGATGAATAAAGGGGCACATGGGCCACACCCCCTCCCTTCAAGAGTTGGCCGACCTGGGAGAAGTCAGGTAGGTAAATAAATAATTACGAGGCAGTCTGCTTGGTGCCAGAACAGGGAGCTGAGGCTGGAGGATAGCTAACACAAACCCCTGATCCTCAGGGCCCTGGCGCTGAGCCCTCTAGCCTGCACTTGGAAAGACTAACATTCTCTCTGGTCTCAGGTGGCCCCCATCCTTGGGTGCTCTGGACTCTGAGGTGACCCCGGGGAGACCCCTTCCTCTGTGGGTAACATCCAGTGCACTTCAGTTCCTGCTCTCAGTTGGCTCTGACCCAGATGACCTCCAGCCTTTGACCTCCAGGTGATCCACAAGCTCGCCCACTCTGCTTCCCACCCCCTTGGTGCCTGGGCTCACATTTCTTCTCCGGGAAGCCGTTGCCTGTGGCAGGGATGGCACCGGGGCCGCCGGGCGGGAGGGGGTGCTGGTGCTGGCGGCGGGCGGGCAGCGTGCTGGAGGGGAAGGCGCAGGTGCTGGTGAAGAGCACGTCGCTGGGCAGGCCGGGCTCTAGGCTGGCGGGGCTGGCAAAGCTGGGCTCCCGACGCCCGCTGCACAGACTCTCATCCGATAGCGTCCGCTGAAGACTCTTCTGTGGTGACTGCTGCCAAGACAGGGGACACTGGATGTGGTCACGGCCAGTCCCATGGCTGCTGTCCTCAGTAGTGGCTTCTTCCCGTCTGGGATGTCTGTGGCCCTTACCCACCCAACATCCATTTCTACCCTTTTCTGGTCAACATACCCCAGTTTCCCCCTGGGGGTTCCTCCTCCCCCACAAGCGGCCCACATGGTTCTGTTGGGCTGATCCCAGCCTCCAGCTCCGGGCAAGGTCAGGGAAGGTGGTGTGACCCCAGCTGGAGCACTGGAAGTCAGTCCATGTGGGCACACTAGGGACTGAGTGCTGGCTTCCCCCAGTGCTCATGCTGCTGGGAGAGAACCCCAGACAGACTGCGGCCCCCCAGGTCCCCATGAGAGAGTGCCTGCCTGAGCATGTAGCTGGGGGTAGGCAGGGACAAGAGGGAGGAGGAGCAGTGGAGTGAGGGACTAAGGATGTCTGCTGTTTTGGCCTCCCCCACCCTTGCGTGACAAGGGCCTGGAGGCCCCCGGGGCAGCTCTCCTCCCCTCTTGGTCCCTGCGGTTCGGACTGCTTCCCCTGTGGGCTTCAGGAGGACGACATGAAAGCCAGTAAGAGCTTCCCTTTCCAGTCCCGTGAGGTACTGGTGTGGAATAAGTTCCCCTGTGCCTGCCAAGGCCAGGTTACACTGTACTCTTCTCCCTGACCAACGTGACATCCTGGCCACATACACCCAAAGAGGCTGGCAGGTGCTATGGGCAGAGGCCATGGGCAGGGAGGGCGGGAGTGAACGCAGGGACCAGTCCTCCTCCCGCCTCGCCCTCCCACGGCTCCCTGGCCTGCCTGATTCAGTGAGTGGCGGGGCGGGGGCAGCCTCTACGTACCGCGGCGTCTCTCTCCTGCTCGGGCGCCAGGTTGTCCATGATGATGAGTTTCTTCAGGTCATCTTCGATGGTGGACTTGTAGTTCTTCCGGGGGGAGCGGAGGTCTCGGAGGGACGCCCTCAACCTCGGCTGCCCGAAGACGTTTTTCGTGTTGCCGTCCACCTGCCTGGAATGAGAGGGTCAGGGTCGGAGGGGCCTTGGGAGGCTTGCGCCGCTGCCCAAAGCGGTCCTGACGCAAGAAGGCCGTGCTGCCGCCACTGGGTGAGTGACCACAGGCAGCTTCTCCGCTTCACCGGGAGAAAGTGGGACAGAGAGACCAGGTTTATTCTCTCCACTCACTCATCCTACGGAGACCTCCTGGCACCGACTCTGTGCCATGCGTGTTCTTGGTGGAGGCACAGCCCTGCACGTGGAGCTGACTCCAGTCAGGAAGCCTGGCAACGAATAAGTGAACATAATGGGAGGAGGGGAGGTTTTGAAGAAAAATAAAGCCAGGTAAATGGAGAGGGGCTGACAGGGACGGAGGATGGCTTTTCTGAGGGGATGGAGTCTGAGCTGAACCTTGGAGGAAGGCAGGAATCCACCAGGTAGAAGCGGGCTCTGGGCAGAGGGAACAGCAAGTGTTGGGCTGTGAGGGGGGAACAAGCCGGGTGAGTTTATGGAGTGGGGGGAGGGGCGAGTAGGCGAGGGGGGTGAGGGGTGGGAGGTGAGGCCTGGGAGGGGCTGGGGCAGATGTTTGGGAACCTATGAGCCACAGAGGGGACTTGCATATGGGGAGCCTCTGATCTGGGGAGCTCCACGCCCTGATTTGCATTTTAGAAGGGTCCCGGATGGAAAAGTGACCCTCATGGAAGCAGGGACACAGTGAGCAAGCTCCCACAGTTGTTCAGGTGAGAGATGCGGGTGGCCCAGACCAGGGATTCCAGCCACACAAGAGGGATGGGGTCCCACAGAGGGAGCACCCCCGGGGACCGGTCTCTATGGCAAGTGCTTGGCCACAGGCAGCAGACCTCTGGCCTGAGCGCTCCAGGGCCCGGCACCAGATATCCCTAACTTTGGTTTCCTCATCCCTCACGCTGGGTAAGAGGGCTCACGCATGATGGGGTAACTGGGGGGATCCAGAGATGAGGTCACTGTACAAGGCAGAGCCCCCCGACTGCTGCCATCTTGCTTTTCTACTGATCGTCCAGTTTCAGAAGTCGGTTTGTGAGCCAGCGTCACTCTGACCACCACTCTCTTCTTTGGCATTCCCCAAGCTGACCCAGAGCTGCCTTCCAGAACATTCTGTGGTCTGAAAGTCTTTGAGGCACAGCCTGGGGTTAAGAGCTGGAGCCCTGGAGGCAAACAGGCCTGGGTCTGAGTCCAGGCTCTGCCTGTTCCTGCTGTGGGAACCTGGGCAAGTCACACCACTTCTCTGATCCTTGGTTTGCTCATGTGGGAAACAGGCTGACCTCACAGCATTTTGGGGTTTGCTGCAAAGCGCCTGGCTGGCACCTGACAGAGCAGACACTGGGCAAATGAGTTTCCCTGAGGCAGCCCAGGCCCCTGAGCTGCACACAGCCCTCTTCTGCTGCTCCTAACTCTCTCTGCTGGCTCCACAGACCATCATCCCACCGCCCTTTGGCCCTCTCCTGGCCCAGGCTGACTCCCCTGGGGCTCCAAGTCCTCCACTCCTGGGACTTCCCCTGAGGTTCCCCCTCATCCTCTGATTTTGGCCCAGCCTTTGGAGTCAGGTCTTCTACCATGAAAACTGGGTCCCTCACCTGAGCTGTTGCCACCCCCCAGAAAAGAGGTAAGGACAGCTATCAGGGTGCCCTCAGGGCGCACCAGGCCCTCTCCACCACCTTGTGAAATCTGCAGAGCAGCCCTCCCCCACAGCCACTATTACTAGCACCTCCATGTTGCAGATGGAAAGCCGAGGCACAGAGAGAGAAAGTAACTGTCCAAAGCCCCCCAGCCTGTGAGCAGGGGAGTCAGGGTTCCCGCCAAGGCCACCAGGCTGCAGAGCCCTCAGCTGTCACCACTGTGCTTGACTGTCATGTTTCTATCACAGAGACGGCATATAAAAGATGTATGGTATGTGGAACGTAATCACATTTGGTTAAATAACATGCTTTTATAGGCAGAAAAAAATTCTGGAAGAAATTATGAACAATGATTACCTCTGGGAAGTGAAAATCTTATCAGAAGGTGGAAAAATGACTTTTACTTTTCATCTGATACCCACATCCTTCTGAACTGTCTGAATTTATTTTTACTATAATCATGTGTTATAACAATAATAATAATAAAAACTAGTTTAAAAAGAGCTGATACCTAGACTTCATCATTTTGTAACTCAGGAAAGAAAAAAAGAGTCTTTGAATCCAGGAAGAAATGAGATACCCTGGGCTCCTGAGGGTATTGAAGTCTACATTTTTTCTCATTTTCTCAGCTGCCAGGCTTGGGATTTTAACAAAGGAAGGAAGAGAGGGTGGTGAGCTTTTTCTTGTTAGGTCATATTCCTCCCCAAATGAGAATTCCAGGTCTAGGGTAATTCTGGCTCCATCATTATTAGGGAAGAGTGTTCTCTGCACAAATGAAAAGCTTTCTATCCAAACAAGGGAAACAGAAAGAGGCAGAAAGAGAGAAAGAGACAGACACACCCTAGAGTACATATTGCTCCTGCGGGAGCTGGAAGGGGACTTACCCCACCTTCCCTTTTCAGTTTGCCATTTCCCAGAATCCCCTGCAAGGGGGGGGGGATGCAGTGACTCAGCGTTGGGCCCGCTGTGCGCCCAACAACCCTGGAGCAGGCTGGGCCCTCAGCTCATCTACTGCAATAAAGGGGCACTGTCCACAGGCACCCCTCTGGGAGGGGTGTAAAATGACCTGCTGCAAACTTGAAAACGTGCACTCTCTTGGCCCTAAGAGTTCTACATCTGGGAGTGTTGCCTTCTGAAAGGCCCGCATGAACCCACGTGTGCCAGGGTGCATGGGGAAGCTTCGTGGGGTCCTGTCTGTGGAGCACACAGAACTGGGCAGTGGCGGGCAGGGGAAGGGCGAGGTTCTCCAGGGACCATCTAGCTGCTGAAGAGAAGTGGGGCTGATCCACGGGACACAGAAAGAGGTTCTCCCAGATATGTCATGGGAATAAAGAAGCAGAATGTGCAGTGTGAAATCATTTTTAGAAAATGAAACTCACACACAGCTTAGCTTGCTATACTGAAGTTTACCTAACTCTCAGCTCCAGAGGTGGCTAGGTGGGGAATTCACTTTTTAAAAACGTTCCTCACCACAGCCCATGAAGTCCAAAATGAGCTGTCCTGTTCCGCCTCAGCCCTCATCCCCTCCCACAGGGCTTCTCAGGGTTCCTTAGCACAGCAGGCATGTTCCTGCCTCAGGGCCTTTACACTGGCTATTCTGGCTACCTTCCCCAGCATTCCCTGCAAGTGGCAGCTTCTCATCTGTCCAGGTTGGCTCACTTCCTCATAGAGGCCTCCCCTGACTGCTCGGCCTCCTGGTGCTTGCTCCCTGCCCCGGTGAGCTCCATCACACAGTCCAGTGTTACCTCCTCACTGTATTCATTTCACGATGATCTGTCCTGTGTACTTGTGTTTGCAGCCCCACTCCTCCCACCTGCAGCCTTCTGTGTTCCATGTCTAGTGTCGGGAACAAGGCCTGCCGCATTGCGGGCCCTCAAAATTCGTTGTCAAATGTGTATCACACGGAGCCAACCTTCCTGCCAACCAAGCAGCCAACCTCCCTACCCATCTCCTTCCTTCCCACCTTCCTTATTCTCTTCCTTCCTTTTACAACAAGCTTGACTGACTTTTACAAGACAGAAAAAACTAGAGAGATCCTTTAAACAGTCAAGCCAAAAGAACACAAGCATTCCTTCCCTGCTCTGTTTGTGTTCATTTGCTACAACCACCTTCCCAGCTCCCAGGACCTGCAGGACTCTCGGGGGACACTCCTAATTCTACAGTGCAAGGCTGGCTCACTGGAAGAAATCATGCTAGAACCTTCTCCCCCGGCCCTCAATTCTGCACTTATCCATCCACTGCGGGCTCCACGTGGCCTGACAGTGTTAGTGGGCTGCTGCGACACATCTAACGGGAGGAAGTACGATGAAATTCAGTTTGGAGCATCAAATCGATCACTCTTGCCCTTATTCTCTTTCTTCTGGAAGAATTTTCCAATGTATTTTCTAAACTGAAATTCTAAGCAATCATTTAAGATGCTATTAAATTCCAGGTTGAGAGAAAAACAAAAACAAAACCCCAACTAAACCAAACTGGGCTTGTACTTCTCCGATCTTTTCCCTTTTTCTCAAGATCTCTGGTCTCCATAATTGTTTAAACCTAATGACCTCTGAGGATAGAATGGACTATCCTCTGACCGTTAAGAAGAATGAGATCACTGTGTATGTACTAACAGGGAACTGTCGCTGAACTGAGAAAAGAGCGCGTGAGAAAGGCTGGAGGTGCAGGGACAGGGGGTGACTGCATCGATAAACAAAAAGAGGCCTGAGGGACACACACACACTCACGCGTGCTCCGTCATGTTTGGAACATTTTTGGAAGGATGCAGAAGGAATGAAACAATGTTTTGCTTCTGGGGAGGGGAGCTGGATGGCTGGGGGCCAGGGAAGGGAGAGAGGCCTGGTTTTCAATGCAAAACCCTTTTGTATCAGTTTGGTTTTTATCCTGTGCGTGTTTTATCTTTAAAAACACAAATGAAGAAAACACCCAGAAGGAGGTGTCCTGTCTCAAGGTTCTGACCGACAGCACAAGACAGTCTCTAATTTGCCCAGGTTGTCTGAACTCGCATTTGCCATATTGTAGAATTAAACTGCTTACATTGGAAAAGAAAAAGAAAAAAAAATTACAAAGAAGTCTCTGCGGTCAGGACCCAGACAACAGCAACTTCTTTTTCCTGTGATAACAGGGCCAGAAGTGGACGGCAACCAGGGGCTCCCACTTGGCTGGGCCGATCCTGCTGACTTGGAACTCTGGCCTCCAACTGGGGCAGCTCCCTCGGGGCCGGGTTAATGAAGCTAATTAGCAGGCTGTCGGCCTGCCTGAGCTCGGGGGTTCTGCCATCCTCGCTGGCGAGGACACTCACCAGGTCTGCACCTTAGGCAGCAGGCAGATTTTCCTGGAAGGATGGCTGGGAGAGGCCTGTGGGAGTTGGGGGCAACCGTGCCGTGGGGTGGGGATGTCTGCGAGAGGCTTTCCCCTGCTCCTTCCATGGCTGGGCTGAGCTGGACCCAGGACCCCTAAACTCAAGGAAGGAGCCCAAAGGCCAGATGTTAACCACTAGACACCAGAGCCCATGATGACCGGGCATTTCCCTACGACTCACTGAATCCTCACGCCAACTCTGGGGGGTAGGCACTCCCGTCTTTCCCTTTTGAGGCTGGGGGACGGAGGCACAGTGAGTTGAGGACACTCAGAAAGCAGCGCTCAGTGTGCATGGCACATGGTGATGTGGGCCCTCACCTGGGGCCGGTGCACCTTGTGTGGCTAAGTTCCCTCCTCATGGCCATCATCGCCATTACCTACCATCATCCTGCTCTCCCGGCAAGGGCCCTGATGCTCCAAGGGCTTCCAACAGTGATGGCAGAGCCGCTAGCCTCCAGGGACAGCCTTTCGGTTGGGCTGAGACGAGCCCGCGGGGGAGGACGAGCCCAGGACGGATGGGGAGGCAGGGCTGAGGGCCACTGGTTCTGCCTCCTGCTCCACAGGGATCCAGCCTGACAACCCACTGGCCTAGTCACACCCTCACCTGGTAAGCCCTGGGCAACTCACCCTCGGTGCTGGGGTCCTCACGTGGATTAACTCCATAAATCCTCACGACTGGGAGGTAGGGACAACTGTCAGGCCAGTTTAAAGAGAGGGAAGCTGAGGGGTTAAAGAGCTGATGAGGGAGTCCCGCCCTGACCCCATGCTGTTCTGCCCCTCTGCTGGCTGGGAGAAGGCAGGCCAGTGAGTCCAGTGTCTTGGGACAAAGGAGTCAAAACAGGGCCGTCCGGCCATCTCTGGAGGCAGAGCTGCTGGCCTGCCCTGTAGGATCGACTGGAGCCTGAGACAGAAGGGCTGAGGGCGAGGAACCTGCAGGTGCTCTCGGTCCCCTCCGCATGCAGATTCTCTGTCCTTCACCAGCTCACTCTGTCTTTTCTTCAACAGAGTGTTCGCCTGAGACTATTTCCGCCAAGAAGCTAGTCCTCAGAACACACGAGCCACTGCCCTGGATGCCTGTCCTCCCTGCTCTCTCACGTGATGAGATGCTCTGTTAGTTACCTTGCTGGGAGGAGTCCTGGGCTATGCACTTCTACCTGTGCCTCAGTTTCCCCAACTGGAAAGGAGGTCTCTGGGAGGATCAGTGGGGCCAGGTCTGCACAGCCCTAGCCATGCAGCCTGGCTGAGAGGCAGCGCCCCCATGTCAGCCACAGCCATTCTCATTCCTCTGGGGATGTGTTAGACCAGAACCAAAGACAAAGGAGGCAGACCTGGTAATTACTCCTTTGGGGAAAAGTTGATAATATGTGGTGACAAATTACAAAACCAACAATCGTAATATTTGCAGTGATTAACCTTAACTAACCAAGTGAATCTGGGCAAGGGACTCAACTATTATGTGACCTCAATTTTTCTTACCTGGAAAATGGGATACAAAGTACCTACACCTCATTGTTCTATAGTGCAGATTAAATGAGTTAAAGTAGGTAAAAGGCTTATGACAGTACTTGGCAGGGTAGGTATCAATAAACGTAGGTAAATAAGTTATGCAAATGAGTTTTTGTGCCTTGGGATAAAACATTCAGCAGCAGAATTATACACAGATTTAAAACAAACGTGTTTAGTCTCAAATAATTTAGCTGGAAGTAAAGACAATGTTTTCTGGAAAACTAGGTTAAGTGACTCAGAAGTGTCTCTAACAATGACAAAGACATTATCTCCAAACTGCACAGGGAGAGTCTGAATAAACCAGCTTCCTGAAATGGGAGGGTGTGGACAAAAGGATTAATCCTGTATTAACATATAATCTTATGCATGTGATTTTAAAAATGTATCTATAACTAAATTAATAAATGTAAGAAACTATGAAACTATTTGTGTCCCCCAATATTTTATATATGTAGTTTACGTACGTGTACACACACACACGTATGTAAAAAGACTTCCTTGGATCTTATCACTGAGAACAAGGGGCTGCTGTTTGTTGATGGCTGTCACGTATCCAGGGGTATTTTATTTTCTGAGTGCCTGCTATGTACTGAGCCCTGAGGGGGGCTCAGGTGCTCTGCTCTCCCAGACCCCTCAGTCCAGTGGGGCAACAGGAAGGAAGCAAGTCTCTAGGACGTGACCATCTGATGTGCCCTGGACAGATGCTGAGGGAGGGAAGAAGTGTGGGGTCGGCGGGAGCGGTGAGCCTGGTGTGGGGGCTCGGGGAGCATCTTTGAGGATGGCATGGCTGTGCTGAGACCATAACCCTAATCTTATGACTGGTGTCCTTATAAAAAGGGGAAATGTGGACCCAGAGACCTGCATGCGTGGAGAACGCCACATGACGATACAGGCAGAGACTGGGGCCATGCATCTATAGGCCAAGAAGTCCTGCAGATTGCCAGCAAGTCAACCAGGAGTGGGAGAGTGGCATGGAACAGGTCCCTCCCTCCCTCCCAGCCCTCAGGAGGAACCAACCCTGCCGGCACCCTGACTCGACACCCCGACTCGGCCTTCCAGCCTACAGGACCCCGAGACAATGCATTTCTGCTGCTGAGCCACTTGGTGTAGGGGCTTTGCTGCCACGGCCTAGCCAGCTGCGGGTGGGTGGAAAGGAGTGAGCCAGGTGGGGAGGGGCCCGGGTTGGGAGAGGGAACAGCAGGCACGTTGGGGAGGCAGGGCAGCTGCCCTCATGGAACAACACAGTGGGGTGAGCAGGGCCTGACCCTCTGGCCATCCTGAAAAGTGGGGGCCTTACAGGATCCTATGGGGGTGCAGTTCCATTCACTGACGGGGCACCCACTGATGTCTGGCAGCTATAAGAATCTCGTGACCAAGACAGTGATCCCTGCTTTCCTGTGGGGCAACCAGGCAGTGGAACAGAGAACAGCGACAGAATAATGGCTGGGAAGGCTGAGGAGGGGGCATTGGATGAAGCCCCCCTGGAGCCAGACACAAGATGCAGGGCAAGAGAACTCCAGGGCCGAGAGAGCCACCGCAAAGGCCCTGAGGTCGGCCGTGTGTGGCAGGGCTTAGGCGCGGGAAGAGGCCAGGTGGCTGGAGTGGGATGAATGAGGGGAGCATGGGAGGAGATGAGCGCAGAGGAGTGCGGAGGTGGGTCACGCCGGGTCCGCGTGGGAGTCTGGGCAAAGCATGCAGTGTACTAGTGCCTGGTACAGTGTATGTGCTCAGTAGATATGAGCCTTCATCATTAATCCTGGGAGCAGGGGAAGTCCCTGGAGGTTTTAATCAGGGGAGTGAAGGATCAAAATCTAGTTATCCAGATGCCCCCAGCTGTTAGTGAGGTGCGTGGACAGGATGCTCAGCCTGAGAGCGGCTTGCTCACCCGTGACGTCTCCAGGGATCCCATTTCTCTCTCCTGATGCCTCCTGTCATCCACATGGCCTCACCCAGGTCATGAAAGACAACGTCACAGGATGGAGGAGGGCAGATCCCTGACACCCAGCTGAAGAGGAGCCTGGACCAGGGTTCCTAGGCTCTGATCCAAGCTCCATCCCCTACCGGCTGTGAGATGCTGGGCCTCAGGTGCCTCATTGGGAAAAGTGGGCAAATAATAGGTTCACCTCATGGAGCTATTGTTGAGGATTCAGTGAATTCCTGTACGAGAGCTCAGAACGGAGACTGGCACACAGCGAGTACTCAATACATGTTTGAAATCATCACATTCTCCTCACTTGAAAAAAAAACAAAACCCTTTCTTAACTGACCACTCCTCTCCTTTCTCTTCTGCTTCACAGCAAAATGCCTCAAATCAGCTGCTTCCGACTCTGCCCTACTTTTCTCTCCCGCACCCTTGAGTCCCCTCTGTGAGGCTCAATTGGTCGCTCAGTACCTGGGCTCACCCCACCCTGACCTCTCAGTCATCACCCCTGGGCGCCTCCTTTGCTGGTTCCTCCTTGTATTCTCTGAACACAGAGGGGTCTCAGGCTGAGTTCCACACCTCCCCTCCTCTCCTCTCCTGTGGCCTTTATGCTGACTGACCTCTCCCTGAGCTCCAGACTCCTTACCCGACTGCCTGCTCCATGTCTTCTGCGCGTTGTAATCACAACCCGTCGGGGACTGAGCTCCGGAGCCTGCTCCCCACTCAGCCTCACCTCAGCCCAAGGGGAGTCCACCCTTCAGGCTGCAAGACCTGCTTTCATCTTCAACCTTGCTCTTTCTCTCACGCTACATCCAATCTGCCAGCAAGGCCTGCCTGCTTCCATTTCAGAGAATCTGACCTGGAGCTGCCGCCTTCTCCCCGCTCCCCGCCCCGGCCTCCATTCTGCTCCAGCCCTCTCGTCTCCTGCCTGGACCATTGTGGTAGCGCCTCCCTGGTCCCCTGTCCCCACAGGCTGTGCTCCACACGTAGCTGCAGGGACCCTGTGAGCACCCCGTTTAGATCATGTCCATCCCCTCCCATGGGGGCCCCTGACAGCAGAGGCCACGGCCCTTAGAGGGGCCCACAAGACCCTGTACGATCTGTCCCAGCATCCCTCTGACCTCACGTGCTCACATGGTCCCTCCCGCAGACCAGGCGCACTCCTGCCTCAGGTCTTTGCTGTTGCCGCTCCCTCTGCCTGGAATGCTTTTCATCCAGACACCACAGTGCTCGCTGCCCTCTGACCTACTGCGCTTTCTTCCTAGTTATCCTACTTGTTGTCCACCTTCTCTGCCAGAAAGTCAGCTCCCCAAGGGTGGGGATCACCGTCCGCCTGATCACAGCTGTATCCCAAGGTGTGGACCCGCATGGCGTCCTGCACGAGGGACTGAGCTGTCACCGTCCTCGGTGGTGCCTCACCAGGCATCCAGGCACTTACTTCTTTGGGTCAGTGAAGGGGAGCGGCCGTGGCGGGGGCTCGTCCGTCCTCTTCCATCCCGCCGGGTGCTTGTTGCGCACAGGCTGCTTGGAGAAGAATGACTTGGGGACAGAGGCGGAGAGCTGGAAGACGCTGGACTGGGCCAGCTGGGAGGGTCGTGGGCTCTCTGCGCTGGCCGGCTTGTGAACCTGAGCGGGGTAGCCGGCCCTTGAGCTCATGTCACTGCGGAGTGAAAATGAGAGCAATAAACCACCACTTCCATACCACATTTTGAAAAACTGATCTGTTGAAATTTACTCTTGGGAATCAGTTCCCCGTATGTCCATTAAAAAAATGAATAACCTAATTACTTCCCCCCAAAAAGATGAAAAAATAATAAATAAAAAATAAATTTAAGAAATTTTTTAAAAAAAGAAGAAATTTACTCTTAGCAGACAAAAAAGTTCATTCACACAGGAGAGACACAAGTACATTAGTGCTGTGGAAAATTCCAATACGTAGCCGTCTACGTGGAGAAAAGGTAACTCTCCCTTCACAGCCCAGACAGCCCGGGTCCCACCCCAGGGATGCCCTTTGAGCACAGTCAGTCCCACCGTGGGAATCTAAAAAAGTCACCCCTGCGGGTGGACTCCCCCTTCTCTCCCCAGAGATTCCCTGTCTCTGTGCACAACCCACACAGCAGCTGGAGGAGGGGGTCCTGCCTGCCCATCTCTGGAGGTAACCATGGTTTACAGTTTGCTCTGCTTCCTTCTTAACCTTTTCCTATGATTTAAAAACATCCATGTGTAAACACTCAGAAAACAGGAGCTTTTATTGAGGAGTGGGTAGGAGAATTATGTTTTTATATAACTGGAATCATGCTAATAAATTGTTCTGTAACTTACCATTTTTTTTAACTTAAAATACATCTTGCCATGTAGCCTCTTCATTCAAATATTTTTTGAGCACTACTACACGTCAGACACCAGTCTAGCTCGATATCTCAAATGCTGGGTTCCTGTGGAACTAATGCTACAATGAACCTCATGCTGTTAACTAGGAACCAACTTCTCAGCCCAGTAAGGCGAATCAACCAGTAAAACTTTTTAATAAAATTCCAACGCCATTTCAAGTAAGAGCTCTTTCATGGGAAAATTAATGGTCTTGAAGTGTAAGTCAATACATCCTTATCTAAGGTTGAATTAGCAGTATTAAGGGGTAGGACTTTTGACCACAGCTGAATGAGGAGACTGGCAAACTCTCACCCCCTCAAAGCACAACACTAACAAAAACAACCATTTTAGTACTCTGGAAATTGACCAAAAGCATGCAACAAATCAAGTATCACTTATGCTTGAAAAACTGCCAAACTTCAGGGAAGAGACATTTTGACCTGGGGCTCTTCTTATCCCCTTGCCCAGCTCAATGAACAAGGAAGTTCTGCTGCAGTGGATCCTCTGGGGCGGCATCAGCATTTCAATACATGTTCACTGAGAGTTTCAGAAGGAGAGGGAAAGGGGCAGGAGAAAGGTTTGAAGAAATAATGGCTGAAAACCCCCCAAACTGGACCAAAAAAACACATTCATCTGCACATCTAAGAAGCTCAATAAATCGCCACTTGGATAAATACAGACATTCACACCCAGAAAAATAGGTGAAAGTCAAACCATTAAGATAAAAACCCTGAAAGCACCAAGAGAAAAAGGATTCATCACATACAGAGGTGTCAATACAATTGACTGCTGACTGGTCATTTGAAATGATGGAATGGAATATTTCCAAAGCGCTGAGAGAGAGAGAGGAAAAAAAATTGTCAACCAAGAATTCTATATCCAGCAAAAACTATCCTTCACAAACGAGGGCGAAATAAAGACGTTTCCAGGTAAACAGAGACTGAGAGAATTTGGTGCTAGCATATCTGCCTAATATATAATAAAGTAAGTCCTCAGGCTGAAAGGAAATCACTACAGATAGTGACCTGAATCCATATGGAGAAATGAAGGGTCTGAGATGGTAAATTTGTGGCTTAGAATAAAAGACTCTACGGATCTATGTTTTCTTATTTCTCCTCTAACTTTCTTAAAGTTAAACATAAGTCCGTATAAGGCAATAATACCAACACTACATTGTTGGGTTTATAATGTATATGGATGGAATACATATGACAAAAATAGCACAATGGAGGGGAAAGGGTATGGGGCTATATTAGACAAAAGTTTCTGTATTCTATTGGAATTAAGTTTGTATTAGTCTGAAATACACTGATAGATGCATGCTATAAAAACTAAAAAAAAAAAAAAAATACAGAGGGATCCAGATGGTACACCAAAATACATTTAACACAAAAGGCCGCAGTAAGGAAAGAACAAGGGAGCAAGAAAGACAGTAAACATACAGAAAACAAAGAACAAAACGGCAACTGAAAATCCAATCATTATCAAGAACTTCATTAAACATGAATGTTGAAACACCACAACTGCAAACTGTCAGAAGGGATTAGAAAAAGTAAGCTCTGACTGACTTATATATTATACTTTTTGATAATTTAGCAACATTTATCAATGGGGCCATGGTTGTGCACTGGCGGTGGCATGTCCAGGGAGTCAGGGAGCATGTAATACTGGGATTGGACTCTGCCTGGGGTGGTCAGGAGGGCTTCCCCAAGGAGGCAATGGCGTCTGAGCTGAGAACTGGAGGGTGAGGAGCCTCAATCTAACATGTGACCTCCCAGAAATCCAAGCCAAGGAAAAGCCTGCACACGTACATGCAGGTACATGGAGGGGGTCACTGCAACACTGTGTGTAATCAAGAAAAGTTGGGCATGGCCTGAATGTCTTTTAAAAGGGGATTAACAGATTGTTCGAAGCACATCCACAATATGGAAAACTACACAGCCAGTACAAAGGATGAAGTTGATTCCTGTTTATGGATGAGAAAGGATGTATGAGTTACAGTAAGTGGAAACAAGGCCTTGTGAAGAGCACACACTTTTTTTTGTAAACCTTCATAATTGTGTGACTACTGGACTTTTTTTGGGGGTGGGGGGGTCTTTTCTACAGAAAGGAAATGTACAGTTTTTTTTTTTTTCCAACTGTGGCTTATGAAATCAATTTAATGGATCTTGACCACTATTAAAAGGAAAAAAAAAAAAGAAATAGACTAGAATTAAAAAACCTCAGTGTACCCCACGTAAGGTAAGAGTAAGTGGTTTGTGAAACTATATTCCGGATGTCCATGCTGGGTCGTAATGTAAAAGGCTTTTCCTGTTTTGGGTAATGGTCAAAATGTTTGAAAGACCTGGGCTGGTCGCAGACTGAGAGCAGTCTCTGGGGGAGTGTACACTGACTACCTCTGCAGGTAGTAACGGTGCGGAAATGAGACCATGTAAATGTCACGGGGTAGAAAGGAAGTGCCACCTGACACTTCAGTCTCCTTTCCCAAGGCAACCTTGAACTCCACCCCTTTTTCTTCAACAGACAGTTTGCTGTACACAAGCACGTGTGCACATCCTCCCAACCTTCCTTTATAACATACACGGCAGCCTCCCCCGAGCTTGTTCTGCACCTGGCTTTGACAGTCACAAGACACTCTGTCCATATCTCCATGTCAGCCCACATGGCCCCTCTCCCTTCAATGGCTGCAGGGGGCCCACTCTCTGAATATGTTCTAACTGATTTTAACCCTAACTTTTACTTTCTGCAGTACATATTTCTCTACCTCGTCATCTGGTATGTTCAACTTTTGTGAGCTGAAAAAAACAAGAGATGATTAAAAAAAAAAAAAGTTAAAGGATGAACAACTTCCGTCTCTGCATCTGCTAGCTGACCCAGTCCCCTGCTTCTCCTGGGACAGGTTCACCCCCTCCTCAGGCCTGTGCAGGCACTGGGTGCCATCCTATCCCCTCACCCTATATATGAAGGCTGATTTGACTCACCCGTTGCTTGAGGAAGGTAACCTAGAACCCAGCCCTGGGGGCATATCCTGACTGGCTGATGCCACTTGTCTGGGATGGGTCTGCAGTAGGTCTGAGATCTCCTTCTGGCCAGTGAGACGCTGGGTGTGTGAGTGTGGATTATCTGCTTTGTGACTCGGGGGAAGATTCTGTCACTAGAAAACTAACAAAGACCACTTGCAGAAAGCACCACCGCTTCTTCCACTGGACGCCGCGACTTCCTGCCCTGCTGGAAACCTTGAGGCCTGGGCTCCAGCTCTTCCCCCGTCGTGGCCTTTACCTTCTCTGTGACTGAACCAGGACTCCAGGCCCCTGGATTCACAAACTGCTACCCTGCTGCTATTTCTCCAATATTCTGATGCCAACCTGCCTTCGGGAAATTGTGGAAACGGGCAAATCATGGCCTGTTGTTATTTCCTCTCTGCTTGGGGTCAAGGTACGTGCACTTACGGGCGGCCCCGAGCGCCTGGGTTCTGTGTTTGTGGCAGGGACTTGGGGCTGTGGGGCTGCTTGTGAGGGGTCCCTTGGTCTGCAGTAAAGCTCTGGTGATATTTCTCACTTGTGATCAAAAAACCCCCAAAAACAAAAAAGAAAAAACCAAAACAACAACAACAAACCCCAGCGACGATCTGGTTGAATGACAGCCACTTGGAGACTGAGGGGAGCCAGTCTTTAGGCCGATGGAGGCAGAACAAAGAAAAGGAAAGAACCTGGGTCCTCGAGTCAATAAATTACCCAGTCGTGGGGCCCTCCCTAACTTGGGACTTCTCCTTCTGAGAGATAACAGACTTCCTCCAATTGAGCTGGGATTTCCTGCTACTTGTAGTCAAAGGCGTTCCCACGACTGTGCCGTCATTAGCCTCTCCAAGCCTCAGGAATGGATGGTGTCTGCACACAGTAGGACAACAAAGAACTCTTCCCCTGAATGTGCTGTGCATCTCAACCCACCCCAGCTGAGGCGGGCGCCCGTCCCACATGCCCCAGGGACCACAGGCTGTGCCAGGTGCTGTATACAGGATGTTCTTACCCCACCTACCAGTCAACACACACACTTCCCTTCTGCAGCACCGGTGTGGCCAGGTGCCCTCCCTGGGCCTCAGCTTCGACTTGAAAAGCGAGGCAGCACCACGCAGTGGATGAGAACGTGGGCCGTGCTGCTCATCTGACCCAGGTTCCAACCCAGCTCGACTGATGCCCTGTGATCTTCGCTTGAGTCCCTTCCCCTTAAGGAGCCTCAGTTTCTTCCTCTGAGAAACGAGGCAATGACAGCACCTGCCTCACGAGATCACACACGCGAAGTGCTCAGCACAGGCCCAGGCACCAGGGATGTGCTCCCAGAGCTACAGGTGTAAAGAGACATGGTGTGTCCAGGGGCTAAAAGCCCAGGCCAGGCCCAGCCAGGACTCGGATGCAGCATTCTTCTCTGCACCGCACCGCACCTGCACCCCGAGAGGCTGTGCACTCATTGTACTGTATCTAGGAGAGCGTTTAAGATTTTGCTGGAGGAAAAGGTTCTGTGGCTTATAAAAAAAGCTGAAAAACCCCAGGTGGGATGGAGAAATCATACAGAAGCAGAGGCATGTGTGACGCCCTGGGTTTGTCCAGCCCTGGGACTCTGAAGGGAGGCCAATGGTGGCCCAGAGTCGGCAACAGGCACAAAGGGAGCTGTGCCCCTGCCTTCAGAAGGAAGGGCAGTGGCACAGCAGGTGACGTTGGTGACCACACCGAGCCTGTGAACATGGCCAGGCCCTGCTCTAAGCATCTCACAGGCAGCACTGCATTTAGATGTCCCAGCGACCCTACGAGGCAGGAACTACCACCATCCCCAAGTTTCAGGTGGGGAAGCTGAGGCCCAGAGAAATTAAATAACTTGCTCCAAATGATGCAGCTGGTAGGGGATGGAGCCAGGATACAAACACGGGCAATCTGGCTCAGGAGACACTGCATTTAACCACTGACCTGTGCTCTCATGACAACGGTAGTCACGGTAAACACACAGCACGTGAGAATAGAGCCTAGCAGCAGCTGATGGGTCTGGGCCAGCCGTGCCACGGGCCTCGTGCTAATCACTTCAACACCGGTGTGGGTTCGGCCTTACAGAGAACACAGAGCCTGTCATCACCCCCATTTTCTGGATGAGGAAATCGAGCCTCGGAGGAAGCGAGGAGCCTGATGGAGATCACAGTTGACTAGTGGTTGAGATCGGAAACAGCACTGCTCACCCAGACCACCCCAGGGGCGCCCTGTGGGGCCTTAACCGCTGGACTAATCCTGCCCTCTCTCCCGGGGCACTGGCATGGGCTCGAGAGTCGAGTCAGTCCCTGCACATGGCTGGAATGACCAGGCTCCGGTGCCTGAACGTTCCAGCCTGCGGCCCGGGAGGGAAAACGGCAGGTCTTCAGAAAGTGGAAGCAGAGGATGTGAGGCAAAAACTCCTGGCTCCAAACTGATGCAGAATCCAACCACCGCTTGCTGCCTCCACCAACCACTGTCTACCTGTATCCCCACAGCGGCTGCCTCCTGCCCTCAGCCCCAAATACAGTCAGACGGGGGCCTCCGATCACAGCCCTCTTCTGCTCAGGACTCTCTGGGGCTCCGCCTGATTCCAGGTAAGAGTCAGAGTCCTCCCCTGGGTCCTCCCCAAGGCCCCACACCCCCTGCTCCCCGGCTCTGCCCTCAGCTCCTCCTGCTTTCCCTCCTCTTCCAGCCACGAGGGAGGGGTTCCTCAAACACCAGAACATTTCCACCTCAGGGTCTTTGCACTACTCTCCCCGCTCCTCAGATCCCTGAATGGTCCCCTCCCTCCCGTGAGTTCCTGGAGACGCCTGCCTGGGTTCCTGTTCTGAAGCTGACTGTGACTCTCTGAGTAGGCCTTGGTTGTGTGACCCCAGCTTCCCAGCTGACACAGGCAGGGTGGGCCCCTCACATTACATCTCAGGGCTGTGCCCCCAGAAGGGAGTCCTGGAGACCAGAGCAGTCTGGGGAAGCACCCTACCTGCTCGGGAACGCCCGGTGGTGTCGGCTCCACGTACAGCCGAGAGTCTCTCACTGCCCCTAACCTGCTCTGACAAATTGCCCTGGAAGCCCAGGATGCTCCGGAGCGCGTGCTGCCCTGAGAGAGGGCGGGGGGCAGGAGGCGGCCCGCCTGGGGTCATCGGGCCTGCCACAGGGCCCAGAGCAGGCGCTGGCGCCAGGCACTGTGCCTGGAAGCCGGGCTCCCATGACGCACGTCTGCGGGGAGTCTGTGAAGTCACTGAAATCACTGCTGGGCACAAGCTGCTGCAGGCTGCGGGGCTTCCCCGGCGAGGCCGCAACGTGAGGAGGGAGCAGGCGGGGCTCCCTGGTCGGGCCCAGCAGGGCCCATCCCTTTCCTGGCAGGCCTCGAATTTTGCTGGGAAACTCAATCCCCCCCGAAACAGTCCACTTTCCCTCTAGTCGCCCACAGTGGTCTTCTTAAAACCTAAGTCAGATTATGTGCTCCCATGGCTCCCATGTCCCTCAGAATCAAATCCCAGCATTTGACCATGGTCTGTAAGGCCCCAAGAGCCACGCCCATGTCTACTTTGCAAATCAGAACTCCTGCCACCCTCTCCTTTTCTCCATCTGCCCATGGGAGCATTTCCAGAGCACTGCAAATGAGTTTACCTTCAGGGCCTTGGCATTTGCTATTTCCTCTGCCTGGATCACTCCCATGCTTCCTGCAAAATATCACCTCCTCCGAAAAGCCTTCCTTCTATCTCTTTGGGTTTTGTCCCCAGACCTTATTTCCGCCTGGCATACTAATAGTACATGGTTGCTCAATTGTCTTTCTGCCTTGCTGTCTCTTCAGGAGACTGTCAGCACCACAAGGGAGGGACTTGACTTTGTTCCCTGCTGTACTGCCATGCTTGGAACAGTGCCTGGCACATAGTGGGTGCTTTAGTGTCAGTGAACATACAAACAACATTCCTCTGAGGCCTGCCCAGCTCTGCTCTCATCTTCTCTCTCAAGAATCTCCATGCTCCTTGTCTGCAGCAATCTCCTGACACCAAGTAGTTGGCCCGACGAGCAGAAGGCATGCCGTCTGAGACTGTGTCTCCCTCCCTGCTTCTGTCCTGTCGGTGCCACCTGCTGACATGTCTGCAGTTGCTCTGTCTTCTGGTCCAGGCCCCCTTCCCTCTCACTCACATTTCGGCCTCAGACTCATCACTGAGACGCTTCCAATCCTGCCTCCAGCACCATCTTTCAAAACACACACCTGCCTGCATTATCCTCTCTGCTGAAACCTTTCCTTGCTGCCTATAGCTCTTAGGATCAAATCCAAACTCTAATGTGGCTGGCAGGGCCTTGCGTGGTCTGGCCCCGGCCAACCTCCCCAATCACCTCAATTTCTACACTTAAGCCAAGGAGCCTGTATTCAGTGACCTGATAGCACCCACCCTCCTCCCCATCTCAGGGCCTTTGCATATGCTATTCCCACTCATGAGGACACCCTCCCCACATGTCATCTTTCCTTTCTCCCTTAAAAAAAAACAACTGTAACATAGCCCACATAGAGCAAAGTACACAAAACATATGTATAATTTAACAAATAGTTACAAAGCAAATACCCACATAACTGCATCCTAGGTCAAGAATATATCATTAGTCTCCTGAAACCACTTCACCTGCTCCCTCCTCCTTATCCCTCTCATCCTTGGCAGAAATGACTCCTCCTTAGGGGAAAACTCTCCCACAGGCTAGATTAGATACCCCCTCCAGATCCCTACCACATCCACTCTCAGATCCCAGTGGGTCTTCCTGCAGGCTTTCCCCAAGCATAATTCATTACTTTTGTAATTATTTGCTTGCTGTCTCCCCTGGTGCCCTATCCGAGCCAGGATAGCCGGAGCCCAGTCTGCAGCAGAGGGCTGAGCACACAGCAGGGGTAGGCGCTTGCTGCCGGGATGAACACAAAGTGCTGCGCTACAGAGTGCAGGAGGGAGACGCAGAGCAGCTGGGGAGCCCTTGTGCCTGCCCTGGGCAGCAGGTCATCATTCCAGCTTGGTCCCAGGGAAGGGACTGATGACAGCAGATGCAGAAGGTGGCTGGGCTGCCAGGAACAAGAGGCAGTGAAGCCAGTGGCAGGCAGAGGCACATGTGGGGCCCTTGGGTGCAGGTGCTCAGTGACCACCTGGAAATTTGCACCTATTGGGATGGGAAGGTTGTGGGAGGACCCGCAGGTGAGGTGGGACTTACACATCTTCCCTGTCTGGAACACTCTGTCTTCCTAGTTCCCAGGAGCTTGGCCTCTTTTCTTCAGGACAGCCTCTCCTACACTGGGTCAGGCCCCTCCTTTGGGCTCCCACATCCGGAGTGCATCCCTCACCCTGGCCCTGGCCGCTGTGAGCTATCACTGTCTGGGGACAGGCTGGTCTCCTCCACTGACGCTGAGTCCTGAGAGGGGAGGCCTGGTGCTATCTCAGGCACCATAGTGTCCCCATCACTGCTTGTAAGGTCTGGTCCAGGAGAGATACTCTGACTTACTTAGTCTGAGGCAAGACTTCATCTTTTCTATAATGCCCACCCAACCCTACCCCCTGCCCAAGATTCTAATACAGCCAGGCTTGAGATTCACTGTCAGGTACTGTTCTAAGGCCCCTGCAAACATGAGCTCATTTAACCCTCACCAAACCCATGAGGTAGGTATGTGATTTAGCTCCCATTCCACAGATGAGGAAACTGAGGCCCAAAGAGGTTCAGTCATTTGCCCGAGGCCACAGAGCCAAGACAAGACAGAGAGAGGGCTTAAACCCCGGTGGGCTGACTCTGGAGTACACACTCTCTCGTTTGCCATGAATCAGATTCTTTAAATCAACTTACTTAATTTTCCTTGACTTGTCCAAGGCAATATCTGTAAAATCAGGGGAAGGGCTGATAACACTCTTCTTAATATCCATTTAAGATAAAACATTTTCCTCCGTGTACCACCCAAATCACCTCGAGCACCCCATTTTGGGAAATGCTGTTCCACACTAAAGCCTGGTTGCCTAGGAGAAAACTTCAGGAAGCAGCTTTAATGAGTAGATAAGAATGATTTGCAATTAGCATCAATTGTCTGTATGCAAATTAAAGCTCCCAACCGCAGGGCCCTCTTTTGTAGCGGTTCCTCTCCCATTTTATTTCCTTCATTTCTGGGTTCAGCAAATCCTTCTCTCAGACACAGGGTGATTTTATTCCACCCCTCTCTGCCCCAGACACAGTCTACACCCCAGTACCGCTGCCTTTATATCCAGATTTCAAAACCCTCTAGCTACTCATATCCTCATTACTATCACGGGCCTGTGCCCAGCACAGGGGCTACCACAGCAGAGACCTGGGACGCCGTGGCCCCGAGGACTCTCTCAGCACCAAGTCCCTCTCAGTGGGTGTACTTTGACATTTGTCTCAGTGATGACCTGATTCTAGTCTGTCACACTCAGTTGATGGTGAGTGAGGTGAGGGCTGGGGGCTTCATCTGAATTTGCTCACTCTTTCTCCTCAGCTCCCAGCACAGTGCCCAGGACCTAACAAGTCTCCAAGAAATAGCAGCAAGTGAAATGAATGGATAAATAAATGAATGAAGAAGCTGTTCAAAAGAGTCCATGAGTTCAAATGATTAAGAATGATCTGAGAGGGGAGGGAATAGCTCATACTCAGCATACACAAGGTCCTGGGTTCAATCCCCAGTACCTCCTCTAAAAATAAACAGATTAGTAAACCTAACTACCCTCCCCCCTCCAAAACAAAAACAAAAACAAAAACAAAAAAACCCAAAACGATCTGTCTAGGGAGGCGGGCAGAGACAGAAACTCAACTCACTGGGATGCTCTCTCTCTACCCTCACCTTCCCCAGGCTCCCTGACTCCAGGACAGGGCCAGGGTGGGTCTCATTTATGGTGGTTTCCAAGTCTGTCATCGCATAGGCAGCCCCTTGGTCTCAGAATCTAGTTATACTTTAAACTCTCTAACTCTTACAGTAGCTAAACTCCAGGACCCTTAGGCTTCTGCATATTTTTCCTTTCCAACCAACACTTGTCTCCTGATCAGATACTGGCTTTTGAGCGGCAAGCGGCCGAACTGGACTTTGGTAATGAGGGGACCACTGCCAGATCTTGAGATTGTTGAAGGAGGTAGCGAGCAGCATCCAAACATTCTCAACAGACTGGACTAGATCAAAGTGCTTCCCACACAGTCAGGCTAAGAATCACTAGGGAATTCTTCCTTCACCTTTTTTTTTAAAACCGTTATTTCTGTACAAAGACCCAGGACTCAGGTCCACCGTGTGTGGTAGTCAAGGAGGTCTGAGACCACTGCCCAGGTGCACGTGTCTTGTGCAGGTATGGGGGCTGGTCAAGGTGTCAGGAAGTTGAAGGAGATAAAGACCCTAACGGGGGGTCCTGGACACGGGCTGGCCCCTGCTCAGCTATGGTCAGGGAAGGGAAGGGAAAGAACAGGAAGGGAAGGGAAGGGATGCGGCGGCCCTTGGACCAGGCTGAGCCCTGTGACGGCAGAATGACTTTTCCAGGAGGCAGTTCATGGCTTTCATTAGATTCTCAAAGTGCATGTGGTCCAGACTCCAGGTTGTTGGCTAGACCATGCCTGCTCATTCTCACTTTTTTCCCCGTCTGCCTCTCTACCAGTGGTTCTCAGAGTGTGGTCCCAGGACCAGCAGCATCAGCATCCACGGGGAACTTTGTAAAAATGCATATTCTCAGGCCCCACTCAGGAGGTCAGGGAATCTGTGTTGAAGAGCCCTCCAGGGGACTGTCCGGGGACCACGCTGCCCTTCACTGTGGGGGCTGGAAGGCTAAACCGTGCTCTCCCAGACTTCCCTGTAGCTGAGATGGCCCTGTGACATTGCCTGCTGAGGGGGATCTGGGAAAGCTTTTGCTTTCTCCATAGATGGGGAGCTACACAGATGTTACAATCCTTCCCCTGTTCTCTGCCCCTATGCCTCCCGGGGACACCACAGCCACCTGGAGACCAGGAAGTCACAGTCAGTATGAGGAGGATGATGGAGCTGGAAGACAGAGGGTGCTAGGCCTTGAGGCCCTCCCTGAGCTGCTGCTGCACAAGCCCGGCTCTGCCCTCTCTGGACGTCTCCTCTGGGGACTGTTAAACCTCCATTTGTTTAAGCCACTGTGGGTCGGGTTTCCTATTACTGCCAGCCAAATGTTCTCCTAACAAAAATAGTCTATGACTCCCAGAAAGCATAAAAACTACTGGTCTCAGCAGGGAGGAAAGGAAAGAGAGACTGAGGGTCAGAGTGAACCAGAGAGAGGTCCATGAGCCCCCCAGTTCTGTAAGCAAACTAATATGTAAGCATGTTCCTGGGGAGGGGAACTCCACAGTCAGGACTGTGGGGATGTGGAAGGTGGTCAGAACCCCCTGAAGGACCTGGATTAGATGCAGTGCCTTACCTGGGCTGCCTTGGTGGGTCACGGCTGCCCCCAGCCAGGCCTGTAGGGGTGCTGGAGCCTGAAGAGTACAGCTTCGGTCGGTAGCCCTTGTTCTGGCCAGTGACTGCAGGGGCAGGTGAGACCTCCCGTCGCCGGTCTGCATGGTGGGACCTCCCGGTAGCCTCGTGCCCGCCCCCACAGAGGCCTATACTTCCAGGGGGCTTGTGTGGCTTGGCCGGCCGAGGTGTCTTGGCCAAGGACATGCAGCTGGGGCTGGAGGTGTAGAGGGTGGTGTCAATGCCACTGTCACTGGAGCCACCCTTGGAGAGAGGGTCTTGCTCTGGCTCCAGGGGGTCTAGGGGGTCGAACCATCGATCGTCGCTGTGGCTGCTGGATGCATTGCTGGAGAGGGTATTGCTGCTGGAATGACTGGAGTACTGAGGCTCTCCCTGGAAGGCAAGAGAGGTGTGTCATTCCTAGACTCCAAGGTGGGGCTGGTAAACCTTCCCCTCTGGGACCTCCCCACACTGTGAACCTTGGCTCCCCCACTCACTGGCCTTGTTACCTTGGGCAAGTGAATCAACTTCCCTGTACCTCAGTTTCTACACTTGTAAAATGGGTTGAGAATAACCCTGCCCCATGGGGTTGCTCAGAGGGATAAATGACACTACGTATGTGACGTGCTGCCCACAGCTTAAGCTCAACACGTCTGAAACTGAGCTCCTGGCCTTCCTTCCTGAATCCGCCTCCTCCACCTCATAATGGCACCTCTGTCCTTTCAGCTGCCCCACCTGAAAGCCGTGGAGCCACTCTCGACCCTGCTTTGGTTCTCACACCCATGTCTAGTCCAACAGTAAATCTTGTTGCATCTTCAAAACAGATCCAAACCTGCCACTTTCCCTCCCTCCACGGCTCCACGCTGTCCTGTCCACCACTGCTTCCGGCTGGACCATGGAGAGGCCTCCTCCCTGGTCTCCCAGCTCCTATTCCTGTCCCCCTAACCCCCACCCTCAGTTTGTTCCCTACATGCAGCCAGAGACAGGCTGTGAACATCTGCTTCAGTTCCTATCCCTTCCTGCTCAGAATCCTCCTCACTCAAGGGAAGAGCAAGAGTCCTCACCACGGTCCCTGAGGCCCCATATGATCTGGTCCCAGGTTCCGGTCTCTAACTTCATCTCCCCTCTCCATTTTGATGGCTCTGCTCCAGCCACACTGGCCTCCTGCTGCTCCTTGAGCCTGCCAGGCACTGCCCCCTCGGGGCCTTTGCACCTGCTGTTCTCTCTGCCTGCAGTGCTCTTCCCTCAGGTATTTTCATGGATTGCCCCTTTCTTCCAAGGTTTTGCTGAAAGGTCACCTCCTCAAAGGCCTTCTCTGACCACCTCATCCTAAAGCAGCCGTGCTGGACACTCTTTTCCCTTAACTGTACTTTGTTCTCCTTTCACGGCAAGAATCGGTTCTCGGCATTACATTACGAATCTGTTGCGCTGCTTACTGCTTGTTGCCCCCATCGGGATGTCAGCGTTCTGCCCTCTTCATCACTGTGGTCAGGGCCTGGCACGTTGCAAGTGCTCATCAAACACTCACTGAATGAATGGATGTGAAGAGACTGCCAAGTGCTCACCCAAACTGTCTCCTTCTCCTGGGCACATGGGACTACATTTCCCAGCTCCCTTTGCAGGGAGACGTGGCCAATGCAATAGAAGGGGAAGTGAATTACGCCATTTCCAGGTCTGGGCTACAAAAACGTCCTCTGTTCCTCCAATCCACACCTCATCCACTGGAAAGTGGCAGGGACCCAGCAGAGGGCTCGGGCCCTGAGGGACAGTGGAGCAACAAGAGGGAGGGAGCCTGGGTTCCTGAATCACCATGTGGAAAGCTGCTCACAGAATACCCACAGTGAATTGTTACATGAGAGGAAAAGAAAATTCTGATGTGTGAGGTCACTGAGATCTGGGGACTGTCTGTTATAGCAGTTAACCTATTGCCATAAACTGAATAGTCCGTGTTCCCCCAAATTCATACGCTGAATCCCAATGTGATGGTATTAGGAGGTGGGGCCTCTGGGAGGTGGTTAGGTTATGAGGTAGAGCCCTCATGAATGTGATTATAAAACCCCTATTTATAGTTACCTATTTATCTTATATATGTTTATATATTCCTCTTGAATGGGGTTATAAAATCCATGTTATTTATTTCCTTGTAAAAGACCGCAGAGAGCTCCCTTCACGCATAAGGTGAGGGGAAAGCTATCAACCAGGAAGTGGGTCCTCACCAGACAATGAAGTCTGCCTGAGCCCTGATCTTGGACTCCCCAGCCTCCAGAATCATGAGAAATAAATTTCTGTGGTTTATAAGCCACACAGTCTATGGCATTTTTGTTCTGGCAGCCAGAGCTGGTGAAGACACCTACCATGACTGACGCAATAATGAGGAGACCGGCTAGAAGGGGTGGCTGGCGGGGCTGCAGCCAGGCTGAGCGCCTGGCTGGGTCTAACTGCTGGAGTGGGGGTGCCAGAGGTGGAGAAGGGGCTCACGTGTGGTGTTCCGAGGCCCCACCCAGGGGGAGCAGCCCAGCTCCTGCAGCCCTGGCTCCCGGGGTTGGGAGGCGGGGCCCACACTCACTTTGGAATGCCTGTTGGGGGAATCTTTGCCTGCTGCGTCCTGCCTGGAGGCGTGCTTGCTTCCGCTGCTTCCTGCTATGGCCGAGAGCCGGGCCTGGGCGGGCACGTGCCACAAAGGCTCTGTAGGAAGACGGGAGACACACCAGGTGGTTAGAGGTGACTCAGGCCCTGGCCCAAGTCCACCCAAAGACTCTGGCCCTAAATGTGGTTCCTCGGTCTCACCCTTCTTCCAGCTTCTCTGCTCAGCTCACACAGCCCGTGACCCCACCAGCTCACGTCCTGGGGTATAACAACACTCAGAATGTTTACTGAGCACTTACTGCGTGCCAGGTACCACTCTAGTGCTTTCCGTGGGTTAACTTAGCGAAGCCTTACAACAGTCCTCCATCCTCAAAGGAGGCTGAGCACATTTTCATCCTTGCTGGCCATCTCGATTTTCTATTTGTAAACTACTTGTTCGTATTTTTTACACACTTTTTATGGGATTGACTGTCTTTTATTTTATTGGTGGACAGGATCCTTTATATATACCAGGTAGCACTCCTTTGTTGGTTAAACGTGCACAACTTTTTTTGTTAAATGAAAATAGAATCATAACAGACATCATCTGACAACTTGATTTCTCACTTTACAAATAAATATACTTACACTTGCTTTTTGCTCCATATCTCCATAATGCATCATCACACAACTGAACATGAGGTTATCTTATCTTCAATAGCTGTACAGTATTCCATCATATGAATGGACATTGATTATCTAACCAGGTTCCTATTGAGGGACATTCAGGTTATTTTCAATTTTTCTAAATATTCTGGTGGTCTGCCCTCTACACCCAACTTGGAGCAAGTGTGGACTTGCGTTTGGGACAGAATTCTACATGTGAAATTGCTGGTTCAAAGGTGAAATTGGAGGGGGGAGGGTATAGCTCAAGTGGTAGAGTGCATGCTTAGCATGCATGAGGTCCCGGGTTCAATGCCCAGTACCTCCTCTAAAATAAATAAATAGACTTAATTACTTCCTCCCTCTCCCCCACCAAAAAAAGTTAGAAAAAAAATTTTTTTTTGATAAGGTGAAATGGGTTTAAAATCATGATGGCTGGTATGGGTGTAAATTAGTTTGAACTCCCAAGGCTAGTCAACGTGTCTGAACTGAGCATCGGATCTCAGAAGAACACACAACCCCAGTGGAGGGCTAGTTAACATCTATCAAACTTACAAACATGCTAACAGAGGACCCAAGCCCATGTGGTCTAATCCCAGAGCCCACACTTTTGATCAGTGCTGTATTTAAAATAATCATAATAATGATTATTATTAAGCACATGTTCTGTGTCAGGAACTATTGTAAAGGCTTTGCACGCATCACTGTGCTATGTCCTCCCAGTGATGCTGTGAGGTGGATACTAGTACTAGTTTAATAGATGAAGGAGGACATCAAGACTCAGAGAGGTTAAGTAACTGGTCCAAGGTCACACAGTCAGAAAGGGCTTCAGACCTGTGCTTTCAACCCCTGCAGACTCTCTGTGCTTCCCTAACAATGACAACTCCAGCAACCAGTGAGAGTAAGTGCTTGAGAAGCAGGAGTCATCATTCTCTTAATGATGCGCTGGGTCCTGTGCTGAGGGCTGGGTAGGTGTGATCTCATTGGATCCTGAAACCACCCTGAGAGAGACACTGAGGGCGTCTACCACAGTGGAGGGACCTGAGCCTGGGGGAGATGAGGTCACTGCCAAGGTCATACAGCTGACTCAGAACTTCCAGGCCCATTGGAGCCTGAGCTCACAACCACACACCCTACTGCCCCCAGAGCAGCCCGAGGACACTCTGGGCTCGTGTTCCTGCTGGGGAAGCTGGGCCTGGACGGCCAGGCAGGGCACTCAGGGCCACAGCAGAGTGGCCTGGCTGGACTCAGTTGCAAGAGTCACTGCCTATGTGGCTTTCACTCGGGAACCATGGACACAAGAGCTGGCAGGCTGGCCACTTTGTCCACATACTCTACGTCCGAGGATGCTTTTCCTCCTTGGAAGCATCCCACGTGCCCAGGAGGTTCTGGTCCCCTGGGAGGCGGCCAGACCACACAAGGAGACCACACTTCTACAGAGAGCCAAACTCACTGCATTCCCACCCAGCCTTCACTACCACCTATCACCCCAACGGCTCCCACGTTTCTGTCTCTGGCCTGGATCGCTCCCCATGACTTCAGACTTGTACCTGTGGCTGCCTCACAGCACCTCCACTTGGGTGTCTACTGGGCACCTCCCACCCAACACAGCCGAAGCCAACTCCTCATCTTCCCCTAAACCTGCATCCCTCACCACATTTCTTGCTCAGTCTATGAGGTTCCATCCTTCCAGCTGCTCAGGCCAAAACCTGGTTATCATTTTTGAGCATCAGGAAATTCTAACTTTATCTTCAAAAGACTATACACAGAACCTGTCCATCTCTCTCCCTCCATGGGTCCCACCCCACAAGCATCTGTAGCCAGAGGGACCCTGTGAACACTTGAGTCAGATGTCAACCCTCCTGTGCTCAGGAGAACTGTGGCCCGTGGTTCTGAGTCCCCATCACACTGTCCTTGTCACCTCCCTGGCCTCATCTCCCACCGCTTCTCCAGCCACTCAGCTTTTTCCCTATTCCTCCAAGACTGGACCCCCTGACACCTCAGGGTCTTCAACCAGTGGGTCTCCCTGGAATGTTCTTCTCCCATTTGGCTCCTCTGCATTCTTCCAGCCTTTCCTGAAATGTGATTTGCTCAGAGATTCCCCCAAACCCCATCAGTCTCTCCCTAGACACCCAGTTCATTTCAATTCAAAACTCAGCATTATTGGTGAGTATTTATCACCGGGTATTCCTTTTTACTGTCCGTCTCTCCCACCGACTGTCAGTTCCAAGAAGGCCAGGGACACAACTGTCTGGCTCACACTATGTCCCTGGTGCCCAGTCTGGCCTGTATCATTAGTGATGTGTTGAATGAACGGGGATGAAGGGCTAGGTTCCTGCCCCTCCCGGGCTGCTTTGCCCCTGGCCCTGCCCTTCAGGCCCTGATCCTGGGCCTTTCACCAGCCCCAGTGACCTCTGGCTCTCCTGTTCACCCCTGACATATGGATGGGTCATGTGGCTCTGAGAGTGTGTTGACACCACGGCCAGGCACAGACCTGGGGGAGCTGGTGGCTCTGGGGCCACCTTCGTAACCTGGGTGCCCTGAGGCCCGAGAAACACTCACTCCGTGAACGAGGGATTGCGGTGGTGTCTGTGGGCAGCGGTCCTAGAACCCGACAGGTCTTGCGTCAAATCTCGATCATGCTACTCAGCAGCAGGGACCTCAGACAAATGACAAGCTCTCTGTGCCTCATCTTCCTCATTTCTAAAATGGGGCTGCGGCAGCACGCAGGCTGGTGTCCCTGAGATGGCTGAATGGGAGGGAGCGGAGCACCTGGGACCGTGCTGCTGCCACTGAGCTGGTCATCATCTGATCGGGGCCGGGCCGGTCCCCGCGGCATCTGATCCCCCTGCCCTGGGTCCCGGATACATCCTAGACTTGAGGAAGACTTCTAAGCACACATTGCCCTGGTGTGTGTGTACACGTGCAGGGAGGCGTCAGTCAACTTACAACGATGGCAGTGAGAGGGGAGCCAAGCTCCTGGGGATGGAACAGGGAAGAAAAGGAAGGACAATGGTGAGCTTCTGTGACACCTTACTTGGGGCCCCTGGTGTGAACGCTGGAAAATTTTCCTTCCCTAGGTGATGACATCACCAAGCAACATGCTTCCCTTTTTCTCAACTGGGTGGGAAAAGAAAAGGATTCGAACCTGTCTGAGCTGGAGCAAAGCTCACAGAACTGCAGGCAGGATCCCGTGTGCTGCGGAGAGAAGCCAGCGGTGTCTGCAGGGCCCGGAGGCAGCAGGAGCAGGAAGAGCAGGGTCGGGAGGGCGACCTGCTTGCCTGCAGTCCAACCGCTGTACCTGGTTTAAAAGAACCATGGGGCAGGGGCCGCAGGGCTGAGGAATTCTAGAGGCCACTAATCCTGGAGCACACACCCTCTTCCAGGCCCTGGGGAGCTGGCAATGTGCCGACCTGGTCATCCCTGGGAGCTGGGGATATTCTCAAACATCCCCCGAGTGAGCACCTCCATCTCCTCCCCCTCCAAGGTCAATGCTCCCTCACACTTCATTGATTTTATTTCTTTTGAACCCACTCATCATCTGACAGTTCTCCCACTTCAAAGGGGCTACAAGTTTGTTATGAGAAATTAGGTTTAAAATATTTATCTCAGTAGTATGTGCCTCACAATGAATAATTACACACAAGAGAGTAAACAGACCAGAAGATGTTCAACCTCAGCAGGCATCAGGAAAATGCAAATTAAAAACACAATGTGATACCACGACGTGCCTGCTGGAAAGGCTGAAAAGGTTGGTAAGGATACGGAGCAACTGGAACTCCATCACCGGTTTGTCACTTTGGGAAATGGTCTGGCAGTCTCTCATGAAGTTAGATATATGACCCAGCAATTCCACTCTCAGGGACAGTCCCTAAGAAATGTGAGCAGGTGTTCATCAAAAGACAGGGACGAGAATATTCCTAGCAGCAATATTCTAAGCAGCCCCAAACTGGAAACAACCCAAACGTCCATCAACACTAGAACGGAGTAAGAAATTGTGAGTCACTCATACAATGGAAAGTGCTCAGAAAGTGTGTTGCTAGTCACGTGGCTGTCTCTCACCAACACAGTATTGAGCTACAGAAGGCCCCGACCCCCACACCACACACACAATGCATCCAGTGGGAGCCTATATTCCATCTATGTGAAACTTAAAACCAGGCAAGACCAAGCTTGGCTGCGAGAGCCAGGACAGGGGTGGCTTTGGGGGTACTGACTGGGAGGGGCTGGGGCCTTTCTGGGAGGCTGCCCACGTTCTTGTCTCTTGCCCTGGGCGTGGAACATGGGCATGTTCACTTTGTGATGTGTAATCACACTAGACGCTCAAGATCTGTGCTCGTTTCTCAGCAGAGGCTGTACGCCCCTAATAGTCAGAAACAATACTGGAGAGATTGTGTAATGAATGGCCTCAGCATGCTGCCGCTTCTGCTCCCGAGAACAGCCCTTTTAGTCCTTTTCCACCACTCCCCCTGGTGTCACCACCCTCATGTCACGCAGCTGAGCTCCTGATCGATGGTGCTGGAAGACACTGTCTGCTGATGCCCTGTCTGGATGGAGACGGATCTGGCTTGCCGGTCCTGCCGCTCTCCTGGGTGACCCTCTGTCTTATGCGTGGCACTCTCAGCTTTCTCCTGTTTTACCCCTCACTGACAGCAGGAGAGCTGTCACCTGCCAAACTGTAAGAGGCCCTGCAGGGCGAGGCCGGGGACGCAGCTGGCCTGGGGGCGCCTACCTGGCTTCTGGCGCTCCATGGTGCTCTCCTGGCTGGTCAAGCCACCTGAAGAGGAGTCGCCGCTGGACATCCCATCGTGGCTGAAGTGGGGATCAAAGGACAGCAGTTGGTGCGGGGGGGCGGCGGCGTACCTGTCGGGGAGCGGGAGGAGGCAAGCACAGGGTAAGGGGCTGGTGTGTCAAAAACCACCTGAGCCTGAGCCTCACTCGCTGAGGGGTTTTAAATATACTGGCGGCTCTGCGGAGGGGAGGCTAGATGAGTAAGCCTGGAAATGTGTTATTAACTGGGGGTCAGGAATGAGCTCTGCCCGGGAAGCACGCCAGGGAGCCGGGGTGGCGGGGATGCAGGGCCAGGTGGGGTCCTCAAGGAAGGAGGGGGCAGAAGCCACTTGGGCCAACAGCCCTACCCATCGGCTCCTCAGGGGTCCTGTTTCTTGGCTGTGAAACAGGGGCTGAGGCGTCCTCAGCAGCCCCCGCCCCCAGGCCTGTCTTGGGCTCCCTTTCTCTCTGGCGAAGAGCGCAGGGTAAGGCAGCATCTGTGGGAACAGCAGGCCTGGAACTGGGCAGCTTGGGGATCCAGCCTCACCTCCGCCTCTTGCCCAGCCAGGTACACTCACTTCCTTGCCCTGAGCCTCAGTTTCCCTGGTTGTCAAGAGGCAATCGCAGCAGGTCCTCCCTTGTAGGACTGAGTGCCATCCTGTGTGCCCAGAGCTTAGACTGAGGCTGACACATGACACAGAACTATGCGTGTCTCTCTGCAGGAGGAAGGGCTGCAGGGGAGAAGCTGTGGACCCAGGCTTCAGAATGAGGCAGGGCTGGCCTCAACCCCAGCCCCACGCCCCCTTACTAGCTGCATGACCCTGGTTGGGCAAGTGTTCACCAGTCCGAGCTGTAGAAAATGGGAGACATTTTCTACTTCTCAGGGCGGTGGTGGAATGAAATAACAAAGGTGTCTGCTAGAGATTCTCCTGCAGGCTGGCCCTGCACACCTACAGGCAAGGGCTGAGACCTAACAGGGGAAGCGGCAGCAGGTGCCTTCCGCGGCCTCGGGTCCCGGCAGCATTCCCCACGCCCTGGAGTGAATCCTGTGGGCGCCTCTCACCATCCACTCCACTTCAGATGGGAGCTGTCATTGTAGAAATCCTCTCCCTGTCTGAGGCTGGTCAGGGACAGCGCGTGAGAGGTGAGAGGATGGGAGTTACTAAGCCCCCCATGAACACCCTGGCTCTTCACTTGGCAGGCGCGGCAGGACCGCGCTTCCCAGTCCCTCGAGATTGGCTGGTTGGGCTTGTGTGACTAGTTCTTGCCAGAGAGCTGTGAGGCAGCCTAGGTCCTGAGAAGTCCCCTGGCAACCAGTGGTGGACCTGCAGTGTGAGTGCAAAGTAAACCTTTGCTGATGGAAGTCACTGCCATTTTCAGGTGTTTGTTACCCGGCATAATCTGACTGAGAAGGGTAAGTCGGCTGAGGGGCTTGGGGAAGTCTTCCTGCTCCGAAGGGAGATGATAAGGAAAGATGAAGTCTTCTTCACCAGGTGCTGCCCGGTGACATCAGCAGAGGTAACACTGGGAACTGCCGCTGCCCTCCCTCACCAGCCTGAGGATGAGGCCAAGGCTGAGGGCGGAAGAGGGAAGGCAGAAGGAACCGCGAGGCCCTTGATGGTGTTGTCAAGATGCTGGATTAACCCTCCCTGGAGTCCACTCTGCCTCTGACCCTTCTCTTCTGTGAGATAACAAACTCCTACAGCGTTTGAGCCAGCCAAGTCTTGGTTACCTGCAGTCAGGAACGTCCCACTGACACAAGCCCTGATTGGCTCCTGTGACTATATTTGCAGCTTGATGGGGTGATACACTGGGAATCCCCCCAAAATCCAAAAGAGGAATGAATTGACTTCTCCGGGGTCACCCTGCCAGCCCAGAGCCAGGCTGTCTCTGCAAAGACCAACTCTACAGCTCCGGGCTTCAGCGCCTCCAGGGCAGCAGAGCGGTGCTTCAGAGAGCACTGGACTCCCTGGAAACTCATCTCTGCTCACCTGCCAAGGAAATACATGTTATCACTGCTCCTCCAGACCTTGACCTCTAATGCCTCCAGGAAAGAAAGAGAGTCAAAACAATAAAAAGCATAAGCAGTCTTCACCTTACTGGCTGACTTAGCAGACAGCTAACCTCCTGGTAAAATGTGGCTCCACTATGGCTAGAAATTGAAGTGCTCATGTGCTTATTCCATTTTCTCAAAACGTCCACATCAAGCCCTGAGAACTAAAGGAAAACGTTGGCAGTGGCGGGGGCAGCCAGGGGAGAGCGGAAGGTACGAGTGGCAGACACTGCAGGCGGTTCCCTCATGTCTATTCTCTGCTTCCACCTTGGTAACAGAATCCCAACTGTTTTGGGGGCAGCAATGTGATCAGTTAACAGACTCCATTTCCCAGGCTCCCTTGCAGTTCTGGCCAATGAGATAAAAGTGCTGCACGTGACTTCCAGGCACTCTCTGGAAGTATGTTGTAGGCACCTTTGCCTCGTCAGCTCCTTAAGGCAGAAGCTCCAGCAGGCACCTGAAGACCAGAAAGCCACAGGCCAAGGAAGGCAGAGCATTGGCGAGGAAGAGCCCAAGTCCCAGACAACGTGGGGGGAAGAAACTATCTCATCTGAATCACCATTTTCTACATTATGCAGCTAAGCCGAATCCTAACTGGTGGACTATCTTTAGCTGGACATGTTTTACCACCTTCATCTCTCAGCTGTCCTCAATCAAGACAACCTGTACTTTGTCCAATTGTGTAAGTTTCTTACTAATAAGCTTTATTATCCCAATGCAAACTGACTGACCTATGCTGGCCATTCTTCAGGTGCTGAATATGTCCCATTTGGGGCCATTTCTACTACTGCCACATCCTGGTCAGCCTGGAAATTGGAACATTCCAGCATCTCACCATGCACAGCTCTAGGCAAAACTCCCCAGAAGCAGGTTTATGGGCTGCCAGAATCTTGGCTTTGAACTTCCCACTCTGACACATAGGAAAGTACCAAGACAGATGTGAACTCCTGAGGGCAGGGCCCCAGCCTGCTCTGTCAATCTCCTATACTGCCGGCCGGCACAGTGTGGGGTGAACTAGAGGATGCCTGGGTAAAGATGGACACTATGCAGCCACTGCTGGCAGCCACCCCAATCATCATCTTTTTTGTCCCTGCTGGTGGGGTCCAGACTCCGCTCTGGCAACCATCCATCTGCTACATGACTTGAGTAAATCCTGACAGTTTAAGACAGTCATGGGGGTCCAATGTGACCTTGCCAGAGGTTGGTTCAGGGGTGGGCAAGTGACCTAGTTCTTTTACTCTTAAAAACAAAGAGAAGCCCTCCCCTCTTTTTCCATAGGGTGCTGATTTTGCTTGGGGCCACTGTAGCCCTCGTGGGTCACGAGTGGAGCCAGGTACCTGAGGATGTCCCTGCAGAATTAACCAGCCTTAGAGCCACCCCTCCTCAGGACTTGCTATGTGACCATAAATCCCCATAATGCTTCATGCCTTCTTGAGTTAGATTTTCTGTCACTTCAAGTCAAATGCCTCCTAACTGATATACCACTCTTTATGGAACTGGCAGGGAAATACAAAGGAAAAACGAAAGCTAGCCAGGTAGCCTGATGAGCCAGTGTCTAGGGTCTGGGCCAGCCCTGCAGGCTGCTGAGCCGGGCACGTGATTCTGACCTAAGGCTCAGCACTGAGTTTGGAAGTTTGTTCATCTTGCATGCAATATGGCAAACTCCTGAGGACGGGGTGGCATCCACCAGCCCCTGCACCCCAGCTGCCAGCCCAGGCCCTGCATGCAGCAGTGACAGGCATAACCCTCTCGGAGCACAGACTCTGCACCAGGCACAGTTAAGCATTCTTGAGGGCTTCCCTCCGTGAATGTTCTCAACGCTGCTCAGAGACAGATGTTTCACAAGTGAGCAAACTGAGGTGCTGAGGAGTGAAGTCTTTGCCCACACTCATATGGCAGACAGGGGACAGGCCATCTGGCCCTCTTGTGTTTACTCAGTATGTCTGAGATGGGCCACGGGGCAGGTTTTGTCCATGAAGGCCTCTGCACTGCTAAAAGCTTGATGAACGCAGCAAGTTGCAGGCCCTCTGGAGAAGACGGCAGGAGATGGGAGTGCTGAGGGCGGAAATGTCCGTGGCTAGGCTGGGATATCTAGGTTGGGTCACATAGGCTCCGGGATGTCAAGGGACAACTATGAGTAGGAAAAAGGGCAAGGAGCCGAGGCCACAGGCCACTGGGGCGGCTCCACCTGCTCCTGGGCCTCTTACTGTAGGCTGGTGACCTGTTATGAAAGACATTTCGGGCGGTTTGGGGGCTGAGGTGTGCCAGGAATGTTTGGCAAAACTTGGAACCCAGTTGGTGACAGAGGTAAAAAATGCTGAAACCTGGGCCACAGAGAGTGGAATCAGACTCCACTGCAGCCCTGGGAAGAGAGGGTCAGGCTGGGAAGAACCAGAATGCAAGGAAAAAGTGAGAGTTGTTCATTTGTCAACGCCAGAGAGCCTGAAACACGAAATCACAGCCATCAAGTGTCACTGTGGGGCAGGGACTCCAGCAGGGACCATGCATGTTGACCCTGATTTGGGGATGAGCTTGGAGGCCTGTGGGCAGGCAGGACAGCTCTGGGTCATGGTCAGTCCCCTGGAATCACATAGCCCTGGGTTCCTGGAAGAGCGACCCAAGACAAGTGGATTCACCAGGTTGAGCCTCAGTTTTCTTCTCTCTCTTTGTAAAATGGGACACATTACCCACACCTCATGGAGTTGCTGGGAACACTCACTGAGCGCATGCATACAGCTCCATGGAACAGTCTAGAGAACACAGAAAGAAATAGACCCACACGGATGTGTCCAATTAATTTCCCCTTCCAATGAATTTCTGTTTTAAGCAGCAAAAGCAATCCAGTGGAGAAGGGAGAGCCTTTTCAATAAATGGTGCTGGACATTGGGAGGCAAAAAAAGGGAACCTCAATCTAAACCCTTTCACCTTATGCAAAAATTAGCTGTAAAAAAATACCTCAAAATGGATCAGGGACTTAAATGTAAAACAAAAATAATGAAAACTTCGGGAGAGGGTGTAGCTCAAGTGGTAGAGCGTATGCTTAGCATGCACAAGGTCCTGGGTTCAATCTGTGGCACCTCCTCTGAAAATAAATAAGTAAACTTAATAACCTCCCAGGCCAAAAAAATTAGATAAATAAACAAAACAAAACAAAGTTAAATACGGTGCTTAGTGTGCTTTAAAAAAAAAGAAAACTTCTAGAAAAAAAAAAATCTTTTAGGATCCAAGAATAGGCAAAGAGTTCTCAGATTTTAACATCAAAAGCATGATCCATAAAAGGAAAAAAACCCCAATAATTTGGATCTCATCAAAGTTAAAAACTTTTGTTTTGTGAAAAACCCTGTTAAGAATATGAAAAGACAAACTAATGACTGGGAGAAAATATGTGCAAATCACAAGGCTGACAAAGATCTTGTACCTGGAATGTATGAACACTGAAAAAAAAGATGTTCAACAGCATCACAATCCATCAGACAAAGACAAGTGAACCACAACGAGACAGCATCACACACACCTATGAAAGCGGCTGAAATGAAAAACGGTGAAGACAGCAGAGCGGTGAGGGTGTGGAGACACTGGAGCCCTCAGACCTGGCCAGTGGGGATCACAACAGTACAACCACTCTGGAAAATAGTTTGGTAGTTCTTTTTAAAACTAAAAGTGGACTTACCACACAATAAGCAACTGTATTCTTTTTTTTTTTAAAACACTTTTCTACAGCACTACAGAATGGTCAGCACACTCCTCTGAGATAACGCTCTCAGCTTGCTGAATAAGTGGCACTCTTAGAAACGTCTCCCTCCCACACCCCCAGCTTTACTGAGGTGTAACTGACAAATAAAACTGGAATATATTTAACGTGTACAAGGCAATGATTTGATATACGTGTACATTGTGTAATGATCACCCCAAGCAAGTGAGCACATCTAATATCTCACATTGTTATTGTTTTTTTTTAAGGTGAGAATGCTTAAGATCTACTCTCTTAGCAGATTTTAAGGGTATAATACAGAAGTATTAACTACAGCTACCATGCTGTACATTAAATCCTCAGAACATGTTCATCTTGTAAGCCAAAGTTGGTGCCCTTTGACCAACATCTCTCCCCATCCCCCACCCCCAGGCAACCACTCTCTCTGTTTCTTTGAATTTGACTTTTTCCCCCATTCTGCATATAACTGATACTATGCAGTATTTGTCTTCCTCTGTCTGATGTATTTCACTTAGCATAATGCCTGTGAGGTTCATCCACGTTGTCCCAATGGCAGGATTTCCTCTTTTTATGGCTGAATAATATTCCATTGTGTATGTACACCACATTTCCTTTATCCATTCATCTGTCAACAGACATTTAGGCTGTTCCATATCTTGACCAGCAACTGTGTTCTTGGGCACTTATCCCAGAGAAATGAAAACTTTTGATGAATGTTCAGAGCATGAAAATCTGTAATAGTCCACACTCAGAAACTACCCAAATATCCTTCAATGGATGAATGGTTCTATGAACTATGGTACTGCCACACCATGGAATATGACTCAGCAACAGAAGATATACTGTATGATTCCTTTTATAAAACATTCATGAAGTAAGAGATGCAGAACAAAAAAATGGTTGCCAGAAGTCAGGGATGGGGGATGGGGTGGGTATGGCTATGGAGAAGCAGGAGGAAGGAGTTTGGTGGTGATGGTACAGCTGAGTGACTTAACTGTGGACAAAACTGCATAGAGCTACACACACAGACACAGACACAGACAGACAGACAGACACACACACACACACACACGTAACTGGTGCATTCTGAATAAGCACTATGGATTGTACCAATGTCAATGTCGCGCTTTGACGCTGTATCAGTTACACAAGATGCTGACATTTGGAGAGGGCTGGGTGAAGGGCTCACTGGAGCTGCCTTTACATTTCTTCTTTAACTTCCTGTGAGTCTATAATTATTTCAAATAAAGAGTTTAAAAATAATAATAAAAGGATGGGGACATCAGAATTTGGAAAAAAAAAAAGAGCTCCCTGGAGTACTATCATCCCCTCCACCTCTGTTCCTGGCTAATTGCTCCCTGCCAACTGCCACTTTCAGCCTCAGCCATTATTGCCACCCAGGTACCCCCACACCGCAGACTCATCTCCATTCCTCCTATGTCCCACTCCATTCTGCTTACTCATGTCTGTGGCCTCCATTCTGAAATTACTTTCTCCCCTTTCTATGTGGCAAACTCCTACTAATCTCTCAAAGATCTGTTCAACTGTCACCTCCTCCAGGCAGCCAGCCCAGACTTGGGGCTGGGCTGAGCTCTCTCCTCCAAGGCCTGAGTCTATCAGAGCTCTCACATCAGTGTGCACATCGTTTCTATCCTCTCTCCATCACAGCAGCACTGACAACAGGAGCCCCTGGAGTGAGTGAGTATCTCAAATATTTCTCCTGGCAGCCAGCACACAGAAAGCACTTAGAATCCTCTGCTGATGAAAGCTGAGTAGTGGTTACTAGAAAATGGAAGAGCGTGTGCGTTTCCCCCACTTTTACAACAGAGGCTTGGAATCAAACACTGGTTTAGTGCAGCGGCTCTCGAAGTGTGTTCCCTGGACCAGCAGCCTTGGTATCGCACACTCTACCCAACACCTACCAAGCTGGAAACTTGAGGGTGAGGCCCAGGAATCTATATTTTAACAAGCCCTCCCTCCAGGTGATTCTGAGGCGCACTATTTAAACACACTCACTCACTTGCTCGCTCCATCCTTTCATCAAATATGTACCAAGGATCTACCGTGTGCCAGACCTTGAGCTGTGTGATGGTCACACAAAGACGACCTGGGAAGGTGGTGTATCTCGGAGAGCAGGCTCGTTCATGCACGCATGCATCAGTGTACATGCACACATGTGTACACACACATACACACTTAGCGGGGCTAACAGAATGGAGAGCATGATCAGGAAACACAAAGGGAAGTGAAAGGTAGAGGGGCAGCACGTCATCTAGCATGGGGTGAGGTACAGGGAAGGCTTCCTGGAGGAGGAGCATCCGTGCTCGAGTTGGCAGAATGGTGAGGGGCAGTGAGGAGTGTGAAGAATTTCCAGGCAGAGGGAAGAACATGAGGAGGATTCTGAAATGCACAGACAGCCTACCTAGGAAATCAGAAGTGGCCAGGGCGGCTGATGTGTGGCCTTGCACAAGGCTGGGGAAGTGAGTGGGTCCCTGGTGACCACAGTGAGACATGGATGTTGTGTCCTGAGGACTATGGGACATGTGGGAGAGTTTGGAGCATGGGAAAGACGTGTGCAGATATACAAAGATCCCCCTGGCTACTGAGTGGAAAGTGGACCAGAGGAGGTGGGCCAGAGGATGGGGGCTCAAGGACGTGGCAGGGGCAGGGCACTGGGTTAAGGAGGAGGGGGTGGGGGCAGAGATGCTCAGGGGGTTGAAGGGATGGACTGCAGGGGGGCTGTGGGCAGACATCCAGGATGAAGCCCACGGCAGGGAACCCAGAGGAGGAAGGCTATAGGGCACGGGGGCTGCAAGCAACTGGAGAGCAAGCTAGAGAGTGTGCGTTTATCCTGAGGGCACTGGGGAGCCATGGAGGAGTTGGGAAGGTCCCTCATGCTGCCAGACTGACGAAGGATCCAAGGGGACAGGACTGAAGACTAAAAGGCCATGAAAACTGGGCAAGGCTGGTGGCCTGCTCTTGGGGAGCACCATAGGAGTTAGGTGAATCGCTGAGCCGGAAGGTACATGCTCTTGCTCAGACAAGTCAATCAGGTGTTGAGAAAACCACAACAGAAATACTGTGGCAAAGAAAGGCAACAGCAAGTCCTGCCCAGGCCAGCTTGGCCCTAAATCTTAGACACAGCCCATCCTCCTGGAGGTCCTGTGATGACCTTCAGGGATCCAGAAGCCCCACACAAAAGCAAATACACTTGCAGGGTAAGTGTATTTGCTGAAGAAGAAAGATTCCACCTTTTACCAGATTCCTTAACTGAAAAGAGTGAAGAGACCCTAACCTTTCCGGGGATGGCTTGTATCTTGCGTAGGTGGCCGAGCCGGGGGTGGAGAAGCTCCCAGAAGGCTGTCGGTAGGGAGGGACTTTGTCGGCCCCTGCTGGTGATGCTGTGTAAGGGGTTTCTGGGAAGCTGACAGGCCTGGAAGAGAGACAAGAAGGAAGAAGGAGGTGGGGATGGGCGAGGAGGACACCCCTGCCCCACAGAGCAGGGACAGCCAGACCCTTCCCTTGGGCCAACCACACCACCTCTGCTTCATCTGACATCCTTCCATGGGGATGGAGAGAGAGCAGTGGGCCGGGAGCGGGGGTGGGGGTGGGCAGGATACCCTTTGCTTCCCTCCCACTGTGGCCACACCTGCCCCTCGGGTTCTGTGGCCTGATAGGGCCCGATTGGGCCACCGACCATTCTCGGCCATGCCTGGGACAAGACGCCCCTCTGCAAGCTGGATTCCTTCACTTCTTAGAAATTTTTCTTTACCTTCTAATATACAATATAATCAAAAGCATTTATCTGTAAAGTATACATCATTATAATAAAACAATCCTCCCGAAGCTACCACCAACCCACAAGCTAGAACAGTAGAAATATGTATCCGCTGGTGTGTTCCTCTCCTTCCCCTCTACATTCTCTCAAAAGTAATCACTGTTGTAAATTTTGCACTTATTGGTCCCTTGACCTCTTAAAAAAAATATAGTTTTAATCATATGTGGTATGGTGGATTTCCAGCCTCAGACACTGAGCTCCCCAGCACCATGCCCTCACTCAGGAGGGATATTAAAGGGAGGGAGGGAGGGAAGGAGGGAGGCATAAGGACAAGAAGGGAAGGAGAAAGACTAAGGAGAGGAAGACACTGGACAGAAGGGGGAGAGAGAAAAGGGGAAAGGGCGGCTGCAGACAGGAAGGAGGTGGGGGCCGGGTGGTGCCCCTCGGAGGGGCCTTACCTCTTGCTGTGCAGCGGCTGGGACTCCCGGAAGGGGACCATGGGGGTCTGCTTCGGGGGCCGGCTCAGGGACTGGGCGTGGCCGGGGGTGGTGGGAGCAGCCCACTTGGAGGCTGGCAGGGAGTTGTGGGATGAGGGCCCGCTCCACTGCCACGGAGCATTGCTGCGGTAGGGGGGCCGGCCCCCCGGGGCCATGCTCTCCGGCTCCGTCTTGGGCTCCGAGGTATTCATGTCATAGGTCTCCAGCCACCCCCTGGGAAGGAAAAACTTGGTTACTCAGAGAGGCCCCGGCCACCAGTGCACAGGCCAGCTGCCTGGGGGAGACGTGGGGCTGGTCTTTCCGGGCCCAACCTGAGCTGAGACGGCCTCTTTTAAAGGCCAAGTAGGTACCCTTCAACTTGGTCTGAAACTTAGCACCTCAGCCCGGACAAGGCCCAACACAGGGGCTCTGACTGCTTCGCGCTCTCTACCTCCCCTCCCCCCAGCACCCCTCCCCCCCCACCCCTCCTCTCCCTTCTCCCTGACCCAGGCCTCAAGTCGGCCAGTGTCCTCCATGGACTGGCTCAGCCCCTCTTGGCTGTACTTGGGGCCAGAAAGGCGGATGCCCTCAGAATCAGAGGATAGTATCTGCCTTGTTCCAAAGAAGCTCAAAGGCAGCTGGAAGAGGAGCAGGTGACCTACTTTGCAGTGTGGTTAAAAAAAAAAAAAAAGCCATGAAATCCAGAACCTTGAAATAGATGCAGAATTGCCCGCGACTCCCCCCAGACCAGGCTGGCACACGTACCGCGGCGTTCCCGGCTCAAGGCGGGGAGGCCTGTAGGCTGGGCTGGCATCTCCACCGCGGCTGCAGCGAGCACGGGAGGGGGCCGTGCTCACAGAACCCACCTCCCAGCAGCTGTGGGAGCTGAGACTGGAGGAGCCCACGGCCTGGAAGCTCGCGTGCCTACAATGAGCCGATCCTCTCCGGTTCTCCTGAGTCCCCTGAGGCACTTTCAGGGCCACCCGGTAAAAGACTCGGCAGCTGGGAGGCTGTGGGCCCAGGTCATGCTGCTTAAGGAGTCATCATAAGGTGACCTGAGGATGTGCTCTGGCACCTGGGCCCCTCAGCTGCACTAGGTCAGAGCTGACATTCCAGCAGTCTATCTGGATTAGCAGGTGCCCATGCCTCACCAGGTACCAGGTGAGGAATGACAATGTACAAACGTCTAAAAGAACCCACGGCTATGCCAAGCCCAGTGGAGGTGGAGGGGATACCACTGTGGCCCCAGGCAGCACACGCCTGCTGCTCCTGCCTGCCCAGCTTCTACCCCCCACTTCTTCTGGGAACAGGTCTGTGTGCTCTGGGTGGGGCTGGCTCCATTTCTTGGCTCCAGGTATGAGCATGTGACCCAGGTCTGCCAATCAGAAACTCCTCTCCCTCTGGACACAATGACTGACACAGGGCTGTCATGTGCCCCAAGCTGGGCCAATCAGAGACAGTGAGTATTAACTTTGGAGCCACCAGGGGAAAGATCTATTTTACTTGGGCTGCTGGGCTGGGGAGACCTAAGCCGGAGCTGTAAGGAGGGACAGGTCATTTTTGTTCCCACAAAGTGGGAGATGGTTTGAGAATGACAGCCACGCAGAAAAGGAGACAGGGGAAAGAGATTCCTGATGCAGATGCCCGAGTCCCTGCATACAGTCACACTCGAGCCTTGCCCTATCTCCTGGTCTTATCAGATGCATATGAAAATAAAGTCCCCCTTTTGCTTCACCTCTGTTGCTGGTAACCAGAGTTCTGATCAGTACATCACACTGAAGACAGAAGTAAACTGAGGCACAGAGAAGTTAAGCAACCTGTCCAAGGTCACAGCCAGTAAGAGGCAGAAACTGCATTCAGAGATAGTAAGCTGACTCAAAAGCCCACAGCTTTAACCACTGGCCCAGTGAACAATGGTTTGGGAGGTGGTGGTAGATTTCTTGGGTCCCTGACTTCTATTCCAGTTACTCACAGCTTCACCTTTGGCCAGTAGCCCCTGGGCATGATCTCAAAGAAGGAAATGTTACGCAATCACCCTGAAGGCAGCATAGAGTGATGGAGAGCCAGGGCTCCTGGGCCAGAGGGCCAGTTCAGAGCCCAGCTCTGCCACGAATGGCCTGTGTGGTCTTGGGAGGAATTTCCTTCTCAGGGCCTCTGTTTCCAAACCTGTAAGCTGGAGTGGTGGTGAGCATCCTCTGAGCATTAATAGAAAGGCTGGTGCAGGCCAAGCGCCTCATGAATAAGGGCTGCTGCCGTAACCTGCTCCACCAGGTCCGTGGACAGTCCACCTGCCATTCCCACTTCCGCTTTCTGAAGTCCAATCACACCCACCTAGGGGCTTGGGAACAAATTCCTTCCCGGCCGTCTGAGAACTACCAGCATCAAAATCACCCTGGGCACTCAGGAAAGAACACGGATTCCTGTGCCCCATCTTGGCTCATCTGACTCAGAGTCCTCCTGGAGGTGGGACCTAGGAAGTGGCATTTTACTGAGCTGCCAGGGACGATTCTGACACAAGAAGCTTAAGAAGCCCATTGCACTGATTTCATTTCTGAATTGTTTTTATACACTGACATGGTATAAAAGGGCATCCCTGTCCCCTATCTCTGCTCCCCGGTTACACTCACCAGAAGCACCCACAGCTTCCAAGCTTTCATATATTCTTACAAAAATATCTCATGTAGATAAGTAAATATGACTTAAAATAGAAATAAAAAGACTACTACACTTAATCCCAGATCCCATCTTGAGTTTTTTTTTTTTTCCTTCCCAATTAACAATATTTCTTATCAGGCCCTCTCAGCACAGACCCACTGCATTTTCTTTAAACAATCAATGACTATTCCATCACATGGATGACCTGGGGTCTACTCAGCTGGTCCCCTACAGTTGGATATTTAGGTTTCTTCTAGTCTTTTGCTTGGCCAATAAGGCTTTACTAAATACTCCCTTTGCAACCTCTCAGCCGCATGCGGGAGCGGTCTGAGGGTGGACGCCCCTGGTTCGCAGACCACTTTTCCTCCTGCCTCCGTGTCCTTGAGCCCTGACAGCCTAGTTTCTGGGGGCCGTGGGGACTCCTTTCTTATCTCTCCTACTCACTCACTTGTGGGGTTTTGATTTCCCTCCTCAGGAAGGAATTTCCAGCACCCTGCTTCCATCAGATGTCTTGAGTCCAACTGAAGGGGACAAAGGCATCCAGGATCAGGCAGTGACAGGGGCAGTGAGATTGAGAACATTCCTCCTGGGCCTGTGCAAGCACGCGAGGGCATGACGACACACCTCCTCAGGGGCTCTGGGGTGCCCTCCTGGCTACCTGGCCTGGCCCAGCAGGGCAGCGCTCACTTGAGAACCCCAGCCTCGTGGCCTGGGGGTACAGAGATGATCCTCTGTACTCTACTCAGTGCCCAAAGGGCACGGAGTTGAGACACGCTGTGCAGAGCCTGGCTGGCGGCAGGCGGAACACCTCTGCTCATCCCAGCATGCTTCCCCTCAGGGCTTATTGTGACACTTAGGCCAGGAGACCAGGGCTGCAGCGAGAGGCTGCGGGGAGCCCAGGGCCGGGGCTATCAGATCTGCAAGTGAGGCCAGCCAGACACCACTGCGCCTGGAGAGCAACAAAGCCCACGCAAGTCCCAACCCACACCCGCTCCTGCAAACAGGAGATCCTGTTTCGGTGGCCACCTTGTAAAGGCAGCAGGGTGATAGTTTTTCTTCTAAATAGGGCAGGGCTCGGAGCCCGTCCGTCTGGTCACACCCTGCCTGGCCTCGTCTCCCCAAAGCCAGAGAAGGGAGCCCGCAGACGTTTCCTTTCTCTTCAGCTGGTCCCTACCTGCAGATATGAGGAAACCTTTGTGGTCTCTGGCACTCCCAAGTTTTCGAGTCACTCAACAGGTGGCCTGGCTTATGGTGTGCGGGCCTGTTGAGTGTGGAGCGGGGCGGCGGGCTCTGCCGGGAGCTCGCCTGGGGGTTACCTCAGCTTGACTTGCCCCTGCAGAGCTCAGAGCGGGTGTGGCTGCGCCTTGGCTCCGTGCAGGGGTGGAGGAAGCCTCAAGAGAGGGCTGGGAGAAGGGGACGCCTGGGGCCTGACTGGAGACCTGAGGCTGAAAGACCTGGGTGGGGGTGGCCAAGCCTTTGGCTGCAGCAGGGTTAAGCCTGCCCAGAACTGTTCCCCACCAAGTTCAGAGCAAACAGGACTCAGGAAAGTGGGGATGGCTCAACCAGAACTCCCAAGCCCACAGCTCGCAACAGCTTTTAGAGGCAGCAGGGTATATGGAGTTGGGAAACCTGGACTGAGCTTTGCTCTGCTCTCAGTAGCTCCACGACTGTGCACAGGTGACTGGTCCACTCTGGGCATCAGTTTTCTCCTCTGTAAAGTGGGGACCATACCAGCCCAGCGAGGTCATGTGTAGAAGCACTCAGTGTTTCATCTCGTGCCCCCTTCTTGGCTCACTCTGCTCCAGCCACACTACCCTCTTTCTAGTCTGTCAACCAACTGAGGGCCTCTGTCCTCACATTTGTGATGGCTCCTCCCTCCCTACAAAGCCCTTCTTCTGGTTCTTTCTCACCTTCAGGCCTTTCCTGACCACCCGGTCCAACGTCAGGTCACATGCTTTATTTTCCTCACACCCGTACCTCAGAGCTGGGGTCTTCAGAGGGCTGGTGCCTCCTACAGGCCAGTGCTGTGCTATGTGCTCCACAAGCCTCATCTCCTCGGACCTCCCAACCTCCTCCGGGGAAAGGATCTATTATCATCCCTATTTTACAAATGAGGAAACTGCAGCACAGGGCGGTGAGGCCACTTGCCCAGGGTCACAGTAGGAGGAGCAGCTTGGATTCAAACACAGGTAACCTCACTCTGCAGCCCGCCTTCCCACTATGCTCGGCTGCTTCCCCTTTTGCCGTATGAACCATCTTATCTGCTTACTCCTTTACTGTTTGTCTCTCCCGATTTATTCATCAGCTCCGTGAGGGCCCAGGCCTTGACCTTCCTCTGTGCAGCTGAGTTTCCAGTGCTTGGAATGTAGTGATTCTAGAATCACTGTCTCTGGGCACCTGTGGAGGCTGCCAGGGTACCAACCCATTATTCTAAAAACTGCATCTAGCCTGCCTTCCCTGTATAAATCACACCTCAGAAGAACCCAATAGTTGCTGAAGGAAAGTTCTTTTTAGAAGACCTCCAGCCAACAAATGAAGGAATGACAGAACTGAGACCGTCACTTCAAGGTGACCCGTAATGACACAGGGGATCTAGGCAATGATCAGAAATGGCTGCTGAGAGTTGAGGGCAAATGTATGGTGACAGGTCACGCTGCCACCATCCGAACCCTCTGACTGCCCTCAGTTTCACTCGCACAGAACGATCAGACACGAGATGTCTCCTGGTGGGTGCACACCTGGGAAGAGTTGTTACCAAAAGAATTTAACCAGAATCCCAGAGTCTGATCAAGCTTCTATGCCAAACCTCGGTTTATGGGAAATTCGCGCGCTGGAAGAACAGGTTAAAGGACACCAGGGGGATGTGAGCAGCTAAATCCAGGAAGTGGGAGGCTCTAAAGGACCAGTGACCTGGTTTCCTCCCAAAATCAACTGTAAGAAAAAAATAAGCTGGTGGAGAAACTTACAGAAGAACCTGAAGTGATACATCAACCAAATGCCACAGGAGGAGCTTGATAAACAAAACAACTGTCTTTTAAAAATATCTCTCTGATACAACAGAAAGCTAAAGACAGAATAGATAGTTGATACCGACTTACTATTAAATTTTTTAAGTGTAATAATAACTTTTTAAAGGTCCTGACTGGGTAGGGGTACATTCCAAGGAGTGGGATTGTTCCAAATAATCCAAGGTGGGGAAGTATGGATTTAAAAACAGAAACAAAACACCATATGATAAATGCTGAAACAGGGGCTTGGCTCAGTATACTTTTAATGTGTTTGAAATATTCCATTAAAAAAAGTAAACTAAACAAAATGAAAAGAAACAAACCCTGCACTGCCTTCCCAGTGAACAAAACCCAAGCTCGTTACCATGTCCAGAAAGGCACCCCCGTCTGCCCTGTCCCCTCTGTCCCTTTCTTCCACCTCTCATCCCGCTCACTCTGCTCCAGCCACACTGGCCTCACTGTGCTGCGGGAAAGCGCCACACACACTGGCACTTTGGAGACTCTGCCCTGGCTTGTTCTCTGCTTGCCCAGAAACCCACATGGTGGCCTCCGCCCTGGAGCCTTCCCTGACCACCCATAAGCCACGCCCTCGCCACGCTGCAGACCTTGTCACTGGCTGATCCTGTATCATGCAAGTATTTAATTACTGCCTGTCCTTCCCTCAGGACACAAACTCCAGGAGAACAGGCACTTTTGTTTGCTGTCAAGTCCTGAGCACTCTGCACAGTAAGCATGTGCTGAATGAATGAACAAGGTGCAGTGTGCCCTAGGACGGGTGTGCTGGCTAGGAGCCTGGGCTAAGGAGGGTGCCGGCCTCACAGGGCTGCTTGGAGACTGGGGCCCACAACTGGCCCACAGTGAAGACCCCGTCATCACTGTCACTCTTTCTGCCAAGGAAGGGCCTCAAGTGCCAGCCCTCGGGAAGCTGCCAACCCCCACCCAGCCCCAGCCAGGGCAGATGGCCTTACCTCCTGGGCGTGCCGTCCTCAAAAGGCGGGATGATGACCACCTTGACGGTGACGGAGGTTCGCAGCAGGTCGATCATCTGGTCGTGGGTCAGCGTGACCACGGCCACCTTGCAGATCTCCACCAGCCGGCTGCCCTGCCGGAGGCCAGCCTGCCAGGCAAACCCGTAGTCCTCCACCTCGGCCACGGTGCCGTCGTACTTCACGTGGAAGCCCAGCTGGCCGAGCCCGTTCCGCCGCAGGGTCATGTCCACCGTCTCCCAGCCGTTGGTCATCACCTGCAGGCAACACGCGGGGTCTAGCCTCAGGAGCTCTCGTGGAAGGGTCTTGGTCGGATTCTACCCTTTGGGGCCAAAGAGCCCACTGACCCCATCTACCCTCCCAGGCGAGGCCAGGGTCCAGGAGAGCGACGTCCACCTAGTCTCAGCTCTGGCTCCTGACCTCTGGAGCAACGCGGATGCCTCCCACAGAGGCAAGGTGGTGTTCTCCGAGTGCCCTGCCTCCCCTCACGCTTCCTGGCCCCCCGGGGTCGCCCTTCTCTTCCCCCCACTTACAGCGGGATCGCCCTCCTTAGCCCCACTGTGGTTGGTGGGCTCTGGGATTTGTTTTGGCCAATGAGTTGTGAACGGAACCAGTATATCATCTGGGCTGGGGCATTTAATTGCCAACCCGAGACTCTCTGCAGGCCTTTCCCCTATGCCACGGCCACTGGGAGTATTCCAGATAGAGGCTGCTGGGTGGGCAAGGGTCCCAAAATCAGAAGAATGTGGAGCATAGACTCCGGCTGAACCTAAGACGCACATGTGGTGTGAGTGAGATAAATCTGTGTTGTTTTTAGCCACTAATGCTGTATTCTGACTGATACAGTGACTACAACCAGAGTAAGCTGGAGAAACAAGAGACCAGACGCCCTGGGATCTTTTCTAGGCTGGGGGCTTGGGCCATATTCTCTACTTCATGACTTCATTCTTAGAGGCACAAACCTCTTCCCAGTCTCCTCCTCAGACTGTCCCCCAACCTGGAACCTACCAGGCAGCACAGGGCCTTGCCTCCCTCTCTCCAATTTACTCCGTTTCATTTGTGTGAGATTTCTGCCATGATAACATACTACGATAGATATAAGGACCCCCTGAACAGAACCCTTAGTTCTTCAGCACTTCCTTAGGGATTCCCTCCTCTTCTCGGGGTGAGAAGATTAACTTAAGGAGCCATGGCTGTTAAGCAAGTTACATCAAGATTTGTCTGCCATTGCCTGAAACTGCATTAAGAGATCATGTAATGGTCCACGTTTCCCATGGAAGGTCACTCCCTGGCTAGAAATGATGCTTTGTGATATACCTATGAGAGCAGCAGCTTCCAGACTTTTCTGACCACTATGCACAGTAAAAAGGAGTTTTAGGTCACAAGCCACGTTATTCATTTACACATTTACACGTGCATCCATACACATAAAAATACTCCCTGCAACCCACACGGATCACATTCCCGAGTGTGGGTAGCAAAAAAGGACACTTTGAATGGCAGAGGACTTACCTGAAAATGTAAACACATCTGTTCCTGGTCTGCATAGTGAGAAACTGTGAAGTGGGGAACCATGTAAAACCGGAACAAAGCTCCATGAAACAAAGTCCTTCCTTGCTGGGACACATTCTGATATGGCTCATTCTTTTCTACTCTGTTCTTGAAAAGTTGATTGAGATGCACTAACTGATTTCATAGCCCGACTTGTTTATATGACAATAAGGAGTTATTGTCAATTACTTAATGTATGATAGTGGCAAAATACTTAATTTTTAAATCTATATATTTTAGAGATAAATACTGAAATGATAGGATGTCTAGGATTTGTTTCAAAATAATCAGGGGAAGGTAAGGGAGAGAAGAGAGAAGCAAGATTGGCCCATGGGGCTGATAACTGTGGAAGCCGGGCTAGGAATTTACTATGCAAGTCCCTCTACTTTTGCATATGTTTGAAATTTTCCATGATTAAAACATTTAAAAAGAGTTGGTTTGAAAGGAAAGCCTACTGTTTAGTGCCTCAAAAGAGAAAGTTGTGAGTGGCTTCATCCTAGACCATTATATCTGCTTTGGGAATCAAAATTCTTCTTCCCTTTGAAGCCGCCACCCTTGTGTCCAAAGGACTTGGCTGTGGGTTACGGAGGAAGGTCCTGTGAGCCTGTGCAATTAGACACACCAGCCCCAGGAGTCCCACAGAGCTCCTGCCACCCTCCACCCTCCTCTTCTTCCTTTGAGTAGGAAGAACCCCCTGCCCACTGCAAATCAGAATTTTGATGTGTGTGTGGCCACCTGGGTGGGGACCACACTTCTCTGCTTCCCTGGCAGCTGGCTGTGGACATGACTTGGTTTTGGCCAACGGGATAGGAGTACAAGTGCTGGAGCTGCTACCTCGTGTTCTTAAAAATAGAACTGCTTGCCCTCCACGCATACGATGTCTCCCTTCCTGAAGATGGGAACGTGGATATGGAGTGACTCCATGCTGACCATGCAGGTAAGTACAATATCGAAGGGAAAGAAGGAGCCACAAGACAAAAGGGACCTGAGTCTCTGAGCCATCTCACCAGCCTTGAGCAGCCTGAGCGCTACCTACAGAAGAAAGAAACTCCCATCTTATTTCAGCAGCTGGATTTCTCAGTCTCTCTCCCTTTCTCTCTCTCCTGTCCCCCTCTCTCTATTTCTCTCTCCCTCCTTCCTTCTCCCTCCCTCTCTCTGTCTGGACAGGGGGAGAGACAGTCTGCAGAGGAAGCTTGAAACATCAGCAGGGGTGCTCTTCTTCAGGCGAGGCTTCCTTTGGGTTGTTACAAAACCCAAGGTGACAGAAGATTTGGGACACTAGGCCAGAGCAGCCCGAGGCCCTGATGGCACAGGGAACACCTTATGAGATCAAACACACAATCAGTTCAGAGGAACCCCTGCTGCGTCACGTGGCCACCCAGCCCCCCTTTAAAGCTCATTTTCCTGGGGGGCTGATCTTTGTGTGCCAGGCACTGGTTAAGCCCTTTAAATGCCCAAGTTCCCTAGTATCTCACTTATGAGGCACATATACTAATCTGCTTAACATTAGTTAAATTTATTGTGAAATAAAGAGATGGCGAAACTGAAGTGTGTCAGTCGCCCAAGGTCACAGAGAACGTCTTCCTCGACTCCTGCTTTTAGCCACTGTGCCATTTTCCCTGTTGCTATGTTGCTCCCGCTGTTGTTTTTCTTACTTATTCCCCCTACCCTCACCCCTCACCAAGATGACTCCTACTTACTGCTCTAGTCTCAGTTTAAGTCATTCCCTCAGGGAAGTCCCCCCAACCCGGGGCCCAGCCCACAAGGCTGGGGTGCTTGGTGGGTAACGTAAATGAGATGTAGGCGGGTGAGACCTACGGCCAAATTGTACACTCCTGTCCCATCTAAAGGGCGTATCCATCACCTTGCTCAGCTGACCCCTATCCTGTGCAAACGTAGGTCTCGGATAGCCAGATACCCCCGTTTTTCAAAAGAAGCCAGAAAGCGAGGTTTGTATGAAATCCTATGAATGTTAAGCTTTGGTAAGCAGCTCAGTTATGTCTGGCGGCTGCATCCCATCTGCAGGTTTGAGACCGCCCCCCATGATAGGGTCCCCTGGCATCCTCAGCACTGCTCCTTTTACCCTATTGGCATTTGTAATTCTTGTTCAGTATCTGCCTTGGATGGGAGCCCCAGGAGGGCAGGCTTGGGCCCACTGTGGTCACTGTTGTGTCCTGGAACTGCCTGGCCCAGGGCTGGCACACCAGAAAACTTTTTGACTTAATGAAGGATGTCTGAATCCCAGCTGTGTTGGGGAGGGTGCGGACTCCTGACCCTGAAGGGCTTCACAAAGACAGACTGGCCTCGTAAGCCGTTTAAAATGGGCCTGCTCCTTCACAGAAGATGGCTTCTGTCAACGCTTCCTTGTGCCTGGTTTCTCAGCGGGCTTCGGGGCACTGAGATTGGGAAGAAGGCTGTAGAAACGTGCTGTAAAAGCACTGCACCAACAGTAGGCACGGGGGTGGGTGTGGGATGGCTGCACAGAGAGGATGCAGGGATGAGGGTACCACGTGGCACAGTGCGTGGCATGGTCACTGCTCAAGAAACGCGATTTTTGGGGAGGAAGAACTCCCTCATGTTTAACTCATTCTGGGCCCTAGGCAAGTTGCTTTACCTCTCTGAGCCTCAGTTTCCTCATCTGTGAATTGGGGATGATAATGGTATCTCCCTCACTGGGCTTTTGGGAAGAAATGCAAGGTCATGCAAGGCTCCAAGCAGTCTGACAGCCAGCCCTCCAAGGACGGTCTGTGCTATTACAGGGCAGCACGCACGTGTGCATTTAGTCCATGTTCATGGAGTGCCTGCTGCACACCAGACGCTGACCTAGGTGCTGAGGACACAGCGGGAAACATCAAATATGTAAAAATACATGTCAGAGGGTGGTAGGTGCTATGGAGAAAATTAAGGCAGGGAAAGTGGGTGGAATAAGCTCAGGGCCAAATTGGAGAGGGGGGTTGGCAATTTTGGATAATGAGACCTCAGTGACAGCTGACATCTGACTAAAGGCATGTAGAAGGGGACTGAGCTACGTGGGGATCAGGGACAGTGCTCTAGCGCAAGGGCACAGGCAGTGCAAAGGGCCTGAGGCTGGATGCCTGACTAGCACACTCTGGAAACAGCAGAGGTATGTGTGCCTGGAGCAGAGAGTGTAAGGGGGAGAGGAGGTCAGAGAGGCTGACAGAGTCAGACCACTCAGGGCCTCACGGACCACCACGAGGACTTGAGCTTTTATCCAAGAGAGCTGAGAAGTCTGAGCAGAGCAGTGATGTCATCAGATCCCTCTAGTGACCATACTGAGAACAGGCCACAGGGAAGCAAGTGTGGAAGCAAGGGATACCAGCAAGGAGGCTGCTGGAGAGTCCTGGAGGGGCTGTGGAAGGGGGAGGAGTAGAGAGTCGGCCTCTTGGAGGCGGAGCTGACAGATTGGATGTGGGTGTGAGAGAAAGAGGAGTGAGGCTGATGCCAAGGCTTCTGACTCCACAAATGAGAGATGGACTTGTCCTGTACTGCGACAGGAAAACTCTCTCTGAGAGGCAGTTGGGGGGAAACCAGGAGCTTGTTCTTAGACATGCTAAGTTTCAGGGGTTGAATGGAGATGCCGAGTAAGCAGTTAGCTATCAAGCCTCGAGTTTGGGCACAAACAGGTTTTGGAGTCAGAAAAAAAAAAATCTAGATTCAGACCCCAGTCTGCCACCTACTGGCTGTGTGACTTTATGTGAGTATCTATACCTCTCTGAGCTTCACTTTCCTCATCTGTCAAGTGGGGATAAAAACACTGCCTACACCCCTCCAGGGTGGGTGGAGGACTGTGAGATCATGCATGTAAACTGCTTATTAGCACAGAGTCAGGGTTCAAGAATCTCATTCAACTAACCAAATGTGCCAGCTCTGAACTACGCATATGTGACAAGTAAGTGAGCAAAACAGTCAGAAGCCCTTGTTCAAGGATCTCACATCCTAATGGGAAGCCTACACACTAGCTATTGCTACTGCCTAAAATGGGACATGAATTTTGGAGTCAGGGAGGCTGGGAGCAGGGCTTTACCAATCCAACCTAAACTTAATGAGCAAGTTTAAGGGTCAGAAAGCTGAGGACAGCCGGCTGTCACAGTGGCCTCTGGAGGTCACAGCCTACCAAGTCAAGCCAGCATGCCTGGACAATGTAACTCATCCAATCCTTAAAACTTGCACATGATACAGGGTGATTATTGTTCCTATGTTTCAGATGGGGAAACAGAGTCACCCAGCAGTTAAGTAACTGGCTCAAGGTCTCAGCTGGTAAGTGGCAGTGCTGGGACTCGAAACCAGGCCTTCCAACTTGAGAACCTGTGTTGTTAATTCCCGTGCTAAACTGCCTTCTCTATTTCAGGCATGACACGCCATTCTGCTAAACCCACTGACAGCCCATCACTGACCATCGCATTCCTTTGCACAGGGCTCAGATGTGGCCTGAGTACTCTGAGCACAACGTTTCAAACAGCCACTACCAACTAGGATGTCATCTGACTTGAAACCACTCCACCACCCTTGGTTTGGCCAACAGTCTGAGCCTGAGCTGTCCATCAAGAGCTGAGGGTGAGATTTTTATCTAGACTGTAAGTCTTTGACTTTAACATAAATGTTAAACCATTCATAATTATCGTGATTACTGATGTGGAATTATTCCTGCCATATAATTTTTCTTTCTTTTATCATGGTTTCTTATACTTCCTCCCCACTACCTCCCCTCATCCCCAAACACCCTGCTTCTGCACTATCCTTTAATGATCTGAAAGCTTTTCAATCTATTTTATTTCTTCTAGAAAGTATCCTTACATTTTTAACATAAGCTTAAACTTATCTTTTCTATCAACATCTAGAGTGAGTAAAGCTGCCTTTTGTCTTCCCAAGGTGATGGCATGGGAGCCTCAGATCCCTGGCCCAAGCCTTCCCCAGAAGGAACCCAGGCTGCAGGACCCACTAGACCTGTGGTGTGTAAGTCACAATTCTGATTCTTTTGGGGCCGATGAGTGTCCTGGCCCAACTGACTGGGCTCAGGGAGGCATCTCAGTGGTTCCTAAGGCCTCTGCCAGACCACAGAGCTGAGCCCTCTCCCTTACCTTCAGCCTCTGGACGATTTCCCTTATGTCCTCCACAGAGCCCTCGGAGGCCTGAAGGAAGATGTGGTCCCCTCGCCCATAGAAGATTTTAAGTGTCGAGGAGTCTGGGGTCCAGCCAATGACATCCCCGCAGTAGCAGTTAAATACCACCTCCTTGGTGCGTAGGTCCAGGAGCACCACAAACTCATTGGAAATCCCCAAAATGCAGTCAATTTCTACTCCCTGGGCGTAGTCCTGAGCCGCCACCCTCCAGGCGATGGCCCCTGCGCTGTGCTGCTCAGCGCCTGCCCGGGCTTTGGTCTTCTCCTTTTTCTTGGAGGTCAGGGAGATGAGGTTAAACTTGCCCGTGGAGTCAATGGGTGTGTTGGAGACACAGTTCTCAGCCAGGTCCTTGAGGTACTCCTGGCGGGTCCTGGTGGCCATGGTGTGGAACTTGTCGGACTTGTGCGCGGCGTTCTCAGCGTTAATCACCTTGGCCAGCAAGAAGTCTCTGAAGACGTCAGATTTGCGGAATGTGGTTCCACTGGGGATAGGGGGGCCGAAAGGAGGAGCGTCTTTGGATCGGGTCACAGCCATACTGAGGAGGGAGAAATCGTTTAGATGGTAGAAAGAAACACACCTGAGAGTCCTTTCAGAAAGAAAATACACACTCAGAAAGAGGAGTTTCCTTTATAAGAATGGAGGTGTACGTCTAATTAGTCAGTTGCTGGCTAACTAGATTGGAAACTTGATAAAGTCTCAGAGTACATACAGGTATTTTTACTTCCTACAGAGCAGAACGTTACAACATCCACTGATGTTATTCAAAGGATAACTGTCCCAGCACTGCTCAACTCTAGCTGTTCTTGTTTGACACACATATGGTGTGGTACATTACAGTTTGGCAAAATTTACCCCTTCCCGTCTACCTTCACGGGCAGGTACATCCTCACTCCACTGAGCCTGGTCATGTGACTTGATCTGGCCAATGCAGAGTAAAAGCATGAAATGTGTGTAGGGGTCAGGCCTGCCTCCTGTGTGCCTGCGTCACCATGAGACTCACATGCTCTGGGGTCTACTGGTCCCAGGATGATGAGGGACACCTGGAGCAGACCTGGGCCCGACGTGGCCTGGAGCCAAGGCCGGCCAGACCTCAGCTGACCTGCAGATATGTGAGCCAAGACAATGATGTTTGTGAGCCACTGAGTTTTGGGGTAGTTTGGAAAGTGGGATTATTGTAGGAACACCTGATGGATATGGAACAATTATGTGATTTCTTTCAAACACTTGTAGAGTACTAATACACTTTGTAAATCATTTCAACAAAGGTTATTTTGAAGTCATGGTAAGGAGAAGTTAGAATAGGACTTTTTCCACTTCAGTTTTTTAAAAAATTTTATTAAAAAAATATTTTTTGAATTTTTTTTGAGGGGTAGGTAATTAGGTTTACTTATTTATTTTTTGGAGGAGGTACCAGGGATTGAACCCAGGGCCTCATACATGCTAAGCATGCACTCTACCACTTGAACTATACCCTGCCCCCCACTTCAGTTTTGACTAGGTGCCATTATGACAGAAATCAGATAGCAACTGAGTGAGAAGGTAAAAAGGAAATGATCTAAAACCCGTTCCCCCAAACTCCTGAACCTCCTCACCCACTGTGCAAATCAGAGAGAGGGAGGATCTTATTAGGAGGGAAATCTTTGGAGAGAGTGGGCAGTGAGGTGTCCCCCTCCCTGAACAGGGGCCTCCTAGGTCACCCTCCTCGTTGGGAGGAGGCTGAGGTCTATTCCTGACTGGGAGACCTAGAGGGTGGGCAGGGAGCCCCCGAGAGCCCAGAGAGCCTGCAGTCAGCTGTGACCAGAGCCCCAGCGACACTTTCCTGCCTCCAGTTTCCTCCTTGTGCTCTACTCCTTGACAGGTCAGAAACTGGCAGTCACCAGGCCAGGGGCCGGGGGAGGGGGGGTGCATGGAGGACAAATGGAGGAGGGGTAAGCAGGCTCCCCATTTACCCACCAAGGCTTCAGGCGGAAGCAGCCTGAGCTGGGAAGTGGGAGGTTTGCTGGTAAGTCAAGTTTAGAGAGTGGATAAATCTCGGATGTGATGATCTAATGACCCAATCAAGACTCAGTGGCTACAGGGCAGACAATTTCTAAAATCAGGCAGAAAGGCCACGGCACCCGCCCAAGTGAACACCCCAGGGGCAGGGAAAGACATTTAAGGGGGCTGCAGGGACACCGTGAGTTTTGCTGTTTATATGATGATGATTAAAAAAAGGGTATGAGTTGCTATGAGAGAGGTTTTTCTCAAAGAATACTGTATTCACCTTCCAGAAAAACCTCAGCTTGTGAGTATGGTGTTGGGAGAGCCTTCCAGTATACTGTAGGACAATTTTTTAAATAACAGGATTCTTGGGTAAAACGTATTTCACGAAACCCAACCACAATGTAAGGCTCAGGTTCTGACTCCCGACCCCACCATTCAACTTGACAAGGGGACAAGGTGACATTCATGCATTTGTTTGACCAGTGCTTACAGGACACCCTCTCTCTTGGGCCTTGGGGATTTGGTGTTCTGGGAGTGCCTCTATGAGGAAGAGAAATTAAGTGGGACCGGAGGCTGAGTAGGAGCCAGAGGAAGAGCTGAGGGGAGGGCGCCGCAGGCAGTGGGCACAGCCCAGTGAGGAAAGAGTGTGTGCAGGGTGAGACGAGGCCAGGGTCCCCAGAGCTCTCGGAGGGGAGGGCGGAAGGCTGATGAGGTCAGCAGGGCCCTGGCCATGCAGGGCCTTGATGGTGAGTTAGCACCTTCCATCCTGGTCATGAGAGCAAGCAACCAGGCAACCACCTGGGCTGGCTCTTCACCGTCTGCGCCCCTGGCCCCAGTCTCTGCCGTTTTCTGCCCCGTTCAGTGCCTTGGAAAGTGAGTTTCTATGTGCTGTCGCCTTCACCTGGGTTCCGCCGCACCCGCAGGCTACGGGAAGGGGAGAGGAGAGAGGGTGGAGGGTTTATTTCTCTTCACTGCCTCCCTGCTGGGATGGGGCCTGGGCTGTTGCTGTAGTCCTCGGTCCTTTGCTCAACACCACACCTCCTGCCAGGTTGCCGCTCTCCTAGAGCCATAGTTCTCCATTTCCAGAAACTTCTCCCATCCCCCTCTGACCTCATCCAGCTGAGGGCGTGGGGTAATGGCTCCCTGCTGTTGCTGGTCCCTGGATGCCTCACCGGTCTGTACTGGTCCCCTTAGCTTACCCACACCTACTAGTAGTCTGTTCATTAATCCTTCAGTTAAAATCCTGAAGGAGGGGGTACCTGCTTCTTGCAGGTGCCTGTCAAATGCAGGTGCCAGACTGACAATCTGCAAAGACCACTATGGCTGCCCCATGAAGAAAGGGATGGAAGGGACCAGAGGATGTGCAGGAAGCCATCGAGGGAGCTGCTGCAGACCCCAGGGTCAGGCCGGACTCTTGCTCTCCATCTGCAGGTTCACTGTCCAGGGAAGCCTTCTCCACAGGCTGGGAGTGTGTAGGGGCAGGCGCCACCCTGGGTTGAGCTGACGCCTCAGTGCCAGCACAGGTGTTTGATACTGACTAAAGGAATGATCTAAACGTGAATAGACAGACCGAGAAGAAATGGTTTTCTGACAAAGTGTGGGTTTGACAGAAAAGGGCATTTCCCTCTGGAGAGGCCCTTCAAAGCCACACAAATCAGGCAGGTTTCTTCTGCGGGAAACCCTGTGGGCGCGGTGCTGCCCTGGGGCAGGGGGATGGACAAGATGACCTCACCAGTCTCTCTATTCTAATTAACTGTGTGTTCAGACTGCGCTTTATAGACCGAAGAACTTTGCAACTTCTTCATTCAGGACTTGGTTGCATATAGTGACAGGTTTTGGCTTTTCCCATAGTCCTGATTCATGGTTTTAAGAATCATGAAACTACAAGCTGCTGAGGTTTCTGGACAATCAGCACAGCTGGTCCCTCACTTCCCCAGCAGGAGGGATGGGGTTTTCACAGCCCACAGGCGGCAGGGATGCTGGTGTGCCGTTCAGAAAGTGCACACTTGAAGCGGGGAAGGATGGCACCTTGTTACACGACCAGGAGGTGGTGCGACCACCAGGTCACCTGGTCAGGAAGCATTCCTGGAACACTCACAATTATTTATTCAACAACTATTTTCTCAGGGCCTACACCCTGGGCCAGACACCGGTCTAGTCAGCAAAAGGGTCTTGAGGGCTGTGTACACAGCAAGTGCCACCCCAGGACAGATGTCTGAAGGGAGTACGACCTGGGGTGACCTTCAAGGGAGGCAAGAGTCACATCAACAGCTTGTTCCTACAGTGTGACGAATTCTGTAACAAAGGTGTCTGGGGACACGGGAAGACAGGGGTAGGTCTGTCCAGAGAGCAGCTGCCGGTGGGGAAAGAGAGAAGGGGAGGAGAGGGGTTGCGAGAGGGGGCAGCTTGGGTTGTCTCTCTAACATTTTCTTTCTTCAAAAATAAAGAGAGAGCTGAAGCAAGTATGGCAAAATGTTAACATCTGTTAGATCTGGTGGTAGGCACATGGCTGTCTGTTATATTATTCTCTGTACTTTTCAGAATGTTTAAAATGTTGCATAATAAAAATCTTTCAAATTAAATTGCAAAAAACAAGAAAGCTCTGTGTGTCGGGAGAAAAATCCTTCTGGAAGCCATGAAAGGGCTGGCCTGGGAAGGTGGGAGGTGGGCCGCAGGCTCCTGTGACAACCCCGGGAGGAGAGGGGAGCTCACAGTTAGGAGAAAGGGGAGAAGAGCCCAGCCAGCAGCTCCCTACCTCTGATGTGCTATGAGAGGGCGGCCTCCTGTGTGTGTGTGTATGTGCGCACGTGCTTCGGAACAACTCCACCTCTGTTCACCAGGGCGACCTTTGAGCGGTTGAGGAACACTGGACATCATCAAAGTAACCTCAGGCCCACAGAGAGCCTGGAGGTGCAGCCCCTTGCAGCTGCTGCCATGTCTCAGGAACAAATGGGTGTGCGGAGGGGACCTCAGGCCGGGGCCTGTGCTGCAGTGTGCTGGCTCCCAGGGGCCCCTGGGCAGCACATCCAGCCTGGTGGTCAACAGCAAGGGCTGCACATTGGAATCCCCCTCCCTTCTCTCACAGTCCTGGCTGAGAGAATAAACTGGCAGACTCTGGCAAAGCCATCAAGACCACCCAGTACACCTAGGCACATACCCTTTGACCCAGTAACTCCATGTCTGGGAATTTACTTTTCCCAGCTGTATAGTTGGACAAGTGTATAAACTAGTCACTCACTGCTGGGGGGACTGGAAGAGCAAGAGACAGGAAACCACCTAAACACACCTGGATAGGGGATGGGGGTAGATTCTCATGCAGCCACATGATGGAATAGTACGCAGTCATAAAGAGGGAAAAAGCACTTTACGGACTGGTATGCAAAGTTCTCAAAGGCTGCTGAGTGAAAAAATACAGGATGCAGGAGAGTGTGTGGGATATGCCAACATGTGTACTAAAAAGGTGAAGAAGGAATACTTGTAAGTAATTGCCTAAGGTCTCAGGATACATAAGAAACTGCTAAGAGTAGTTGCCTCTGTGAGGCACCTGGGTAGTTGGGGGTCACAGGTGAGAGAGGGATTTTGATTTTTAATAATTTTACCTTTTGTATCTCTTAAATTTGAAACTATTTTTTTTAATGGAAAATAACCCTCCGGAGCCCATTCCCCAGTCTGTGGTGCTGCTCCAGGGACGAGTGCTGACTTGGACCTGGGCCTGGGTTACTGATGGGCTGGTTCTCAACGACCACAGAGCTGTGCTCACCCCACACCCAGAGAGCCTCCCATTTGTTCTCTGGGGTGGGCCATGCCCTGGGTGAGAACTGGTCCTTGGGGAGGATGCTGAACGAGTCTGAGGCTTATGTCACTTACTGATCTGTGAACTGAGAACCCTCAGCTCTGCCTCTGAAGGTGGGGGTCCCTGCCCGCCCTGCCTCCATCTTTTCATCTTCCTGTAGCCTCTCAACCCTCGCACCCCGGGCCCAGGCACACCTGGTGGTCTTGTTCTAGGATGGGTGTATCATCCCAACCAGGTCAATGAGCCCCAATTCTGGGGCTGCTTTTTCTGGGAAAGGAAAGCTCTCTTTTTGCTAGATTTGCAGCGGGAAGATGTTAAGCTCAGAGCTGCTAGCAAACGAGGCAACATACAGGAAAGCGGGGCACATCCAGCTGCGTTTGCCCTGGTCATTTATGAGAGAACAGAGACAACTGCCTTTTCATATGGGTTTTCTGTTGCTTGCAACCAAAAGATTCCAGGCAAATACAAATCCCTGATGGTTCCCTTATCAAAACTGGGGTGACATGCCCCTTTCTGGTTAAGAATCACCCTCTTAGACAGTGTGGGAATGTGTGAACAGAGCTCCCCTACTGAAGCACAAACAAGAAATGCAGGAGGCAGCCCACCTGGGCCAGCTGTCCCCCTTCCCTCTGCCCCAACGCTGCCTGGATGCTGGCAACCAGCTTTTGTGATTTCCTGTGCACGCAGGAGTGGGCTGGGGCGGGGGGGGGGGGGGGCAGTGCCCCGGGGCGCTCCCCGCAGCTGCGGTGGAGGCGCCTACCTGTAGCAGACGCTCTCAGTGCAGGGGCTGTGCGCTCGGACAATGATGAAGACGTGCTGAAAGTGGGAGCGGATGTTCTTGGGGGTGAAAGGCAGCGCCCCGGGCTCCTGGAAGATGATCGTCACGATATCGTTTCCTATGTGCCTCTTTCTTAGGAGCTGGTGAACGGGAAACCGAGGGGGAGAGGGAAGCGTCATGGGTCAGCTCGAGGCTCACGACCTGCCCCTTCGGCTCTCTGACATCTCCTTCCGCGCAGCCCCCCGCCTCGCCCACTCTGCTCCAGCCACGCTGGCCTCCTGCTGCTCCTCAAACCCACCTGAAACATCTCCTCCTCAAGGCCCCTGCATAGACTGTTCCCTCTGCCTAAAACTTTCTTCCCCCAGATCTCACAAGGCTTCCCCCTTCCCTCCCTCCTTCAGGTCTTGGCTGAAATGTCACCACTGTCTTACCCATGACATCACCCCCTCAACCTCCCCCCTCTGCTCCTCTGCCCCCATTACTTAACACTTGTCAACACCTAGCACACAGCAACCTTTCCCCCTTCCTTTGGTTTCCTATCTGTCTTTTCCTACTGAAGTGTCAGCTCCAGGAGAACACGGGTTTTGTCTGTTTTGTTCGCTGCCCACTGCTGTGCCCTCAGTGCCGAAAGCAGTGCCCGGCACACAGCAGGCACTCAACAAATGTCTGTTGGAGAAGAGCACGGGCTGGCAGCCTGCTACCTGCTCAAGGCCATGCTTGTGGACAACAGCGGAGTTGGACCCAAGACCGTGGGCAGGGCCCCTTCCCCGGACATCTGTGTTGAGAACGTTGGGGCAGTGGCTTCAGATGAGCTCATGGGAGCCCTGTCCCTTCTCCCCTGCTTGTCACAGTTCTTGAGAAAGACTCTGTCATCTTTGCAGGCGATGATGCATTCATGGCGCTTTATTTACTTGCTGAAATTACACTGCTCTTATTTACATAAGTTTAGTTTTCAAGTAACTATTAGGAATCTCTGTTGGTGACATAAGGTCCACAGACACGAGTCACATGGAGTCCATGTGAGGTGGCCCACAGTGTGAAATCCAGCCACGCTCAGTTAGCTCTTTCTGTGTGTTTTACACTGGATTAAGTTAAACTGCAGGATAAAGTACCCATTTACTGTGGCCGGCCCTGGACGAGGCATTTTACATCCACATCTGAAAGCTGCAACCACATTTTAGCTTCACAACAAGCCTGAGGCATTAACTCATCCCACCCACTGTGATGAGAAACCTCAGGCTCTCAGGGTCCTAAGTTACTCCGCCATGGAGGGAAAGAGCCAGGATCTGAACCCACTTCTGCTTGACTCTACAACCCAAGCTTTTCCCACCACGCCGCCCAAATACCCAGGGGCAGGTTCTACTCGCTTCCTGTGTGCCTCCTGTGTCGGGCCCTGCCTCGTGCTCGGGTTCATGAGTGCAGGGTCCTCTCCCAGTGACCCTGAGACATGGGTGCCAGCATCCCATCCGTTTTATAGAGGAGGGCCCTGAGGCTCAGAAAGGTAAGACCACACAGCTAGGAAGTGGCAGAGAAAAGAACTCCAACTCAGGCCTAACGAGACCACGGCTCCTACAGCAGGTTATTAAGTGAACCTTCTGAAATCACTGATATTTGATCATTTTTGGCCTATAAAATCTACAATGTCACCTGTACCAATGGAAAAAGATATATACTCCCTAAACCATCAAACGTCTGTAGGGTTTCTGTTCATTAGAAACCACTCTCAGACAGAGTAGGCATGGTGTGTCCAGAGGAGCTCCCGGCAGTGAGCAGCAGCTGTTGTGGCCCACCCAGCACCCTCTCCTCCTGGAAGCCGTGCCCATGCCCTTTGGGAAAGCATCTCCCTGATATCTGTCAACATTTCCCGTTGAGCTGACCCCACTCACCCTCTCTAGGGGTGAGCATGGGCTTCCAGCTTGACCAGTCAGCCCATTCTATCCCCACCTTAGTTCTGGCAAGTGAGTGGTCTAATGAGATTCAGCCCCAAAACACTTCTGGGACACCTGGAAGGCACAGCTCTCTTTCCCCTTGGGTAGTTACGGTGGTGGGATGTAAGGTGAGGGTTGCTAGCGGGCATCTTTGCCACTACTTGGGAAGACCTGTGAATAAGGCCACAATGAAGAAAAGCAGAGGTGAGAAATGGGAAGAATTCCTAATGCTGTTTGAGCCCCTGGATCCAGCCATACCTAAAGCTACCCCTCTCCTAGTACTTGTAAGTTACATAATCCAGTAGATCCCATTTTTCACTTCTGCTAATTTAATTTATGCTTCTGTCACTTGCAGTCGAACTAATGTTGACTGATTTACCTTTTTTACCCCCACAGGACCCCTGATGACTCAAGAGACCCTTGAGGGGAGCTGGGGTAGCAGGGTGGCCAAGAAACAGCTAGAAAAAAGCTAACATCAAATGACACTTGATCTAGTCTCCAACCCCCAGGTGATTGGCTGTGGTGCAGAGGGTCTCCAGGGCCAAAGGCCCCCACCTGCTGCACAGGATGGTCCCAGGAGAGCCAATGCTGGGCAGGCAGCCAGCTAACTGCAGTGCGGAAGGAGAATGTCTCAGGGCTCAGCCATGCATCAGCTGGAAATCATTTGGGGCCCCCCACCCTGGGCCCCACTGACCTGTTGCCTGTTGTTGGGGGTGTAAGGGAGCAGGGTGGAGACGTGGAACATGATCTCGTAGTCCTGATATGTCGTGTAGAGGGAGTGGGTTCCCGTGGAGTCGGCTGAAACAGATACACCAGTTAGCACCACGTTTCCAAAACCTCTGAGCTTTTGCCATATCCCACATGCCATCTGTGTTAGTTTTTAACTTGACGTTTTCACTTAACTCCACCCTTTAAAATTAAATAAATTTAGATAAAAAAGGAAACCTTACGTTAAGCACTCACCAGACTGGTCAACATTTAAAACTCTGACAGTGTCCAGGGCTGGTAAGGATGTGGAGCGGTTGGAATCCTTTATGTGGCTGGTTAGGTGTGTAAATTGGTACAACCACTTTGGAAAACTTTTTAGTACTATCTACTGAACCTAAAGGTAGGCTTAAGTGATGGACCAACAAACACTTCATCTCCTAGGATCACAGCCCAGAGAAATCGTACACAGGTGCCCCGAGATACGAGTGCCAGTATTTTCAAATGTCAGTCCAAGGAGAGAATAAACAGGTATATTCACACCGTGGAGAAATGCACCACCATGAAAAGGAATGAGTCACGGCCACAACACAGGCGAATCCCACAGATACAATGCTGAATGAAATTCGCCAGACACAAAGGAGCACAGACTGTATGATTCCATTCACATTATGTTCCCAGACAGGCAAATTCTATTATTTAGAAACGCATATACAGGTAGCAAAACTATGAAGAAAAGAAGGAAACAATAATCATGACAGTCAGGACACTGTTCATCTCTAATGGGAGGCACATCTCAGGGAGAAGCATACCTGCTCGTGGGCACCATGTTTCAGAGGGGGAAACTGAGGCACAGGGAGTGGGCAACCTGCCCAAGGTTACACATACTGCAGTGAGCAGTGGAGTCTGGACTGAAACTCAGGCTGTCTGACTCCAGAGTGTTTTCTTAACTGTATTCGATGCTGCCTCTTGTGGGTTTCGAACTTCTCATAGGAAACAGATCGGAATCTCTAATCTTCAGCCCTAAAGGCCCTGCAGAGAACCCCGCCTGCCTCCGTCACTTCATGCTTCATGTTAATTCCCTGAACAACAGCCTTTAGACCTCAAGGCTTTTTGCCCGGGCTGTTTTTTGTTTTGCCTGGAATGCTTTTCCCTCGTTGCCTATTTTATTCCCACTCACCCTTCTCAGGTCACATGCCATGTTCTCAAGGCCTAGCCCCAACATGGGGTCAGGTGCCTGCATCATTGTGAACAGCCCCTTCCTGCCCAGGGAAGGCAGCCAGGAGGCTGTCTCTGCTGGATGCACGAGCCAACCCATAAACTCGGCCGTAAACAACTCCAGAATGTCACACGCACCCCTGGAAATCACTTCTTGGCCCTTTGGGGCACTGACGTCCACCCGCTTCATTTAATTGTACGTGCTGGGGAAACAGTGAAATAGACAGAGGAGTCCCTGGTCTTGGGGGCTTATGTGCTAGTGGAGAAGCTGTGATGGGTGAGGTCACTGCAGCCATGGTTGGCCAGTGCCAGAGCCCGGTGTGCTCCAGGTGGCCGTGAAGCCGGGGCACCCCTGCCTGTTAGCTGGGGAGACTGGCCGGGAGCACAGTTCCCTGGGGCCCTTGGAGAAAATCTGCTTCCCATACGGGCCACACAGCAGTGGCTGATGTTCATGTGAGCACTAGTTCTCTGTGAGGTGCTACACTGGGCGCCTGACCCTCACAGCAACCCAGTGAAGGGGCAAGATTTTGTGGGGAGCAGACGCCTGTCTGAGAAGGGGGATAACAGGTCTCCCACTCCTGTGCTGAGTGTACTGCCCACCCGAGCGCAGGAAGGAACACCACCTACAGTGTTAGTGCTCATACTCGCTGTGGCTCCTGTGCACTGGGCGTGGAGCGAGCAGCCCCCTACCCTGTCGGCACCCTGCCCACAGCACCCACCCTCAGAGCTCTGGGGGGCTGCACAGACCCGGCTGGGCTCCACACCGTGCTCCCAGGGGAAACATTACAGAGGAGGAAACCAGGGCGGGGAGAGGCGGAGGCTCTCCTACCCAAGACCACAAAGCCAGCAATGGGCAAAACAACATGCTTATTCCTCCTACTGCCTCCTTCAGCCATGGAGGTGAAGATGATGAGGACGACAGCCACTGGCACGTGCTCAGCATGTCACCCATCTCTCTAGGCCGGTCTCTCACCTGCGCCTCCACTTTCCGGATAAGGACACTGAGGCTTGGCCAGGCAACATAAAGAGCGAGCGATCGTGAGCAAGCCAGGACGACTGATCAGGGCTTTCCAACTCAGCCTGAGCAACTAACCCAACGGGAGTCCACCCCCCAGGACAATGGGCAGTCCTCTCCCCAGGGGGGCTGTGCCACCAGTTCACAGGGTCACCCATCCATCTCCCCAAAACCTCTCATCACAAAACATTTCAATGCCATATATCACACACAAACAACATACATGTATGCATACAAAGAACATGCTGTACCTGCCACCTGCCTTAAGAAACAGCCCGCCACCAATACTGTAACCTGAGTATCATTTTCTAGTTACATCTGCCTTCTCCCTGGAGAGGTAACCGCTACCCTGAACACTGTGTCTGTCACTGCCTGGTTTTCCTTTAGTTTCACTGTATGAGAACAAATCTCCATACAATATGTTGTTGAGTGTGCTTTTAAAATAATTGCTGTGTGAAAGGCGTGATTCATTCAGCACCCGCTCCTTGGAGACCCACTGTCCATGCTCAGCATCCAGCCCGTGGCGCTCCTCCAGGCTGCCCGCCACAGGGCACTGTGCCGTGGGACCTGCCATGGCTCTGCCCACGTGCTGGGCCCCATGCCGGACACTCAGGACGTTTCCCGGTGAGCACGGGCAGGTGACCTCGGAGGATATGTCTGGGAGGGCGGGTGCTGAGACCCAGAGTGGGTGAATCTCCAGCTTTACTAGCATATGCTGCTCCGTTCTCCAAAGTGGCTACACTCCCTGTACTCCCACCAGCGGAGTCCTCGAGCTCCCGCTGTCCCATGTCCTGGCCCGGGTGTGACCAGGCCTCTTGACCTCTGCCCACAAGATGAGAGCGCAGTTGGGGCTCCCGTGACCTGACCGGCTGCACCGCGAGGCCACTTACTCTTGACATCCAGCTGCGCTGCGTACTTGGTGAAGCCCTTTAGGCAGACCTTCTCCCCGATCAGGGAGAGGAACTCCTCGAAGGCCGGGCCGGCCTCCTCGTTGTTGTACATCTCCTCCTCCGAGCTCTGGCCGGCCTTGCAGTACAGGATGCCCACTTTGTGTTTCCGGCAGAGCTGCAGGGGCGAGAGCGGCTTTGTGGAGCAGGCCAGGCAGAGACGGCGGAGGGAATGGAACAAAGGGGGCTTTCTCGGGCGCAGGGCCCGGGGAGCTGCTGGGGTCCCTCAGGAATTCAGTACCACAGCCAGAGGGAGGAAACAGGTGTAGGGGCAACTGTCCGTCTGTCCCAACTGTCCCTCTCCCTCCCTGCCATTCCAGAGGTACCACAAGGTGCCCATGCCACTGTTCTCGCGCTTTCCACACAAAGCGGAGGGCGGCCGGCCATCCACTCTCTCGAGTGAAAGAGACTGTCACCTTGGCCAGCTTCCTGCAAGAGGTGGACTGGAACTGGCTAAGGTCCCGCAAGAGGAAATTCTGGAGAGCTCTGTATAGTCCATGTTGTCTTTTACAGGATGGGCCCCTGGTAAGTGTTTATTTTGTGTATCCCTGATTCCTGTGGTCATTGGTGATTAGACCACGGACAGTCATTTGATCTAAGCGCGGGCCAGTCAGAGGGGCTCCGGGACCGAGAGTCAGCTAGCTGGGGTCTGCGTGTGGCTGTAACCCTAACACCAAGTCGAGCTGTGGGAGGGCGAGAGAAGCGGAGGGAGGCAGTATGCAGAGAGGGAGAGGTAACACACACTCACACACACACGAACCTGGGGGCTGTCTCATGCCTAGACTATCTCCCTGCTGGGACCCAGTCCCATTCCTGCTCTTGGCACCCCAGAATTTGATAGTAGATCCTTGCTTTTACTGAAACTAGCTTGCGTGGGTTTCTGTTCTCTGGAGAAAAAAAAAAAGTGCCCAAGACAGAAGGAGCTGCTGGAAGGGGGCTGTAGGCGGCTGGCCCAGTGCCCCTTGCCCCCACCTGGCCCCCAGCTCACCCCTTGTTCGTCGAGCTTCAGCAGCTGCTCCGTCACCTTGGGCGTGCTGAGAGCCAGCCGAAGGCAGTGAATGTTAAGCTCGGGGATGACGTACTCCAGGGCGTCCTTCAGGGGCAGGCCCCGCCCGGTCCCGTGCTTCGTGGCCGTGGGTGTGGCGTCCTCCAGGATGGAGCCCCGCAGGGTGATGAGCTGTTCGAGGGAGAGAAGGAAGGTGAAGAGGCTCCCAGGACCCAGGAAGGGATCAGAACACAAGAGGCTGTCCTGCTCTCAAAGTGACATGTGTGATGGTCAGTAGCTGGGGGTTCTCGGGCTGGAAAGCACCGGGTCTGGATCAGGACTTGAACTTGCTGCCTCCTGGTTGTGTGAGCTCGACCACGTGACTTGCTATCCCCAGCCTCAGCTTCGTCTTTTGTGAAATGGGTACAGTGACATTATCACAGCCCCCAAGGAGTGATGGGAGGACTAAACGAGACAGGGGATGGAACAGCCTTCTTTGTTCAACAAGTACTGACTGAGTGCCTCCTAAGTGCAGTGAGTAAAACAAAGACCCCCGTCCTCCTGAAGCTGACACGCAGGTGGGGAGATGAGTCTGTCAGGTAATAAGAGGTAGAATGAATAAAACAGGCCCCACGAGGTGGGCACTCAAACACACATGCTTACTGTCATATCATAATAATATTACATGTATACTAATTACCATAAGTTCTTATGTAGAATACGGGCCTGTCTCGGACATCGGGTACCATCATGGATCTTGATTTGTGGCACTGGTTTTCAACCTGGTTTTCTGACAAAATCACCACTGGTGATTCTGATTTGGTTGGTCTGTGGTGAGGCCCTGGCATGTATGTCTGTATACGTACACTTACATATTTGTATACGTATATATTTACACACACACCCCCATTATACACTCTCCTTCTCTCCCCACTCCCCACCTCGTCGCCCTTTTAATACTACGCAGATGATCCTGATGTGCAGCCAGGGATGGAAACCTTTAGTCAAGCCAGTCACAGCCATCTCATTCCCTTTTCCCAGATGTTGCTTTCCAAGTTTACCCACAGCAGCCACATGACTAATTCCAGGCAACGAGATGTGAGGGGAATCCAGCTTGGGAGGACATCTAGGGGCAGATTTTCTTCCCTGGTCAAAGGAAAGCCCCTTTCCACCTGCCCGTTTTTTTCTAAGGACATTGGTGTGAGGGTGAGATGTTTGGAGCTGTGGCAGCCATCTCGTGATCATAAGGAGAGACAACAAGAGCAACAAATCTCACAGAAGTCAATCCTCACAGCTGCCTACCTCCAGACTTCTTGTTAGATAAATAAAATAACCTCGTATTTGTTTTAGCTATAATTAGTCAGGTTTTCTGTTACTTTGCAGACAAAGCAATTTCTGACTGATCCATGTTAATAACAAAGTCACATTTACGAAGACATAGTTCACTGTGCTGTATTTCAGACAGTAAGTTCTCAAACTATATGTACAGGTCTGCTCAGGGGAGATTTTACTATCTCCATTTTACAGACAAGAAAACTGAAGCTCCGAGAGGTCATGTGCCTTATGCGAGATCACCACAGCTAAGTGGCTGAACCAGGATTCCAACCCAGGTCTGACTTCTCCAAAGCTATGATTTTTCTCTTTGACATTTTTTTTAAAACTGTGAAATATAATCCACATACAGAAAAGTACATGACACATAAGGACAGTTCAAGGAATTATCAGAGTGACCACCTAGGTAATCACCACCCAGCTGAAGAAATACAGTTATTTCCAGCCTCCAGAAACACTTTTGTGCCCCTTGCCACCTCCACCAAAGGCAATGCTGTCCTGACTTTTAACACCATAATTTATTTCCGCCTGTTTCTGAGCTTCGTGCCTTTTGTGTTCTTTTATATCTGGCTTCTTTCTCGTAACACTATGGATATGAGATTCGACCATGCTGCTGCAGGAGGCTGACGTTTTTACCATGATGGATCAAATCCATTCTACTGTGGATAAGCACGGAAACTGTTTCCAGTGTTTGACAACTGTGAACAGTGCTGTTAGGAACATTCATGGAAGCACCTCTCGGAGCACACCAACACATTTCCTTCTGGGTTTATACCTAGGAGAGAAACTGCTGAATCGCCAGGCATGTTCATCTTCCGTTTTACTGAACTGCCAAATAGTTTTCCAAGCGGCTGTACCAATTAACACCCTGCTAGCCCTGTCTGAGAGCCCCACTGCTTTCCGTCCTCAGTCCCACTGGCTCACTCTTTCATCCACGAGGTGCTGCAGGCACCAGGCTCTGCCACGCTCCGGGCAAGGCCCTGTGGCTCCAGCATCACAGGGAGATGGCACAGCAGGGTGTCTGGGCAGGACCAGGGAAAAGACTCCCTCCACGGGATTGTTGGAAGTACCCAAAATGCACTCGGGGCTACGGTTTAAAGACGAAGCAGGATCAGTGTTAACTGGAAAAACATGCTCACCCTAAGTCAAAACACAGGAGACGGCAAAAGTAACGCGTCATGACACTGCCTCTAAGCACACAGCCCACCCTTGCCAAACAGGACCTGGGCAAGAGGCACGGGTGGAAGGAATGAAATGATCTCATGGTTGGGTGTTCCCAGTTCTGGCCTTGGTAACTAATAAACTCTTTTATCACATCTTTTTTATCACAAGTAGGGTAGTCTTGAAACATCATGAAAAGCAAGGATATCGGATATTGTTTTGCCCTGCCAATTTGGGTGGCCGTGGGATTATGGATTTTGATTAATGCACCGACAGGATCGGCGTCTTTGTATCCCGCTGACACTGCCCCACAGCGCCCTCTGCTGGGGCAAAGGGACAGCGTGGACCAGAAATCCTCATTCTCTTCCACACTGGGGACAGGTGGCCTACCATCACTTTTTTGGCTTGACTTGACCAAAGACTTGACCAAAAGCCATTACTTGAAAAGCTCCCAGCTTTCCCTTCCCTGCTGGGGATAATAAGTAGGGCACCGCTACCCTCCACCTGGTCCCGTCCACTGTCATGTCCTACGTGGACTGGGACAGCAGCCTTCTCCTGGTCTCCCCGCACCTACCCCAACCCTACCCTACTCCAGTCCATTCTTTTCCTAGCAGCATGGGTCAGATCATATCTCTCTTCTGCACAGAACTGGCTGACAGCTTTCCATCTCTCTCCCAATAAAATCTAGACTCACTGCTCAGCCTGCAAGACCCTGTGTGCTCTGACCTTTGATGACCCGCATCATGTCACTGAGCCGAGAAAGGGCCTCCAGGCCAATGTCAGCAGGGAGGTTCCCATTTACACAGGTTGCTCTCCACCGGCTCCTGACTCAGATGCACCCCTGTCTTTCCCTGCGCTGGGTGTGGGGTGCACTCCCCCCAAAGAGCTCTTCCTGGGAGGTCACTTAGGAGTCAGTGTGTCTTGGTTCGAATCCCAGCTCTATTTCATCTCTAGCTGTGTGACCCTGGGCAAGTTGCTTAACTTCTCTGTGCTTGATCCTCGTTTATGACATGGTGGGGGGTAACAGTGCCTGCTGCGAACGGTTGCAAAGACTCGGTAAAATAATCCACGTAGTGTCTATTACCACTGTGCCTGGTACACAGGGAGAGCCCAATGTGTGTGAGCCACTGTTACAGGCACACATGTGTCAAATGTATTTATACACAGCCATATATGTAGTTAAGAATTTTAAAAAATCTTAACCTTGACTAAGAAGCTACTTTTTTTCCCACTTAACAGTATGCTTTAGAGATTATATGACACAATCAGAGGTACCTATTGAACATAAATGAAGTTCCAAATGAGATTCACTATTACACTTGCTTTTTTCACTTAACACAAGATTCTCCCTTTTCTACTTTGTACACTTACATACTGTTTAAATTCTTAAGTGACTTAGTTTTTCAATTAAAAAAAATTCGAACCTCTAATCCTAACAAAACTAAGGCTGTCAGAAAGTCACGTTTGGGACCAAAGGGAACCCACTGTCCCTGGCTAGATGGCGTCCCCTATGTCCTGGAAGAGACAGTCTCAGCAAGGGGCTGAGGACAGAGCAGCCCTGGTCTGGGGCTCATTTAGGCATGTGGTGCTGAAGCCCAGCTCCAAGTCTGTTCCCGCCCCGGCGGGAAGCTCAGCGCTGCCAACGCTCACATCCCATCTGCTGGGAGATGTGGGCCCATGACTGTCTGCTTGGCGGCTGGGGGCGGCCATCTGGGGTGGGCCAGCCGGCTGGCTTGGAAAACAGCCTGGGGCCTCGTTCTAGCCCCCATGCTATGGTTTATGGGGGCTTGAGAAATGTGCATGTGGCCAGAAGGACAGAACTCTGTCCGTGAACTCAACCCTCGCTTGCCAGCACGGCTCTCTGACCTCTCAGGAGAGAGTGACGGCCACAACATCAGTGTCATCACAGTATCTGCCACTCCGAGCACTCACCACCCTGCACTTATCACCTCATGTGTGCCAGTTCGGGAGAACCTTCCCACTTTCCCAGTAGATAGGGGACAAACAGCACAAGCCTATTTTACAAAGAAACTGAGGTGCCTAGTGGTAAAGCCACTTGCCAAATGTCATATGGCTATTGAGCAGCAGAGCCAGACCGAACCCCAGGCTGTCTGTTCCCAGAGCCAGAATTCCAACTCAACCCAACAGGTGAGTGCTTAAGAGCATGGGCTGGGGACCCAGGAAGTCCGGGTCCACATCCTGGCCCTGCCCCTGGAGGACCCTGACAAGTGATGATCTCCCTAGGCCTCAAAGTCCTCATCTGTAGAATGGGGATGATAATGGGACCCACATCATGGGACAACTGAGAGGATTCAAAGGGTCCGTGCATGTAAAACTTAGAACAGGGCCTGGCACGAATGCGTGCTAGAAGTGTCAGCTCTTCTTACTACTGTCATTACTGCTTGTGAGCCATGGGACCTCTGCTCTGCCTCCACGGCAGGAAGGGCCTTAGGAAGGCCCTCCCTCCAGCCAGATGATGAGGCCTCAGGCCTGAGTGCCCCACAGGCAGCACTGCAAGGGGTTGGGCCCAGGACTGAGTATGTGTGTGGCCTGCATGTGTGTGAGGGTAGAGAAAGACCTGCTTGTGGCTGTGAACCTCACAGTGGGCCACAATTCACAGGGCTGACTGGAGTGTGACAAGGGGAGAGTAGACTGAGACCCCTCTCAAAGGCTAACCTCACTGGGCTGGCCCCAAGCGCCAGGCCCAGCAAGGCTTACTTTTTATGGGCAACCTCCCCACGGCCACACCACGGTCCTGGGAGACTGGGATTCCCGTGGGGAAAACTGAGCCTCTGAGGGAAGCCACATGCCCAAGGTTTCATAGCTGTTGAGTGGCTGTGCCAGGCATGGTCCTGCCTCGGGACCTTTGCGCTGGCTATTCCCACACCCTGGGACATCCTTCCAGATGTTCACATGGCTCCTTCTCTCATCTCCTTCAGGTCTTTTACTCCAATGTTCTCTTCCCAGTGACACCTCCCTTGACCATCCTGTCTGAAAATCTTACCACCCCCACACTTACCTCTCTTCTTTGCTTTACTTTCCACTTGGCCATCATGTACCGTGTTGTACAATTTACTAAGGTATCTGCGTACTGTCTGCCTCCCCCATGAGAATGCAGTCCCAGGAGCATCTTTCCTGCCTTATTCACTACTGTTCTCTCAGTGCCCAGCACAGGGCTGGCCGGTGGTGGTGCTGAGTGAATCTCTGTGGCATGGATGAATGCCAGAACTGTGCCCTTGGGCTGCGAGGGCCCCATGCCCAGCCTGGGGTGGGTCAGAGCTAGTTTTGTGGGTGCTGGGGGTGCGAAGTGGACGGAAGCAGTCACAAGCCAGGAATGGCACCAAGTCAGTCTCAAACCTACTGAATAGGAATCACAGCAAAAATGTTACCCCCTGACCCAGCATCTCCACACCAGTCTCACAATGCTCAGTATGTACAACGTAGTCTGGTATTAAAAGAAAAATTCATTCTAAATATTCTGTTTCTGTTAAAAAAAGGAAAAACCCAGTAACATAAAACACTGGCACTAAGTTGAGTTCGTAACTCATGAATGGGTCTGATGGACAGTCCGAGCTGAGTCAGTGGAACCCCAGAGGCGGCCAGGCAGTGGCTGGAGTGGAGGCCAACACCTTGCACTTACTCGGGGTGCTCTAGGCAGGTCCTTTACCCTCTCTGTGCCTGCTTCATCATCTGTGAATGAGGAGAGCAGTGCCATCATCGTAGAACTGTCATGACATTTAAGTGAGCGAATATACAGAACAGGCACAGGAAACGCCTGACACACAGCATTAAGCAAACCAGCTGCAACATCACTTGTTAGTATATGACTGCCATTGTCATTTCACCTGGCAGCTGTCACCTCACAGCCTGCCCTGGTGCTCATCTGGCCAGAGCGGCGAGGAGAGGGAGGAGGGCGCTGGGGAGACAAGGGGCCAGTGACCACCTGTGGTCTGGGGCACCAAGTTTCGGGGGCTGCCTCCCTGAGGCAGCCACAGAGCCTCTGTGTCATCCCGCTCCCTCTCAGCGGGAAGGCCTGCATGAGGGGATGGGGCTGCGGCCCTTGGTGCAGCATCTGCCGGTCTGGATGAGGTCCAGGCTTGGCTGGCCCCATATCCAAAATCCCTGGCAACAGCTGCCTGCCCTGCTGGGTTCCTGTGTCTGCGCAAAGGCCAGGCCCAAGGGGGATGGGGCAACGCAGGGCTGAGGGAGATGTATCTTGGGGGCCTGTCCAGCTGATGACTGCCCCATTCTGGAAGGGTCTTCCTTTTGGGTCTTTGGAAGTCTCCATCATTGCTGCTGGCTGAGCTCCCCTCCTTTTGCTAGGAACTGCCTCACCACCACCTCCAGGTGGCTCTGACAGAACTGTCAATCACAGTGCCCTGCCCAGCTGCCGGACCCAGGGTAGAGCACATGACCTAGATCTAGCCAGTTTCCTCTGTCATCCCTGATGACTAGCCCAGGGTGTGGGCTTGTGATCCAAGCAGAGCCAATCAGAGTCCTTCCCAGAGATTGAGGAGGTAAGAGTCTAGTGGAGAAAGTATAAAGACGGAGAAGATCTGAGCAGCCAGTCTCTATTTTCCCATGACATAGAGAGAGCATATTGGTGGCAGAATAGTGTGACATTAACAATGCAAAAAAAAGCAGCAGAGCCAGCTGATCAAGAGCGATAAGGCGGCAGAGTTCTGGTGACGTCATTTCAGTGCCTGGGTCCAGCTATGCCTGAAGCTATCCCTACCCCTGGATTTGCAGTTACGTGAACCAAGGAATTCTATTTCTGGCTTAAACCAGACAGAAGTAGATTTCCGCCACTTACAAGTTAGAGTCATTTTCGAGCAGGGTGCCCCCAACAGGCCTTGTTCCCTAGCCACACTGACATTCATTCCAGGGGAAGACGTCTCCCCAAGCCAGAAGGAAAGAATTAGTGCAGGGAGTGTTCTGAGCTGATCAATATCAACAGCAGTGCCTGCTGCTGAGATTCCCCAATTCCTGCCCTGCCAGAGACTTGTTGCCTTAATTCTCCTTACTGTTCTGCAGGACCCCTCAGGATCCTGAAAGAAGCCCCTACATCTCTCCCTTTATTTCTTATGCTAACCCTACTTAATCTTTTGCAAATGAAAGACTCTTGGGCTCTGCAGTCAGGCACACTGGATTCCAATCCTGGCCTGGCCACTTACTCACTGATGTCTTTGAGTCTTAGTATTCTCTTCTGCAAAATGGGGGGACTCACAGGATTGCTCTCTTGAGGTTGTTGGAAGGCTTATAAGAGGTGAAGCAGGGGAAGCACTTGTCCACAGAACCTGGCAAGTATAAGGGCTTACAGATGCAAGTGGCTCTTATTTACATAATAATAATGGAAGTGATGGGGACCTACCTCACGGGTCCGAAAGATGATCCTGTACTGGTACTGAGGCCCATGGTCCTTGTGGTCCTCCAGCTTCTCCCGCTTGATGCTCACGGCCACGGGCCCCAGCTTCTCGTCCACACCAAAGTAATTGGCATGCTCTGAGAGGGAAGAGCAGGGAAGTTCAGAGTCAGCTCTCCAGGAAGGAGGGGTGATGTCCCATGGCTGGCCTGCTGAGGGGACAGCTGGGGAAGGCTCTGGTGCAACTCGTGGGGTCCTGGTCACACAAACCTCATGCCTGGTCATGGCCACACTCAGTGGAGAGGTCAGAAGAGGTAAAGCCCACCTCACTACACCACCTCTGCCAGTCACAGACGAAGTTTCCTGAGTCTCAGTGCTCTCATCTGGGACATGGGAAGCCCACATGCAACCCACAATTCACAGAGCTGATGTGAGGGTGAAATGAAGGGAAAAATAAAAAATGCTTAATGCAGCGCATACCATGTAATAAAAGTAGCCTTATTGTGGTTATCCCACATTTGCAGGTGTTCATCAGCTTAGTTGCCAATTAGCCTGTGAAGTGGCTAGATTCTAGTCTAGAGAGCCTCCTGCCTGGCTGAAGTCCAGACTCTCGACTCATTAGGTGTATGGCCCAAGTCACTTGGTAACATTCTCATCAGTACAATGGGATCAGGAAGGAGGGACCCAGCTCTCAGCCCTGTTGTGAGGATTAAATAGGTTAATTCGCATGGAGCACTTAGCACAGAGCCGGGCACACAGTAAGGACATGGCTATTACTACCCCCAGGGCATGATGTTTGTCACAGAAAAGGACCATAACTCAAGTCCCTAAGCATCACCCTTGTCTAACCATGTTTCTAGAGCCATAGGAAACTTAAACACTGTTTTTTCCCTTTGGTGACAGAGTCTTTAACAAGTCACAGAGGAAGTCTCTTCTCTCCCCAAAATGACAGCTGTCTCTCCTTCAAAAAAAAAAAATACTGCTGTCTTATAATTGTTCCAGGCAAACAATTCTTCCTGATGGATAACCCAAGTTATCTCCTGCTTGTGGTGGATGCCCACCAGCAGTCTGTCTCGACTTCAGTTCCTGAAGTCACCATCTACCCACTGCCAGAAATTCCTTCCCATCCCAGTGCTCTGAATAGTTAAATGATGCTTCCTATTCTCAGGAGATGCTGTTGGGACTCAAAGGCTTATCTAAGACTCAAATAATGTGTGTTAATTACTGGCCCCAATCAGAACAGCACCTGCAGTGGGGTAAACAATCTCCCCAGCTTGTCAGGGAACAGATACCAGTTCATTCCTGAAACAGGTGCAGGGGCTGTTTATTTTGTTTTGTTTTGTTTTCCACCACTGCGTACCCGGTACTTGCTGCCGGGGCAGGGCCTGGCACAGAGGGAATGAATGAGCAGTGAGTCTCAGAGACACGCTGGGGCCCGCCCGCGCCCCACATCACCTTTGCCCACGAAGTAATCCTGGTAGTAGCGGGCGCCCAGGTCCACGTGCTCGATGCTGTACTGCCGCGGGCGACTCTGCGTTCTCTGCTGCTCCTTGGGCACCTCCAGCACCGAGATGCTGGCGTTGGTGCGGTAGGCGCTCAGGGCTGGCTCCGGCGGGCGGCCCTCGCCCGGGGAGCCCGTGGCCGCCCGGGAGAAGCTCACGTTGCGCTCGCACTCGCCGCCGATCTCGTTGCGGAAGTGCGGGCAGCTGAGCAGCAGGTCGTTGCTGTTGTCGTCGCCGAGGTCCTGCTCCAGGTTCTCCTTGCAGTTCAAGTCCTCCGTGCTGGTGAAGGCGGGGTCCAGGCCGCCGAGGCCGTGCGCCCGCGACGCCGTGAGGGAGGCCATGGCAGAGGCGGCCGAGGCCCCTGTGGTCGTGTTCCGCCGCTGGGCCGTGGACGCCCGGTTGGCGGCCGCCTCATTGAGGTCGAACAGCATGCTCTGCACGTCGAAGTGGGCGAAGCTCTTCTGGCAGACCCACGGCCTGCTGGCCTCCGGGGGGCTCCGGCCGTCCTCAGCCTCCCCTGGGCACCGAGCCGCTTCGCCCTCCGCTTTGCTGCTCCGCAGCTTCCGGAAGATGGACGAGTCCACCGTGTCCCCGCCGCCCAGGCCCCGCACCGGCTTCTTCCGGGCCTTCTCCTTCTCCTTCACCGGCTGCAGTGGCAGAAGGCCGTCCTTGGCGGGCTGCCCGTTGCGGGCGTCCCCCTTGGCTCCGCTGCCGCCCCCAGCGAGGTGTGGGCCAGGATCAGGCCGCAGGAGCTCGGAGAGGTTTTGGGCGCCCCGGGCCTCGGGCTGCTCGTTGCGGAACTCATTGAGGATGTCGAAGAAGCTCTGCTCGGGCACGCCCTGCACGTCGATGGAGGACGTGCTCCCGTACTCGCGGAACAGGGGCAGTGCCCCGGTGTGCCGGGCCCCGCGGGGCTCTGCTGCGTCCTCCATATCGCACTCGCTGAGGGTGATCTCGCTGCTGCTGCGGTGCCGCAGCGGGAGGAAAGCCCTTCCGGGGGACCGGGGCCACCCGTCTTGGAATTCCACATCTTTCGACCTCCTCCTGGAGAGTCGGTGGAAGGCTTTGGACCCTGAGGAAGTGGGTGTGCCGGTGGGGGGCTGTCCGTTCTGAATGTTCCTCACTGAATGGGCCACTTTTGTGGCTTTTGGGCCGTCTGTGTCCTGTGAGGGGCTGGGGTTGCTCTGCTCTCTCAGGGCCTCCCGCTTGGGCGGCCAGTCGGCCACTCTTGCGCGCACACCCATCTTGGGCACCGCGGGGGTGGTGGGACTGGGGCGGGTTGTGGCATTGGCGGGGCTCTCGCCCACAGGTTGGGGCATGCTGCCGTTCTGGACCCAGAATCCCATGGGAGTGAAGTCCCCTGTGTGCGGCCCAGGGAGGACATCGGCGGCCCTGGCCCCACAGCTGGCTGCCAGGTCCACACCATCGCTGGGAATGGGCCGATAGGTGGTCATAGTCCACGGGTTCTGGAGTGCTACTGGCCCCTGTTAAGCCGAAGACTAACTTTATGGGGTCCCCTGTCCCTCAGCCATTGTTCAGGGCCACCAGTCCCAGGATGAAGGATGCTGGTCCCTGAAGCCTGACGGGAAGGTTGTGAGACTGTGAAGTCCAGTTCTCCACCATCGCTGTGGAAAACTGAGCCAGGACAACCTCGCGAGGCAGGCGCTGTCCCGCGGGCTCCAGACTGAGTGGCTCAGCAGGACAGAGCAAGCAGCAGATGTGCGCCAAGGCCAGCAGGCTGCAGGGGTGCCTTCCCCGCCATGCTGAAAAGGGAGAAAAGGCAAAGGTGAGATGTGACGTTACTGCTCCCAGAGAATGACCTTTTTTGGGTATTTTTTTGGACAGTTTTACTCATTGAAAAAAAAACAAACCTTTTTATTATGGAAATTTGCAAACATACCCAAAAGCAGAAATTTTCAAACATACCCAAAACCCATCAGTTTCAACACCACCGACTATTTGCCATTCTTGTTTCATCTGTCTCCCCACTCCTCTGCTTTGTTTCTGACAGAATATTTTAGAATAAATCCAAGACATCAGGCCATTTCACCTATAAATACTTTAGCCTGTATCTTGAGCAGATAAGGCCTTCAAAAAAAAAAAAAAAAACAAACCCACAATACTTTTCTCATACCCACATAGTTAAATAAGAATTCTTTAATGTCATGTGTTACCTCGTCTGAATACATTTCCCCCCTGTTGTCTCAAAGGTGTCTTTTTAAGAGTTGTTTTGTTCAAATCAGGATCCAAGTTAAGACCTGTATTCTGCTTAAGTCTTCTCTACTCTACAGCCCCTCCTCCTCCCATTTTGACGCTATTTACTTGTGGAAGGAAAGGGTCACTTGTCCTGTGGAGCTTCCCACTTTTGAGGACCTGGCTGACTTTTCCCTGTGGTGTCAATGAACATGTTCCTCTGCCCCTATGAGTCCTGTCTACTGGTGGCTGTACGCAGAGGCTGCACTGTTGTCTACCTGACCAGCCACCCTGCCAGAAAGGAAGCAAAAACATTGGAGGAATCACCATGAGCACTGGTGGACTTGGGGGAGGGAATGTCTCCAGAAATCTACGTGATTAATAGATACTATGAGGGCTGAGAGATCAGCTCCTGTCACTACTTTGCTGAGATGTCCCCAGTGGCTTCTTATTGCAGTAGAATAAAATCTTAATTCCCTCTGCTGGCCTACGAGCCGCACAGGACTGGCCAGTCTCCCTGATGCCTCTCCCCAGCCCAGACTAAGATCCTATCACACTGGCCTTCTTCTCTGTTCGTCTGACATATGAAGCCCCATCTGGGATATGTGGGTGTCCCTCCTCGGTTCTTCACCAGGCTGGTTCCCTCGCCTGATGCCCACTCTTCAGGGAAACCTTCCCGAACCACTCTAAGTCCTATCTCCTCAAAGCCTTTCTCTGACACACACTCTGCTTTCTTCTTTTTCCTTAGCAGTTAACCACTAACTGAAATTAGTTTCTTCATCATCTATTTACTATCTCCATCACTAAACAATATTCCAGAATGGCAGGGGGGTCTGTGTTGTTCAATGACGTAGCCCCCAGCCCCAGGAATAGTGTCCAGGATACTTGCTCACTATTTAGTGTACGAATGAGTGAACAGACAGCCCATTCCTAACCTGATGTGTAAGCAATCCTGACGTGCAGACCTCTGGGGAGGGGAGGTCATTCTGCCCAGCAACGTACTCTGCAAGGTCCTTTCCCTTTGTCTCTACCTTGAGCTTCTGGAAGATGAAACCCTTGGCGGGGAAGGAAGAGGAAAGTGGATCATGGCCTGTGGCAGAACCTGTCCCACCAGCTGTGCCCCTTTCTCCTGCCAACAGAGCAGATTCTGTTCAGGGCAGTGGAGTGCTGGGCTGGGCTAGGCTGGGCTGGGCGTCTGACTCAAGATGACCAACAACTTTTCTTCCCCTTGGATGGTGGAGCTGGACATGGTCATTGTGGTCAGTGACTGTTGGTACTTTCTGAGTGAGGAGTGGACACGTCCTGTGTGTGAGTGTGTGTGTACGTGTATGCACATTTCATATCTCGTGCCCACAGGTATGAAGTTAGCTGGCAGAGAGGGACCGAGGTGAAGCATGAAGAAGATTCATGGAGCCAAACAGAGAGGGGGGCCTACAGCCTCAGAGAAAATGAGAACCAGGTGAGGGGAGAAGTGGGGGTGGGGAGCAATAGCACACCCTCTTCCTGGTTCCCCATCAGCACAGGAGCACAGAAATATTCCTGAAGACACTGCGGGGAAGGGGTGGAGAAGGGGCAGAAAGTTGCAAGTCCCCAGGGCTGGGGTGGTTAAGGGAGACAGGCCTGGGGCCAGGTGAGGCTGCTTCTGAAAAGCGCACTGGGCCTCAGCTCCTGCAACCGAGCCCTGCAGGAATGGGGACGCCTAGTGATGGGATCTTTCAAGAGGAACCAGAAATCCAGAGTTATATGCAACATCTCCCAATTTGAGAAACAAAACAGCTAAAACAACAGCAAACTAACATGCAGAGATGATTTCTAAGAGGATTTTCAAGAAACTGCTCAGAGCGGTTGCCTCTGGGGAGAGAAACTGGGTGTCTTTCCCCTCCACTCCCAGCCCCCCTCCCCTGCTTCATTTTTCCCCCTTGGTACTTATGTATAAACTCACTTATTTCTCTGATTTTTTTCCTGGCTTCCCACCCAATAAGAACGTGAGCTACTGTATATTCCCAGAATGTATGTTTCTGAAGAGGAAGGAGCTTTATCTGGTATTGCATACCACTGGCTCCTGTTTGCGTTACTTGCCCGTATTTCTAGTCAACAGATAAATACCTCTTAACAACATTACCAACAAACACCACAATGAGGGTCAACAAAGGATGTGGGCCAGACTGCGGCCAGGGCTGCTGGTCTGCGACCTTTGGTGACCAGCGTACAGCTTCAGCTTCACCAGAGATGAGGGCCTGAGGGGCCCTGGATCTGAGGCCAGGCTGGGGTATCCAGGCTGGCTGAGGGCGCTTGACAGCCCAGCTGTATCCTTGGGTCAGCCTGGCAGAGTTCGGAGGATTAGACCTTTCAGGCCACGTTTGGGCTGGTTGGGAAAAGTGCTGGCCCTGACGTGACCCTGACTTATGCAAACACCTTGGACAGATGGACTTCGCTGATGGCATTTTGTTTCTAGCTCAGTCAGAAACCCCCAATTCGTTTTGCTGCCTTCTGTGAAAACACACAGATGTTCGGGAGGCCCCGGTCTCTTTGCACAAATCCCTTCCCTGAGCAGGTGCAGCCAAGTCTACCCGTGACGCTCACAGACTGAGGGTGTGACACCCACAGCCTCTCTGGGATTCAGGGACTGGCACACACTGGTCCCTTTCCAGCTGTCTCTGTAGAGCTCTGATCTTCCTGATGGGGAACCCCTGTTAGGAGAGCCAGCCTGCCTGGGTTCAGACACTGGTGTGCCACGGACTGGTTTCTGAAACTGTGACTCAATTTCAATCTGTAAAATGGGGATAATACCATCTCCCTCACGGTCAGTGCTGTTATCACCATTCCTTCGTGTATCTTTGGCAGGAGTTCTCCCTACTCGCCCCAGTTACAGAAGCACAGCAGGGGACCTCAGCTGAGAGCATGAAAGACTGGAGGGTGTCCTGCAGTGGTTGGGGATGTCGACCTGTCTTTTCCTGCAGTGTGACTTGCTAGGCATGCTTGGGTTCCTTCCTTCCAGTGTTCTTGACTCCTGCCTGCTTGCTACAATTGCTCCTCTGGCCTCCTGTTGATTCTGTAAGCCACTGATGAATCTGCTTCCATCCAAGGCTGTCAAGCATGGCTCTGCTGCTGGCATTTGAGGACCCTGACTAATACTCGGTGCTGTGTGCAAGGAAGGCAGCTGGGGATGGTGGATGGGAACAAGTAGGGCCCAGGCAGCAGCACCATGAGAAAGAAGCAAGTGGCAGTGGGAGGGGAAGGTGGGATGCATTCCTGGCTGCAAGGAACAATACCATCCAGTGGTGTCTCGGGCAATGAAGACCTTTCATTCTCTCATGTGACAAGGAGGCCAGATACCAAGCCCCACGATTGGTACCGTGGAATGACATCAAGCATTTTCTCTTTCTCCCCCACCTGCCTTCCCTCACTGTGCTGCTGGCTTACATCTTTGGCGTGTGGCCTCACGGTCACAGCTGGCAGCCACAGCCGTGCATCTCACTGAACCATCGGCAAGGGTTAAAGAAAGGGATGATGTAAGAGTGTTCTTCTTAGAGATCTGACCCTAATCAGGAAGGAGGGTATTTGCCAGAACATTTACCCTACATACACAGACTTTCTTTTATGTCTCACTGGCCAGGTGTTGTCACTTATGGCCACTCCATTTGCCAGAGAAGATGGTTAAGCCAGAAGCTGTGGCCATCCTGATTGCCCTTGGGCCACTGAGGACTTATCCCCGGGGCTGGCCACACTGGTTCCCTGAAAACATCAGGGTCTGTTATAAGAGCAGGCAACTAATGGTGTATCTGTGTAAATGCTCCAAGACTGTCATTTGTGAAGCTGCGGGACTCTGAGCTGAGAGGATGCTCTCTTATCAGCTTCCAAAGCCTGGAAGCTAGACTAGCGGACAAATAGGTAAGCACCATGGCCCAGTGTCCTGGCTCTAAAGAGCCCTGCTGTCTGGGGCCACAATGTCTGCCGGAACCTCACAGGGCAGAGAAGGAGGGAAAAGCACGGGCCTTCCATCGGGAGACACTTCTAGTTTGCTTCCCCAGCCGCCATGACTGCTTCTTCCAACAACAGCCCAGATTTCCCTCTGAGAACCTGCCCTCTCTGACTCCCATCCAATGGGCTAGTCAGGAGCAAATCACATGACCCAACCAGAACCAGGGACCCAGTGATGTCTTCGCTAGGAGTGCTGGAGCTGAAGACTGCTTTTCCCTCTTACCCCGAGTTGGAGAGGATGTGAAGGATGGAATCATCGTAGGCATTCTGTGACCATGAGGGGAGAACTGTCTGTAAAAGGGGCTGAGAGTTAGAGACAGTCTGGGGGCTGTTGTCATCATTTGAGTCTCTGCATTAAGCCTGGACCTGAAGCCAACCTGATTCCACTGCCTACCACTGGACATTTTTGTTACATGACAAAACAACATCTGTAACAACAGCTACCATGCATATGACACTTCTGTGGCCCAGGCCCTTGTCTACAGCAGCTGACATTTATTATCTCTCTTAACGCTCACAGCAATTCCATGAGGTAGGTATCATCATTATCTCCACTTTACACATAAAGAAACTGAGGAATGAAGTAATGTGTCCAAGACCATATGATTATGAGGTCATAGAGTTGGGACTGACCCCAGCTGCTTCATTCCTGAAGTCAGGCAGTCCTGAGTTCAAGCACCAGCCCTCCCAGTGATCATGGACAGAGTCTTCATGTTCTCATTTTCCTCATGGTGACACACAGTAAAATATCTCTAGATCCAACTGCTCTTCTGAGTTTCAAACTTAGGTATTCCCCTGCTTACGTGACATCACCATGTATATATCTCACAGGCATTGCACACTGAACATTCCCAGCCTGAACTCTTGATCTCTCCCTATCCACAAAACTTGCTCCTTCTCGGGATAGTCAGGATGGGCTGAGCTATGCTGCACTAACAAAGATTCCAAGTGCTCAGAGGCTTACACAACAGAAGTTTGCTTCTTGTTCATACTGCATGTCCATCATGGATTGGCCAAGGGCCCCAGTCGTGCCAGCTTCGCTGCCAGTTGAGGAAGCAGCCTTTCACCTGAGACCCCACACATCTCAGGGGAGAGACATGGTTGAACCATGCGATGGCCCTGAAAGTTCCTGCTCAGGTATGACATGTGTCACTTCTGCTCACATTTCATTCACCAAATCAGGTCATACATCCAAGAGATGTCAACAGGATGGTACACCAGAATATTTGTCAGAGCAGGAATGCAACTGGTCATCTGCTTCTTCTCACTGAAAGGCACTTACTTCCATGCAAGGGCTCAAACTGGAAACATCAATGTCATGTTTCATGCTTCCTCTCCCTCACTCTACATGTCCAATCCACCACTCCACGTCCTGTTGACTCTCCCCATAGCAGATCTGAGTCCATCCTTCTCTCCCACCAGCCCTCTGGTCTAAGCCACCATGCTTCACAGATTCACTACACCACAGCCTCACTGGTGCCTCTGCTTCTGTTCCCCTCTCTCGTAAAGGCCCTTTACCACACAGCAAGCAGACTGATCTTAGGATAAAATTCAAAACCATCCTCTCAGTCCTCCAGGCTCACTCCCCTTCCCTCTGCTCTTGGAGCGCAGGCCACAAGGTCCCTCTTTCAGTTTCCCTCACACCCATCCTCCCTGCTGCCTCAGGACCTTTGCATATGCCATTCCTGCTCCCCTTCTGTTACCCAGGTAATTCTTTCTCAAGACTCGAGATAAATGCCACTTTCTCCACATGAATTTCCCTTCTCAACAACCTAGTCAATCCCCTACCCTGAGCTCTCTGCATTTCTCTTTGGTGGTACCTGCATCAATATGTGCAAGCAATTTACCATGGAATTGATGGTCTGCTGTTTGTGAGGCAATGAGTGATGCCTCACTGCCTGTATCCCTAGCACAGGCCTGACACACTGGAGGCCATTAATAAAATGTCTGCTAAATAAATGAATGGATGGATCACAACCTCATTCTGGACCAGGGAGCACTGTCTCCGCTGGGGTCTGTGACCTGAGGGTAGGAAGGACGTGTGTGGTGCCCAAGTGTGTCTGCCACTGGGAAGAAGCTGAAAGCAATGTGCAGAGTAGGTGTGTGTGTGTGTGTGTGTGTGTGTGTGTGTGTGTGTGTGTGTGTGTGTACACTGCCCTGTCACAGGCCTTTGGATGAGAGGGGGCAGGCAGGTATCTAGGGTCTCCTTAGAGACACAGCCTTCTGTGTCCAGGGCCGCCCTGAGCTACTCCAGGTGTTTCTCCTTCATGGAAACATGATCTACTCATTGCGATGGGGGCTCAGTGGGACCCCAGAGCTCTGGGTAGCTCAGGGTTGTGGCACCAAGTCTAAGGGCTCCTCTCAGAGGCCCACGGTGGGGGTGACGGCTCCCCAGAAACGCACTGGCAATTCAGCAGTTTCCAGGCACATATGTGTCATTCATCTGTCCAGTAAAAGCTAGTTAGTCCTTAAAACTCATTCATTCACTCACTCACCCATACAACAGACACCCACCACATTCTTAGAAATCGTTCAGTCCAAAAAACTCATTCAGTCCCAAAAGTACTAAAAGCTTATTCACTTACTCAACATTAACCAGGCATGTAGAACTCATTCATTCATTCCACCAACACTAAGCACTCACAATCCATTCAATTATTCAATAAATTTCTTAACGCATCTACTATGCACTCCTGTTGCAGGTGCTGAAGATACAGCCCTGAGCGGGACAGACCACGCCCAGGCTCTTAAGAACTTACTTCCGGTAGAAGGAAGCCAGAGAAATAAGTAAACAGAGACAGAAAACAAGGGCACTTCAAAGGGTAGTCAGCCAGAGGAAGAAAATGCAGTGCTGTGACAGGGTGGGGCTGAGGCTACCTGAGATGGGAGGAGGTGGGGAGGGCTCAGAGAAGGGGTGCCCCTGACTGGGGTCTGCATTGAAGAGGGGGTGCCTGCCAAGCCCAGGTGCGCTGATGAGCGCGGCTGACGTGCTCGGGCAGGAAAGCTGGGCGTGGCCAGCGGACGGGGCCTCTGGGGTTGTCCGGGGTTCTCCCCCCGCTGCCCAGGAGAGGCACCAGGGGAGCTCGGGAAAAATACAGGTGTTCACACCCCACCCCCAGAGAGTCTGAATCAGCTGGCCTGGGCCTGAGTGTCTTTTAAAAGCTCTGCAGCTGATTCTAATATGCAGCTGGGGCTGAGGACAGAAAACAGAGAGCAAAGGGAGGAGGCCCCGACACTGAGCCTTGAGAGGCTGGAAATGCCAGAGGAAGTGAGCATGCCCACCAGAGGCAGGAGAATGGCTGTGACAGAGGCCCTGGAGGGGAGTCTGGGGAGGGCCACGTGGTCCCCAGGGTTGGATGCGGCTGAGAGGGTCACCTTTGGTGACAATGATTGGTCCGAAGGGCACTGGTGACCACTGCAGGGGGATTTCAGGGGACTGCTGCTCCAGGGAGCCTTGTCCACGCCTCTCAGCCCCTAGTGCTGCTGTCCTACCATGACTTCTCCGCCACCCACTCTGCACCCCGGGCTCCCAGGGGTCTGGTTTGCATACTCTTGACTACAAGAGTTATTAGTCCACTGGACTTTAAAGCCTCTGAGTATCTTTTGTGCTCCTTAGACCTTGAACAGCTCCAAGTCTGTGGTGGACTGGGGTCCAACATATGTGTTCTTGCTGCGTGGGTCATGGAGAGCGGAGGGTGGTGATGTTTAAAACAGTAAGGCTAACTCCTTATGAGTTCTCTCCATGTGCCAGGGGCAGGGCCGCACATGTTGGGTGTATTAATGTGTGTGTTATAAGAGCTTTATAAAGCCGGGATTTCTAGCACGTCCATTCCACAGATCAGGCAAAGGTAACATGGCCAAGTCACAAGGCTGGTAGGTGGAGCGGCTGTGACTCCAACCCCGACAGTCTGGCTCCCACACCTTCACCACTACGCTCTAAGTAAGAGACGAGGCAGGTCTAATGAATGTGTTGTGTGAATACACAAATGATGCAAGTTATCTTCAAAGTCAATTCATGAGGACAAAACTCTAGAAAGTCAGCAACAGCTCAGCAGATTTTAGGTAAAGAATTTGTTTTCTGTCCCACTTCCTTGTATCTTTCCCCACTTTATTGGAAATTTGAGCATACACAGGACCACTTTAGAGCTCCCCCAGGAAGCAAGATGGATGGAAATCTCAGAAATCTCATTAGAAAGTATCATCGCTGAGTCTCTGCTCCATCAGCCTAAAAAACAGTGAGCAGGGCCTTGACCATGGCCATAAACTACTATGATCTGTTCTGAACTCTCAACAATTCTGACACCAAATGTGTGGGTTATCTATACCAAGCAATTCTTCAATTGGGTGTCCTACAGTTTAATTCAATCATGATACCAACTACCCCACAGACTCCACAGGTAAAGGCTCAGTCCCAAAAGACTGTCCCCACTTCAGACCTCAATTGCAAGTGGTGAGTCCCCAGGTTACCCACACTTCTGCCTGACTTGGCTATAAATCAGAAGTTCCCACGACCCACTCCTCAAGTTCAACAGTTTGCTATAACAGCTCACAGAATTCAAGGAAACACGTGACTTACTATTACTGGTTTATTATGAAGGATACGAATGAACAGCCAGAAGAGATATACAGGACCAGGTCCAGAAGGGTCCCAAGTACGGAAGCTTCTGTTCCTGTGGAGGTGCAGTGCGTCACCCTCCCAGCACATGGATGTGCTCACCAACCTAGAAGCTCTCCAAACCCTGCTGTTTATGGTATCATGAAGGTCCCTTTATGAAGGCACGGTTGATCAAATCACTGGTTATTGGTGATTAACTCAACCTGCAGCCCCTCTTCCCTTCCCAGAGGTCGGAGGGGTGGGGCTCAAAAGTTCCAACCCTCTGATCATGTGGTTGGTTCCTCTGGCAACCAGCGCCCCTCCAGAAGCTATTTAGGGGTCCACCAAGAGTCATCTCTTTAGCATAAACTCAGGTACAGTTGAAAGGAGCTTATTTTGAATAACAAAAGACAGTATCAACCATATCTCTCAGGAAATTCCAAGGGTTTTAGGAAGCTCTTGCGCTGGGAACCTGGATGAAAACCAAAATATTTTTCTTATTATACCACAACATCGTGCTGTGAGAACCTGCACTTTCATATTTAATGTCAAAGAACACAACGGATGGGTGTTTCTAACTTAAACCTTCCCGGGCATCCAGGAGGGGTCCACATTCCTACCCAGGAGTCGAGGGCAGCTGTGTACAGCTTCCACACTCAAACTGGCCAGGCTCCCACACAGGCCAGAACTCTGGAGCAGTCTGTCCTGTTTCTAAGAATGTAAATCGGTATAATTTTTTTTCCCTTGGGGGAACTGGAAGAATGAATTGGAATTAACACACTGAAATTTGAGGTGTGCATATTGTTTTAGTTGAATCCAGCAATTTCCCTTCTAGGAATCTGTGCCTCAGATACTCACCCCAGTGCACACTGAGAGACGGACGGCGCCCACGCTTGCCGCACTGCTGTGACCGGAAGAGCTGGGGACAGCATAGATGCCCGATCTGGGAGCCTCGATTCCAGGGCAGGTACGGCCACCGTAATAAAGCGTGAGGCAGCTGTGTCACCATGCAGATTGCCCAGCTGGCACCCAGGGAACGTGCAGAGCTCACACCGACTGAGTGCTTATGTGTAGCAGGCACAATGCTTTCCACACACTCACCCACTGCATCCTCATGACAAGCCCGTGAGGGAGGGCTGACTGAGGGACCGTACTCAGTTCAAAGCCCATGCAACCGAGTCCAGAGAGGCTGAGTAACTTGCCTTGGGTTGCTCAGCTACAGAGCAGGGCACTGGGATTTGAAGCCGGGCGATCTGGCTTCCTAGCTCATACTCTCATTCCATGCTGCCACTTGAGAAGGGAAAGCGGCCAGCTGTGGGATACTTTGTATTGCATGACCCCATTTGGTTTAAATAAAGGGGGGCAGATTTTGTTAGTGTGAGTGTGTACATAAATTCTATAAAATGTACAAGAAATGGTCTAGGAAGACATCCATCAAACTGCTAACAGTGGTTACTTCTAAGGAGTAAAGTGGGATGCAGACAAAGGAAAACTTAAAAAAACAAAAACAAAAACACAACTCCTCCATGTCTGTGTATGAATTTTCACAAGCATGTAAGTTCCAGGTCCTCTTCCGGACCCCTGTGAGGCCCTGCCTGGGATCTAAACCCTGGAGAGAAGCCCTGTCAACAGGTTTTCCGTGTCTTCTTCCAGACCTTTCTCTGTAAATCTACAAGGAAATGCTCACAACTGCAGAGGGGAGGGGCGCCTCAGGCTAGGGGAAGTGGGGTGTGGGGGAAGGCTGGGGACCGAGCGAAAGACCTGCCGCACCGCCCCCTGGGTTGAGCACCAGTCCCCACACCAACCTTGCCCCTAGGGCCATGGAGGCCGAAAAATACGCGTCTTTCCAAGCGGAGATTCCTCTGCGGCCTGGCAAGATGCTCACACCCAGACCCACGGATGGAAGGGGCATCCCACCTCATGCTCACGTGCTCCTCAGCAAAACGGAAGCCGTACTTTTATCCCAAATGCCTAAACTGCAGTAAATGCTTATATAGAAAGATAATTTTTTTAAAAAATAAAAGGGTTAATATCTTCATAGTTGCTTTTCTTACTTATTACCAGATCTTGGAGATGTTTCCTGATAGGATAGCTATAGCACAGTGGTTAAAAGCAAAGACCACTTGGTTTAATTCCCACCTCTGCCACTTAGTTAGACCTTGGGCAGGTGACTTAGCCTCCTTACACCTCAGTTTTCCCATCTGTAAAATGGAGATAATGAGGCTTAACTCTTAGGGATATTATGAGTGAACGAACGTAGAGACTTAGAATATCCCTGGCACAAAGTGACATGTAAGTATTAGCTATAATCATTTTCACTTATGCTATAGTAGTAGCAGTAGTAGCAGTAATAGCAGCAGCAGCAGTAGTAGTAGTAGTAATAATAATAATGATGATAATAATAATAATAATAAAACCTTAAGCAAACAAAAAGGACGAAACATGGCCTGGGAATGAACCCTGGTTCCTCTGGGCTCAGGAGCCAGGCAGCCTGTGGTGGGCCACCTTGAACAAGAGGAGGGGTCAGCCCCTCCTTCCTGGTGGCCCCAGAGCCAGGGCCAGGGGAAGTACCCACTTTCGAGTCCCTGTGGGGTCGGGTGGGTTAGGCAAGGGTGTCACTACCTCCTGTGAAGCACATGTGGAGTGAGCATCTTGTTCCAATTCTGGGCAGTCCCACTCAGTTCAAATGAGACTTTGAACTTCAAAATTAAAAAAGGATACTTCCTGGAGCATGGCACAGGCGCCAGGCCCACCCAGGAGCTGCAGCCATGCTTGGGGAGTAAGGATAAAGTGGCAGAGTGGGGCTGGGGGCCTCTGTGGTCAGGGGACCCCCTTCTAGGGAGACCTAATCAGGGGCACAACCACGGCTCCAGGCAGCCAGGCAGCCAGGCAGCCAGGCAGCCAGGCAGCCAGACAGCCCTTGAGGATCTCCTGGCTCTAGCCAGGCCCAGAGTCAAGCCACATGTGCTGGCGTGGCCGTGCCATTTATTTCGATACTGAAGGTTTTCAGTAAACGGCTGCAGCCTTGAACCCAGAGTGTTCCCACCATCACTGTGTGGGGCAGCACTGGGCCCCACCAGGGCTTCAAAGATCCAGCTTCTGAGTCTACTGTCACAGCTGCTGCTGTCCAGGTCAGACGGGTGGTTAAACATTTAGTACGTCCCCCTATAGGGCTCACTCCCGTGGCTGGGCCAAGCTGCCTTTAGAAGATGGTGTCCTGTCAGCATGGAGCCTGACTTGCTAACTAATCCCAGCTAATTGCCACTGAAACCTGCTAAGATCACATCTGTTGGGCCTGGAGATTAAATCAATATTTGACAGTCTTGATTAAACAGAGCCAGGGAATCCTTGTCAAAGAACATCTGCTAAAGCCCTGTTCTTTCCATCCTGCTCTTGGGGGTCCAGGCCGGAGGCGTCTCGGGTGCTGCTTGTCCTCACCTGAGGACAGCCCCGGGGTGGGGTGAGGGGGGCAGTGGAGCCCGTGAGGAAAACCGTGGCCAAGAAGGCTCCCGTGGTGGAGGGGAGGTGGGGAGCGGGACACACAGAGCTGGGCCTTGTTACCCTGGATGGTGCCCAGCTGCCAGCAGGAATCACCCTAACAGAGCGCCAGGCCCCCTGCAAAGCTCTTAGGACAAAACACTGAACTTAAGCTTCCTAATGATATTCAGAGACAGTGTTCTCATCACCTCCATTTCAAAATGGGGAAACCAAGGCTCCGATACAATACTTGCCCAAAGTTGGAGGAGTAGGGGTCTGAACCTGGCTGTCCTGTGACCACTCACGGGGTCACTGCATATAAGAGGACAAGCTGTCAAGCTTATGGAGCCTGTAGCCCAGGCTGGAGGCTCCAATGGTCCAGTTCCCTAAGCTACACGTTAACAACGGCAGCCCCGCTAAGAAGCGCTGGCCTCCCACCTGGCCCTACTCCACCAGTGCAGCACCCCGGGGGAGGGCCCCGCTCTTCTCTCCACTTTACAGAAAGGAACACTGAGGCTCAGAGCGGCAAGTTACGTGCTTAAGATCACCTGGTCAGGTAAAAGGCAGAGCTTGGGCTTGAACCCAGGTGGGTGACCCTATGGCCACTGTCACTATTGTCACCTCTAAAAAAGGAGGGATAGAGCTGTGAACACGGTGGGTGCTTGATAAATGTAGGCCCTCTGTCCTGGGATGACTTTAAGGCAGAAATTAGGCTCATGCCCTGGAGTCAGATTGCCTGGGATCAAATCCTGGCCCCGGCATGGACCAGAGAGGAGAGCAGCCCCCCCCCCACTGTGGGACTGTAGGAGGAGCCTGAGATGAGCCCCACGAGGACCTCCCCCCACAGCAATGACACGTAATCAGCACTCCAACATCCTCATCCAGGGCTTAAAAACAGTACTAATAATGAAGACAAAGCAGCTGCACTCTTAGTGCCTTCATGGCAAGAGGGGTGGTCAGACACCTAAATGCCTGCAGCCACTACTGAGAGCTCTGTCCCCAGACACACGGCGAATTGGGAGAGTCCTCCAGAAGTATTTCCTGAGTCCATAAAAACACCCCAAAAAACAAAACCAACCAGGCAACCAGTCAGCTACCCAGCCAGAAAACCAATGAGCCAGCCAACCACGTAACCAACTAACCAAGCAGCAAGTTAACCAGACAACTGGTCTCATGTTTCTGTGTCCCTGTCCCTATCTGTTACATTTCTGTCCCCTGTTTCTGTGTCTCTGCTCTACCTCTCTGTGTCCCTGTTTCCACTGCTCCATGTCATCCCTTGTCCTCATCCCTGTCTCTCACACATGTGCACATGCAGATGGCCACGCCACAACTCTGCACATTTCAGGACCCTGAGTCACAATTCCATGTTAACCTACTACTAAGGATGCATCCCAGGCCGGCAGCCTCTGCTTGGTCTCTGTCAATTCCCTTCCAGATTCCAAGTTCCCACCATCTACAGGCCAAGACCATATATATATCCAGTCTTACCCTGCCCTTGAAGTGCAATCTTATAAGGAAACTGGCTGCTTTAATTAGAGAACAAACTCAGAAACCAGGAAGAAGTAATTTAGGAGAATGGCATACTCTCTTAACAACAAAAAGTACTAAAAAAAAAAAAAAATCCCAGCTACCTACTTTATATCTATATTATAGCCACCTAGGTCAACAGAGCTAAGATCTGGAAGGCTGACCTCCAGCTGTAAGCAGTCACCCCAGGGAGGGGAGTGGCGGTATGTGTATACTTGTCATCATCTTGTCCTAGACCTTGAAGTTCCCAAACTTCTCAAAGTCATGCACCCCCACTGACACACCGGCAGAGCACCTGTACTATTATTTACTTAGCAGACCACCTGTACTATTATTTACTTAAGATGATCCTTTCAACTCACTTATTAAAGCCTTAAAAACATCAGTGTTAAAGTCATTTTTTTCCCTAATGCTCATCAAACAAAAGGCACAAATAAGAAAATTTGTAAAACTTGTCGGTACATCAGTGAAAACGAGCTTTAATAGCAGAAATGCGCTAACATCAAAGCCAGGACTATCTCGCAGACATGATCCTGAGCAAAAAAAAACCAGACACAGAACAACATATATGGGTTATGATTCCCTTTATATGAAGTTCAAAAACAGGCAAAATGGAACCATGTTATGCAGAGCTGCTCACATAGATGACCCAGCTTCCAAAGCAAGAAATGGTGACCATGGAAGTCCCGAGAGGAATGGCTTCTGGGAGAGGGAGAGGGTTCTGACAGGGAAGGGACACAGAGGCTCCTCGGAGGCTGGCAAAATTCTTTCTTGATCTGGGGGTTAGAGGAGTGCTTGCTTTATAATTGTTCACCGAACCGTACATTTACATCTTACGTACTTCTCAGTGTGTATGTTTTCCAACATCAAAGTTTTTAAGATCTTTTGCATTGTATGAATTTTTTCTAAACAATGAGATGCTACTGTTGGATTACATATGTAAGTTTTAAAAATAGGTAAATATATTTCAAAGTCTTAGCTATTTGACTTTTGCAGACCCTCTTTGAAGACTTGAGGATCAGTTTCATGCCTTTGTGTGTTGTGCGTACAAACACACACAGTTACCCCAGTCACTCTCACTCTCCTGGCTCACTTTCTCTCCTATAAAAGGCTTCCACTTCCCAGAACCGGCAGGGCCACTTCACCTGCAGAACACAAACATCCTGGGGGAATGTGCACTTCCTCACAGCCCCGCCCCAGGGAGGCAGGAGGCAGAGAGAGCAAGGCTACCTCACAGCAGTTTTGGGACAACTCATCAAGTGACAGATGGGGACAGAGTGGGAGCGTCTAGTGCCCACCTGAGAAATACAGGAGGGCTTCCAGGGGGTGGGGGCTCTGGGGCCAGGCTACTGTTGGGAGTGAGCATCCCAGCCCCGTCCCTGTGGTGATATCACAGTGAGCTCTAGAAGGGCTCTTGACCCCAGACTGGGTGCAAAGCCTCCTCTTGGGCCCACGGACCAGCTGACAGGTGGCGAAGGCCTGCAGCTCTGTTTGAACAACACTGTAATCAAACATCCTTCCCCAGGACTGCACTCAGGCCAAGGCCAAGGCCAAGGCAGAGGAAAACAGGCTGGAAGGGGACACTGGGCCCTCAGGCAACTAGGGCAGGGGCTCTCCAGGAGATCAAATGAACCCAGGATGCTAGGAAATCAGCCACTCACCTCCAGGACAACAAACTTTTTTTTTTTTAAATGATCCTAGTTGATGGAATCTTCCTAGAGGCAATCTGGCAACAGCTTTTAAAAATGTTCTTACCCTCTGAACCAGTGATGCTACTTCAAAGAATTAGAGATGAAGAAAAAAAAAAAATTCACGGCATTGGTTGTAAAGCAAAAAAAAAAAAGGACCAACCTCAATATCCAACAACAGGAGAATGGTTAAATGAATTAGTGCATATCCTTATGACTTCTGACATTTATATACATATAAACGTCATAGAAACAAGATTGGAAAAAATATTCTGAAAAGTTAATTGGGGTTAGGTTTTGGTGCTGGGCCTACCAGTGATTTCTGAAAACGTGCTGTTTATGCCTTCCTATATTTTCCCAAATTACCTTCCTTTAATGAACCTGTTTTCAAAATCAGGGGAACAAAGCAGTAAGTTTTCACTCATTTAACTGATTTCCATTCACTAGATGAATGCTTCCTGAGATCTCACTCTGTAATAAAAGCACTGAAGGAGGGAGACCTCTCTCTGCCTTTGGCTGGAGGGGGACACGCACATGGATTTAGTGCATTTACCAAATATCCATGTCAGTATAAGCGAGACGAAAGAAAGGCTAAACTGGTGGAGAACAGGAAAAGGGTGCTGCAGAGTGGGTGGTCCAGGAGGGCTTCGTGGAAAAGGTGGTGGTTAAGCCCTGAAGAAAGTGAAGTTAACCAGGAAAGGGGTAGAAGTAGATGAAGGACCAAATGGACAGCAGGTGCAAAGACCCCGGAGTGTTCAGGAGTAGGGAGATGACCTCCACTGGAGTTTTAGGAGGCAGTGACCCAGTCTGGCTGCCATGTAGGCAATGAGCCCGATAAGCCGCAGAGTCAGTCCCATTAGGAGTCAGGGCAGCTGTCCCCGCCGGGGGCAGGAGTGGCCTGGCCCGGAACAGGGGTGGTGCTGACGTAGAGAGGGGGACGGACTGCTTCCTCACAGGAAGATGAGGTCAGGGCATTCAATCCTAAACTGAGTACCAGGTGGGTCCAGGCCAGATCTGGTCACAGAGAGGTGGGTCACTACTCCTGCTCCCGCCCCCACACTGTTCAGAAAAGAAGGGGACAGAAATGAACAGATGAGTCATTTCAGAGAAGATGTCTGGGCTGACAGTCAGCTGGGAGGGCTGGGTTCAGCTTTAAGAAATCTGACAGTTCTCGGAACAGAAGCCAGCTAGCCCCAGCCCTCTTGTGGGGTGGGATGCATTTAAAAAATCCTTCCCAGCCACGTTTTCACAGTGCTGCTCAGGACACTCTAAGGCGAGGAGCGTCGCTCCCAAAGGGCAGGTAAGGAAACAGCACAAAGTGGTGGTGCTTCCTGATCACAAGAACAAGAACTCAGGCCCTCGGGTGTGAGAACACTGTGACCCTTCACCAGGGCCTGCTTCCAGGCTGGGCACCAGGCTGAATGCTTCGGATTCGTGGCTGCACAGACTCCACTGAGGGCTGCCGAACCCAAACCTGCTCTCCTTCTCTTCCTTGAGAGGCCCGAATTTGTTTGGAGCAGCAGGATGCCCATCCAAGAAGCTTGCTTTCTCAGGTTCCCTTGCAGCTACGGCTAAATGTTTGTCCCATTCTGGTCAACGAGAGTTAAGAGGAAGTCTGCTGGGGGTGGGGGAAGGGGCCTTCTGGCAAAGCTATTGCTTTCCAATAAAAGGAGCACACCCCTCCCATCCTTCTCCTTCCTGGAATGTGGATACCTATCTGGAGGAGTGGCAGCCATCTTGCGACTGTGAGGCTGAAAGCCACATGCTGAGGATGGCAGCACAAGGAGTCAGGAGCCCTCTCTCCCAGTCAACGGCCTTCCCCAGTCTACCTACACTCTCTTTCCTTCCCATGTGCAAGAAAGAATATGTTGCCTTATTTAAGCTGCTGCCCACTGGTTTTCTGTTACTTGTAGCGGAGCGCAATGTTGACTGACAGAGGTCCTACCCAGATCCTCATTTTACAGATAAGGAAATCAAAGCTAGAGGAGGTCACTAGCCCAAGGTCACATGGAGTCAGGAAGAGATAAGGCTGGAATGTGAGCCTGTATTCCTAACAACTTTATAGTAGCATCTTGATTCTTAGTGATGAGTACTGGCTTTGGAGAAAATGTAGCTTCAACTCGCTTCTCCATTCAGTGGTTTGCCTGTCCATCCCTAGACCAGAAGCATGAGCTCCCTCTGCTCTGCTCACTCCCAAACCTAGAATAGCACTGGGCTGGTAGCAGGTGCTCAACCACCCCCTGCCCCCCACCCCACCAAAGGAGCAATGACCAAATACATGGGAAGGTGAAGTGACTCTTCTGGACAATGGGAACGTCACCACTGGCTTCACAGGAGGCTGCAAGGGTTCAGTGACGGATGAACAGAAAGCCCTGGGCATGGTGTCCAGTAAGTGCCCATCATTGGTTCCATTATTATCATCCCGGAGGCTGTGGATCTCCTCTTCTAAAGACCTCTCCTTGTGACCAAAAAGGTTTACCATCTCTAGACAATTCTTTTTTAAAACTTGGTTTCAAAGATGATTTCTCTATACAAACCAACTGTAATTCACAGACCGAACAATCCCAGGATTCCCAACTAATTCCCAACCGCCCTGTGATCAGAGAAGCTTCATCTCCCTCTTGGCCTTGGCCTCGCGTTCTGCCTGCAGTAACTGCCATGCTCTTTGTGCACCAGTCTTTCCTTTTCCTTAGGCCTACTTCCCAAGCCACCTCCTGGGTGAGGCCTTCCCTGATTTCCCCAGCCCTTCTGGCTCTCCAAGGAGCCACTGGGGCCCTCCCTGTCCGGCCTACCCGCTGCCTGATGTGGTGTCTGGAAAGGCCGTCTACCTGGCGTCCCTGTTGGGTGCTGCATGTACATGCTTCAGCCCCCTCACAGGACCGGCTCCCGTGGCCAGGGGCCACCCCAACTCTCCTGTCTCCCTGGAAGTGCTGGCACCTGGAAGAGATGCTCAGATGTCCATCTGATGAACGGGAGAGTAAATAATCACATTGCCTAACATTTCTACAGGGCCTATTATGTACCTGTCATTGTTCTAAGCACTTTATGTGTATTTAGTATTAGTTCATTTGATCCACACAACAATTATGAACCCCATTTCACACACAAGGAAACTGAGGCACAGAATGAAGTAACTTGAACCAGTGCACTGCTGGTAAATGATAAAGCTGGGTTCAAGCCTGCAGACTGACTCCAGATTGCATGCTCTTAACCTCTAGGTTCTCTTCCCTTGTTCCATGAATAAATGTACAAATGTCCATGGCATGAAGAGAGCCACCTGGGGCCAGGCTTGAGTGGAAGACAAAGCTCCCTTTTTTTCCCCTAAGGCAGAACAAACATTCTCAACTGGCCTCCCCACATTCCAACCCCTTTCTCCTTTGCTAACCTGCCAATATGAAGACAGAAAAAGCCAGACTCACTTTTCCAGCTGAAAAACCTGCTGAAAGGCAGGGGAGCTTCCTGATAAAAGAGCAGTACACCATGGTCCTAGCTGCTCCCTGCTTCCTGCCTCATGGCTGTGAGAGAATATGTTACCTGGAGCCACAGCAACCATCTTGCAACCAAGAGGAAAAGCCGAGATGATTTCAGGAGCACACACTTGGGGCCCTGATGTGTGGAGCTGTTGAATCAACCCCAGAACTGCATTTTTTTCCTGGACTTCTAGCTAAATAAGCCACTGTAAGTTGAGCTTCGGTTACTTATATTTCAGGTTGAGATATAAAATATTTAGAAACCAGTACAGTGCAGGCAACAGGCAATCAGAATGGATGGCAGCTGGTGAACATCAGCCTTGCTCGTATCCAATTACTTGAATGTGACCCCCTGAGGGCTAGGAGCAACGCCAGTGCTGTTCACTGCTGTCTCTCCACACCAGCACGGGGCCTGGCACCGCAGGCACACGGGCAACACTTGCTGAACGATCCTCTTGGTGACTGATGTCCTCAGAGACAGCATACAGGCAATACAGCCTGAGTGCCAGCTATACCAGCTCCCAGCTCCGAACCAGGTCGCTTCACCTCTCCGAGCTTCCGTTTTCTTATCTGGGAGAGTCCACCTCGCAAAGTTCTGGAGGATACAGCAGTAACCACATGTGCAGGGCATGTAGCACAGGACCTGGTGTAATGCCAGGGATGTGTGTTAGCTGCCATCGCCATCAGCCTCTTTCACCCTGTTTTCCTTGCCTATCAAATGGCTACCATGATCTGCCTCTACTTTAATGAGATAAAATCAGACACAGTACAATATAAAGCATCTTGCAAGCAAATGTTAAGTCTTCTCATTGATTTAGTGCAGTGGAGCAGTTAAGAGCATGGATCTGAATCCCTGCTCTGCTGTGTGACCTTGGGCAAGTCACTTAACCTCTCTGTGCCTCAGCTACCTCATCTATAAAATGGAAATAACAAAGGGACCTCCCTCACAGGGTTGATGTGAAGATTAAGGGAGTTAACATATAAAGCTCTTACAGCAGGGCCTGGCCAGGTAACCACCAGGAAGTGTTAGCTGCTGGAGTCCTAACCCCCAGTACCTCAGGGTGTGACTGTATTTGGAGATAAGGCCAAAGGGGTCACTACACACAGAGACACCAAGGCACACGTGCACCCAGGGATGACCACGTGCAGCAGCAGCAACAGGACGGCCACCTGCAAGCCAAGGAGAGAGGCCCTGGAGGAAACCAACTCTGCTAGCACCTTGATCTTGGACTTCCAGCCCCTAGAGCTGGAAAAAAACTTCTGTTTAAACCACCCAGTCTGTGGTTTTATGTTATAGCAGCAAGAGCAACTAATACAACTTGGTCACAGAGCCAGCTGGTGTTGGAAACAGGATTTGAGCCTTGACTGGGGGTTCCAGAGTCCACACCCTTAACAACACAGTCAACACAGCAAATGGTTTATGATAGGTGTTTTAACCCCAGAAAGTGAGACTGGGGATGGGGTGAGGGAAAGGAGGAGTGAGACTTCAAATTTTTACTTTCTATGCTCTCGTGATGTTTTACAAAATTTTTCAATTAATATATCACATTTTTAAAAATTAAAAATAAAACCACATACGTGGAAATGAACATATACCACCCAACCCAAACACAGGGGAAAGGAGTTGAGCTAGACCTGATTTGTCTTTTACAAGTTTCACTATATTGTCTCTCTGCTTTCTAAGGAGCCATCAGAAAGAATCCAGAAATGCCTGCACCAGCACATATTCTGATGTGAATGCAAAGAAGAGACAATAAAAATATTTGCGTTTTTAGAAACTTTAAAACACCCAATAAATGATGATGTTAGTGATAATATTTGCTGATATTTTCCTATCATATATATGCTAGATACTGTCCTAAGCATGTTATTATTTATGTATTTATTTATATCATCTCATTAATTCCTCAAAATATTTTAGGATATAGATCTGATTACCACTCCCATTTTCTGTTTAAGGAAATTCTGAGGCTGAGAGAGGTTAAGTAACTTGCCAGGTTAAAGGGGAGGGCAAAGATTCGAACCCAGGCCACCAGGCTCCGGAATTTGCCTCTCATGACTGTGCCCCCGCTGCCTCACTTCATCTCTGAACAGGCCACTCACAGAAACGGAAGCCTGACTCAAGGTAACAGGTGCAGGAAGAGGTATGAAGAGGCATCTAGACAGACTAGTAATCAGAGTGTTAGAGCCAGTGACCCCACTTTGTTGATGTGATGCAAATCAGGAAGCAGGGTAGTAACAGCCAGCAGTGATGAGCCAGTGGGAAAGCTGGACCCTCCCACACTCTGAGGGAGCGTCGGCCAGAGCAGCCTCCCAGAGAGCACGCTCATCATCCCCAAAGCAAGAGACAACGCTGGTCTCCAGCCACAGTGTGATCCCGGATGTAAACCCCAGGGGTTCAGAACGACACAGGTATGTGGATGCTCGCTGAAGCGTCGTCTTTGCTGGTGTGGAGCTAGGGGTGACCTGAATACCAGGGGACTAGAAATGTGAGGAGTGGCGGGTGCACATCATATACAACTGTTCGGCAGGCAGACATTCATGCATTGGAGTGCACACAGCAACATATGCGGTTAGGGCTCAAAAATAGTGTTCAGTGAAAATTGGAAGAAAAAGGAAGATGAGATAGGGAGCCCAAAACCATTTCTGGAAGCGGACTCTCTCCTCAAACCTCAGTACAGATACTGTAATACATATGTACCTAGCTACAGACACACCACAAACGCCTCAGAATTGGAGAGAGGGTAGAAGGAGGGCTAGGGATGAAGAAGGAAAAACTAACGGCAAAACCTACTCAGCACTGCGGGAGGCAACACATACACTGTTTCCACCAACAGGCAAGTGATCTACGGGAGCCAGACTCCACCTGTCCCCCATGTGTGGGGTTCTGGGGAGGCAGAAGAAGAGGCAGAAGGCAGAAACGACACAAACCACCACACTTCTTAAAAGAAAACCACGCTTCTTATTCTCAAATGCCACAATCCGCTGGGCCTGACACAATTTGTTAACTTAGTGAGCCTCGGTCAGGGACCCAGGCTGGAGGTCTTTCTCAGCTGTGGCAGGCATCTGACTGTCTACTCAAAACCTGCTCCTCTTCCCCTGGAAGATGGACCCCAAATGGTCAAAGGCAATCTGGGTGTGGCATTCCTCTGCTGATGTGACTGGCCTGCTGAGGGGGAACATGATCAAGGCTAGACCAATCGCAGACTAAAGGGAAGTATTTATAACCCATGAGGGAGTGCGCTGGTTTTTCCTCTCTCTCCTGATGTCTGTGGACAAGAAAGCAAGCGGCCCTGACTGTCACTGGCAGCCATCTTGGGACCAAGAGGCACTATGTATCTACAGAGAGAAAGACTGTAGGGTGAAGTGCACACTGAGAACCTGAGTCCTTGACGGCAGACATTTGAGTGGCTGATCCCACCCTGCCTGACGCCCACCCACTTCTAGACTTCTGAGACATATTAAATGTCTTTACCGTTTTGCCAGATGATGTCGGGGGTCTTGTTACTTGCAGCTAAAAGCATCCTAACTGAGAGCCACAAACCAGGCAGCCATTTTTTGGTTGTTAAACAAAGGGAAATCCCTGCAAGAGGGAAAAGTGGCATCTGAGACACCAAGAGGAAAGACGATGAATCCCAACGTGCGAAGAGTGTTTACAAATCTGAAGTTGCAGGTCCCCTGCCTGTCCAGACAACACCACAAACGTGATGCTGCAGGAACAGGCAATTGCACTGTCCGGCGTGCGCAAGGGCTGCGGAAACCTTCCGCAGTGGGTAACTTCGTCTCCTCCTTCTTCACAAGAGCTGAGCTGTAGACAGTTTCCTATGTTCTCTTTCTCCTGATAACGGTAGGGGGTTAATCCCCAGCTAGCTGGAGGTGAGCATGAGAGACAGGACAAGAAAGCCCAGCCCGGATCTCCTGCAGCGCCTCTGTTCCCCAATCAAAGGTTGGACTTCCAGATCTGGGGACCCGGAGATCTGACTACAGCTCAGCTCTATGAAATGGCACATGGCCCGAAGACCTCAGTGAGGAGACCCCACCGGCAGTGATGTACCATCACTCCATCAGAATCAAGGGAAAGGCCCGAGTACGACGAAGGGGAAGTCAAAGAGACCTGCACTCTGGAGCCAGCCTGCCCTGGTGCCAATTCCTGCTCTGCCACGAGGCAGCCCTGTGACCCCGGACCAGTGATTTCAACCTGAGCTGCCTTGCCTATAAACTAAGAACAGAAGCACCCATCTTGCACAGTTGTTGTGTGGTAAAATGAATTAACACACGTAAAGTGCTTAGCATAGAGCCTGGCACAGAGAAAAGCTCAATAAATGTGACCTATTATTATCATTATGATTTGATGTATCTATCGATCTAATTATTGAAGTGTAATTACATACAGTAAAATATACCTGTTTGAGTGTCCAGTTTGATGAATTTTGACACGTGTCTACACCTGTATAACCTACACCCCAAAGAAGACACAGAGGCCAGCTGATAACACATATTAACCGAGTGCCTCGTTCCAGGAGTATTCCCTGACCCTCTCCTTCAGAGGCTGGTCTGCTACAGAACCTAACTGGTTCTCCAGCCAGTTCGCTTTTCTCCATATTCAGGTCCCCTCACCGTAGCCCTCCTCTGTCTCTGACCCCAATCTCAGTGCGGCAGCCAGAGTTATCACTTAAAAGTGTAGATCTGGTCAGGTCCCTCTCCTGCCTGAAACCCCTCTGACGCTGACCTCAGGGTAAACTCTAAACTCCTACGGTGGCCTGTGAGGCCGTGTGCTCTGCCTGCCCACCTGCCCCGCCTCTCCACGCAGCACCACCCTCTACTTCCCCCTTCTCTCCTCCAGTCTCACTGCCAATTTTCATTAATAGCCATTTTTATTGAGATAATTGGAGGCTCACATACACTTGTAAGATACTACATACAGAGAGACACTATATACATTTTACCCAGTCTGGCAAATGGTAACATTTTACAAAAATGAGGAACAATACTATAATCAAGATACGGATATTGACACAATCTACGGATTTTATTCAGATTTCCTATACCCGGGTGCGTGTGTGTATTCAGTTCTACACAGTTTCATTGCATGTGTATGTTTGTGTGTCCACCATTACAATCAAGATATAGGGGGAAGGGTATAGCTCAAGTGGTAGAGTGCATACTCAGCACCCAAGAGGTCAGGGGTTCAACCCCCAGTACCTCCTCCAAGCGGAAATCAATGAAGAAACCTAATTACCTCCCCCTCATAAAACAAACAATACAAGCCAAAAACAGTGCTTTAATTTGGTCCACAACCAAGATACGAACACTTCTATTACCACAAAGATCCCTAATGTCACCTTTTATAACCACACCCACTCCCCCATAAGCCCCTGTCCCCTGACAACCACCAACACGTTCTCCATTTGTATGATTTTGCCATAAATGAAACCATCCTGTATGTAACCATTCGGGACCGGCCTTTTTCACTCAGCACAATTTCCTTAAGTTCATCCAAGTTGGCGCGTGTATCAGTAGTTTGTTCCCTTTGATTGCTGATGAGTATATCATGGCATGGATGTACCACAATTTAACCATTCACCTGCTGAAGGACAGACATCTCGGCTATTTTCCAGCTTGGGACTATAATGAATAAGCTGCTGTGAACAACTGTGTATAGGTTGTTGTGTGCACACTGGTCTTACTTCTCCGGGATAAGTGTCCAAGAGCGCAAGACTGGGGTCATACGAGAGTTGCACACTTAGTTTTTAAGAAATCACTGATTTGTTTTCCAGAGTGGCTGTACCACTTGACACCCCCACCAGCAAAGTATGAGAGATCCAGTTTCTCCACATACTTGTCACTGGCAACTTGGGATCATTCACTCAACAGATACTCACTGAGCAGCTCCTGTGTGCCAGGTACTGTTCCAGAGGTTGGGTTTACACTAACAAACAAGACACATAATTCGTATTATCAAACAGGAGCTTGCCTACTAAAGGATGTACATAGGCAACATACACGTCAACAAACTGAGTATGAGTAAGCACTAAGAAGAAAATAAACAGGGTGATGTGATAAGGAGAGTGGGCAGGCAGGAGGCACAGCACAGTGATTAAGAAGCCAAACAGCCTGGGTTCAAATCCTGACTCCGCCACTTCCCAGCTGTGGGGCTTAGGCAAGTGACCTGACTTCTCTGTGCCCTGGTTCCCTCATCTGCTCCCTATGAGAGTTGTTGGGAAGACTGAGCAAGATCCTAGCAGCAAGGACCAGGCCTGGATGGGGAACCCAACTGTTTAAAAGGCTCTGTAAGACCCTCTCTATTACGCAGGCAGCACTGTTGAGAAGTCACAGTTAGAAGTTCTGTGGGTTTCCTGAGACAGGATGCACCCAAGTGATCAGAAGAGAGGCCTCCCTGTTCCCCATGGGGTCAGAGCCCCCCTCTGGGAGCTCTGGGGATGAGTGGCCATGGGCACGATGGAAGAAGGGCCAGCAAGGCCCTCCACTTACCCAGCAACCGACAGAGGCCACCCCAGAAGGGGAGACACCAGGGCAGGAATGCAGGTGCTGCTCAGGGAACCTGGGCCTCTCCACACCCTGGGAATCTGATACCATCCGGTCTGGAGGACTCATCTGGGCCCTCGCTGAGGGGCTGGGGCACAGGGCTGCCCAGAACTCTTGGCCCACGAAACAGCCATTTCCTGTGCAGAGCTGAGGAGACAAAGGTAATTGGGAAATTCCCCTCCCTACCCAGTCCCACCTCTCTCCAGGGCTGGCCACAACGGGGAACTGAGAGAAGCATATTGGTTGGCATCTTACAAAAAAAATATAGGGAAACGGGTGGGGGTGGGGCCACTGGCAGCTCTGGTCCCGGGAGGAAACGAGGCCACCTTTGTTGGGAGCCAGCTGGGGTCCCTTCTCTGAGAAGAAGGGATCGTGAGTCAGCGAGGCCCTGAGCCTTTCAGAGAAGGAGGCGGTGCTGCGGTGACCTGTTTTGCAGGCCTCCCAGTGGCCTGGGATGCATTAGCCAGGTGCTTCTTTCCTAAGGACTGATGAGTCTGGAACCAGGGCAGCTTCTCCTTACGTAAAGCTCCTTTCAGCCCTGCAGACTGAGTGGACAGAGGACAGCAGAGCACTTCAAGGTGCCACATTGTGGGGGTGGGCTGGAGTCTCCGACCTTGACCCTGGCTTGCACCCAATGGCACAAACTGTCCTGGGGGAGGAAGGGAGTCAGGACACCAAGTCTTGAAAGTGCACAGAGGAGTTAAAAAAAACAAACCAAACCAACAGTGTCACTGCTCTCCTTAAAACCCTTCCATGGCTCTTGGGGGCCATGGGAAGAAAGTCCAGGTCTTTACAGACAGCTCCCCTAGTCCAGTGTGACCTGGGGTGTGACCTTTCCCCCCATCACTCTGCTCAGGGCACCCCAGCCTCTGTTCCTTCAACACATCTCAGGGCCTTTGCATAGGTGATTCTTTCTGCCCCAAACACCCAGCCGCCCCTGAGCAAGTTTCTACTCATCTTTCAAGCCTAGTTTTATAGGTCACTTCCTCAGAAAAGCCTTCTTAGACTCGACTCCAGCCTCAAATAAGACCCCACCTCCAGCCCTGTTACCTGCTCTCAAGGCATTCTGGATTTTTCTCTAGAGTCTAATTATCAATTAAATTACGTGGTTGGAGACATTATCTGATATCTATCTCCCCCACTAGATGGTGAGTGCCATGAAGTCAGAATAATGGCAATGGTATTATTACTTTTAACAGCTCACGCTTATTAAACACCTACAGTGTTTTACAGCATTATCTCACTGCCTCCTTACAACAGCTCTATGAGGTCAATACTATTATTATTCCATTTCATAGATGGGGAAGCCATATTGGAACTGAGCAGAACCCTGCAGGGGCCCCCCTCCAAGTACAAAGGCCCCGCCATGTCCTCTGCCTCTTGTCCCTAGAAAAGCTGAAGTCCCTCAGGCCTCCTTGAGTCACAAAAGAGCAGGCTCAAGCAGTTAATGATTAGGACAATAGAGCCACAGAATCTTTCAGTGTCTAATGTTTTACAGACACTGTAATTGCCACCAGAGGGAAAAAGCGAACTGCATGATGACCAGGCTGCAGCCATGACATCAGCTGCTCCATCTTAAGCAGTGCTGAATCTATGGCCAGCACAATTCCAGAACTGGCCTCAAGAGAATGGGATTAACGCTATTGCTCATAATGATCTGTATCTTCATGGGCATCAAAATAATTGTAGTTTGCTCTGCTCATATATGTAAGCGGGGAACTAAAATTGTCAGCAAAGAGATGCTTCAAACACATGTTGATGTCTTTCACCCTAAGACTGCAACACCCTTTCTCAGCATGAATAAGTTACAGAAGACAGATGTTGGTCCCTAATCCCATAGAAATGGACTGACACCTGATGGGGGTGGGGGGGGGTGGGATTTATAAGCAGCTCTCTGCAGGAAACTGCCCTCAGCAGGAAACCCCTTTTGCCTGGTCACTTTAGCAAAGAGACATTGTAACTAACTTTTAAACCAGGCGCCCTGATGCTCTATTTATCTCTGGCCCTATCGTGCCTTTCAGATCTTTTGATCATACAATACCTTGCCTAACCTGCTGGTTCTCTCTGTAGATCAAAGTAGAAATGAAGAGTAAGTAATTAACAGATAACCAGATCTCTTCCTGAGCCTCCCCTTCAGTGATCTTGAGAACAGACTGTGTGAACAAGTTAGCATGTAAAGAAAGATCAGGAGAAGTTGACAAGCCCACAGGCAATGGGAGATGGCGCTAAATCTGATTCCCCACCTCAGGGATCAACTGAGATTATTTCTCCTTCTCCCTTTAAAACTTTCATGGCTGAGCATACTGTTTGGAGTTGGTTTTGGAGGACAAGAGTCCACCTTCTCCCCAGACTCCTGGCACTCCGACAGAAGGCAACTTTCCTTTCTACCAACAATTGCCTCTTGATATTGATTTTCAAGCGGTGAGCAGCTGGACCTGAATTCGGTAACAGTATCAGTCCTGTCCCCGGGGAGCAGGCACTCAGTAAATGGTTAGTCTGGGGACACCCAGACGTCTGGGTTACATTTCCGATTATTCCTTCCCCCTAATACCCGTGGTGTATATGTGGAAGCCCACTAGAGACAGATGCCCAGGTCCATAGGACACATTTCTGTCACACTCTGGAGTAACAGCCTCTGATTCTAAGGTTCTAATCCCTTCCTAACCCAAGAAGACACTAACAACATATTTTCATTGTGCAGCTACCGTGTGTCAGATGTTACCTGAGCACTACAGACACGGTAACAAACAAAACACGTGGGGCCACACCTTCACAGGCTCATGTCTGCCAGGGAGATGGAGGCAAAGCCCTGTCGTTCTTCAGTAAAAAGACCGGTTGCGGGGTTAGGGGGCCATCTCTGTGGGGCACAGGGCTGTGCAGCTGCTCGATATGGTATTGTCGTGGTGAATACGTATCACCCTGTGGCAAAACCCACAGCCTGCAGAACAAAAGCATGAACCCTAAGGTAAACCATGGACTTTAGTTAGTAACGATGTATCAGTATGAATTTATCAACTGCAAAAAATGTACCACACTAATACGAACGGAAATAAAAGGTGAAACTGCAGTGGGGAGAGGGAGTTTGTGGGGAGAGGGAGTTTGTGAGAACTCTCTGTCCTTTAAGATCAATTTTCTGTACACCTTTTAAAACTCTTCTTGGAAAAAAAAAAAAAAAAGCCTTGTTTCTCTTGAATCCACTCCCATCAGCAATACCCTTGATTCTTCCAACACCTTCACTTTGTCCTTGTAAATCTCCTCGACTTGACGCCTTCGCTATTCACTTGGTGTTCAAACCAAAACCTCTGTGCCATCCTCCACCCTTCTCCTTCTCTCACCCTACATTCAGTCCACTCATAGTTACTACTGGCTCTATCTTCAAATCAGGTTAGGATCTGCCTACTTCTCCCCCACTTAACCTCCCACCCCTCCTGCCTGGACCGTGGACCAGAGCAGGCGCTCCCTCCCTGATTTCCTGGCTCCCATCTCTGCTCCCACACATAGCCAGAGGGATCCTGCTAACTTGAGTCAGAACATATCCCTCCTCTGCTCAGAACCCTCCCACTGTACATTCAGGAAAAAGCCTCAGTCCCTATAAGGCCTCACATGTAAGTCTCTGACCTCATCTCCTCCCATGTTGTCTTTTTATTTCACCTATTGAGGTGGGTGTGTAATGGCATCTCACTGTGGTTATCATTTGCATTTCCATGATGATGATTAAGGACGGTGAGCTAGGCACTTTAAATAATAATAATAATGATAAATGGTTACCATTTACATAGGATTTATTATGTGCCAGGCACTATGCTAAGCGTTTTATATATACAGCTGCATGATCCCTTTCCAAACTTCTTAGGCCAGATGTGTTTTGGAATTCTGGATGATTTAGATTTTAGAGAAGCAATGAGAGCTTTTAACCAGCAGGGTCCCAGAAGATTATCTAGCACATGGATATTTCTACAGTGATGATAATCTGTCCCTTTGGACCACACTCCACCTGGGATTGTGGATCTGAATCAAGCCCCTGAATCTCCATAACCACTTTATGAGGGAGGTAGTGTTATCTCTAATTTATAGGCGGGGAAAATGAGGCACAGGAAGGTAAATGCCTTGGCCACACTCACACAGGCAGAAGTGGAAGGCTGGGACTCCAATACAGGCCTTTGGTACCACTGTCCTCTGTACTGGTTCTTAGAGTAGCTGACAGGAAATTAATCAATGCTGAAAGAACGAACGAATGAATGACTGACATTAGGCTGGGAGAGTCAGAGAACTCAGGCTTTCCAACCAGTTATTGCTCATGGCAGTAAGGTCAAACACCACTAAGCTAACTGCATGTGTTTAACCTAACTAATCTATCTTGAATATAAGATTTACCAAACTCAAATTGGGAGTTCGAGATTTGCAGATACTAACTACTATTTGTAAAATGGATAAACAACAAGTTTCTACTGTATAGCACAGGGAATTATATTCAGTATCTTCAATATACAGTTAGTAACCTATAATGAAAAAGAATATGAAAAGGAACATATGTATGTACATGTATGATTGAAACATGATGCTGTGCACCAGAAATTGACACAAGACTGTAAACTGACCAAAAAAAAAAAAAGTCTACCCAAATATAAAAGTAAGATAGCCCCCTAAAAAATAATCCTCAGAAATAAGAGTTGTTTCAGAGTTTTCATATCATTTTATTTTGAACAAAGTGCTGTCTGGGAAAGCCACATTAGCATCTAATGACTTAAGCAATGCTAGTTTTGGCAACAATAAAAAAAAGGGAGGCATATGACATAACAGGCTCAGGAACTGTTCCCACAAGCTTAACCTCACAATTCCCAGTGCTGTAAATCACTTAAACAGGTCCTCTAAAGATAAAAAGCAAGACAGGGACAAGTAATCGAAAGCAACAGTCATTTAACTTAAACAAAATACTTGATGTAAAAAATCTTACTGTATAGAGAGGGGCATTTAAACTAGAATTTGGGGAACTGAAAGAAAGTCTGTGTCAGGTAGTACTGAAAATTGTCTTGAGGCAAAGTGCAGCTGTGTGGGATGAAATTGAATTTTCCTAAACTGTCATTTATTATTCATATTGGAATCATTAGTCTGATTGACTCAAAAACGAGTGCTTATGTAACCACTTTTACATGTTCACATTTTTTTCATTTATTCATTTTCAGTAAATGTCTTAAAAAAACCTCAAAGTGTTTTTTTCCTTAATCTAACATAGTAAAAGTTATTGGCTACACTTTAGAGATCATCAATGTACAACTAAAAGGGGAATTAAAAAAAGAATTGTCTAAAAAATAACAGCAAGGACACAAATGAACTAATTATTATTTTGATCTCTTGAATATGTATAAGCACATTTGACTGTCCTTTATGATTGGATTACCGCATTCTGTTGTTTCTTATTTTGTAGTTGGCTTTATTCCTTTGATAACTATGTAAGTTTAAAAAGCTAAAGATTTAATCTGTTCTTAGAAATAATAACAAGCATATATATGACAACTAAAAAAATGTGCAGTATACTGTTTATATGTATTTACATGCAATATAATGTGCATGTGCAGTAGAATTGTAATAATTCTACATAATAAAACTGGGGAAAAAAAAAGAATTATCTTATGACACATGATTACTTGGGATCAAATTTCCCACAATAACTTAATACACAGATTCAAGAAGTGCCACATCATCAGCAGTTCAGATGGCGGTGGAGACAATGTATTCCAGAGATCTGTGCAGATGACTCAAAAAAGGGACTCTAATGATGATAAGGAGGCCTGTTAAGAGTGTGAGTAATATTGTTTTATGATGTGAGAGGATCTAAATGTGTCACAAAATAAATTAAAAGATATAAATAGGCAGCTGACTATGTCATCTATATCCCTAAACACTTCAAAGTGTTAAAACTTAAAAAAAAAATCTTCTCTTTGGAAACATGGGGAATCACCTTGTTCTGGGATACATATAGTATATATTTTTTTATTACAAGTATTTTTCAAAACTCTGGAAGGAACACACCAGGGTTGAAAAAGTGATTATCTTGGCAGAGTCTGGGGCCTTTGATTGATTTATTTTTTAAACTCTAAGTAAATATTCTCTTGATAATCAGACACACAAATAAACAACATAGCTTTCTAATGTGAAGCTCACCCAAGGACACAATAAAGTAATAGTTCTCACCCTTGGTCACACCCTAGAAACATCTGGGGAGTTAAAAAAAAAAACCATCCCACGCCTGGTCCTACCCTCTGTGATTCTAACGAAATGTTCTGGGGTGGGGCCCAAGGCTTGTGATTTCTTGAAGCTCCCCATGTGACTCTAATGTGCAGCAAAGATGAGAATCATTATTAAAGCAAAAAATTTCAAATCTTTCTGCAGAACATGTGACTAAATGGCTTTTAGAAAATAAAAAGGCTCCACAGTCAAATAAGCAAGTTTCTTTCCTGCAAGATTTATCGGAGCCTGTAATATGCAAATGTGCACCGTGACTTTTACAAGAGGAAGACACAATACAAAGAGGACATCTGTGCGTGTGTGCAGGTGTGTGTGTGCTGTGTGTGCGTGTGCTCAGCATCCCTTCTCTCCAGCAGCCATGCTGTTAACAAGCCCTGTCTATTCTATCTCCTGACCTGTCCCTTCTCACCCCCGTTCCCCCTACCCTGCTCCTGTCCTCCATCATCTCCCGTCTGGACCGCGGCAGCAGCTTCCTCCCAGCTCTCCCACAATTCATGCCCGCAGAGGTGGGCTAGTGGAGTTTGAAAGAGCTTCTGTTCCCATCCGTGAGACTGCCTGCAATGTCCCAACTGCCACCCAATGATCATGGAAGGGACTATCTTAAGGTGAAGGTGCATTACGGACAGTCCGCTGCGGGCTTGAGCTGCTGAGTCATCAGTCCCGAAGGCAGCTCCACAAACCCTTGGACTTGGAGTTGGGGAGCTCACACATTTCCTGATAGTTTAAGCCAGCACAAACAGGGTTTTCTGTTACTTCTGGCGAAGCATCCAAACAAAATGCTCTCTATTAAATTATCCTATGTCATTGGCTACACATTTTTTTCATCAGGTAAAATTATATTATTTGTTTTCCTTATTTATTGTTTGTCTCCCCTTCAAGAATACCAGCTCCACAAGGGCAGGGACAGTTGTCCATGTTGTTCACTGCTACGTCCCTTGGACCAGAAACATTGCCTGCCAAAGAGTAGGAACTCAGCAAGTGCTGAAGGAGTACTGAGCTCATTTAATTCTTTCAACAGCTCCGAAAGGTAGGTGTTACAAATCCCAAACTCCTCCCCACAGCCACGCAGACCCTGCACGTTCTGCCCCCACCTTCCTCTCCCCGATGCATGATCCTGAGGTTACGCTGGCCGCCTCCCAGCTCCTTCCCACGTCCAGAACTCCGTTGATGCTGTTCCCTCTGTTGGGAATGCTCCCCCCCATTCCATTAAGGTCTACACATCTTCCAGGCCTCCCCTCAAGTGGCAGCCCTTATGCAGACATCTCCTGACCTCTCCACACATGCCAGGTCCCCCTCGGATAGGCTCTTGGGGCTCCTCCATGTAATGACACAGCTGCTTCTGGAATTACTTACCGAGTTCTATTTCCTCCACTGAACCATGAGTGCCCGGAAGGCAGGGACCCCTTTGTACTTCCAGACCCCCCTTAGAAGACCTGGCACATGGTGGACACTTAATACATACCACACCTGCCTACTGCCTACTGTGGCCGGGATATTTACTGCTTACTGAATACCCACGTGCTCCCACATTCCAGCCCCTTGAAGTTAGGCAGGGCCACGTGGCTAGTTTTGGGTGTGAGCAGAGGTGAACTGTGTCACTCTGGCCCTGTCACCTAAGTGCTGCTGTGTGACCCTCTAGTGCCTTTATCCTGCCTGGGTGACCCTGCAAACTGTGTTCCAGGTGTGGTGCTTCAAGACCAGGGAGCCCTTGTCATTCTGCATCCCTGAGGTTCAAGGTAAAGCCTCGCACCTGATCTGACTTGTGTCATGAGAAAAAGTCGACATTTGTTGTGCCCAACCTCTAGGATTTCAGGGTTAATTTGTTACCGCAGCAGAACCCTGCCTATCACTGGTATTCTCCGTAAATGAACAAAAGCAGCCAGAGGCAGCGACAACTGTGACTACAGACTGGGAGGTAGTCAGAAAGCAGTGGCCCCCAGTCGCCACTACTGAACCTCAGGGAAAGGATGACGGGGACAAAACAAAGATTCCCTGGGGAATCGCCACTCTTCGTGCCTGATGCGCAGATGAAAGGACCTGGAGCCCCCACTCCCTTCAAACAGAGCCTGCCTCAGGGCCTCATCAAACACAGCTCCTCAGGGATCACAGCCAAGTCTCAGCCCCTGGGGATGGGAGGAGGCAGCTCAGAAGCCAGCAACACCCTGGAAAACCCTATTAGTTAGAGGAAGCTGAAACAGCAAGGCTGCATGAAGGGCCTGGGCTAATTCGGGCTGACAACCTTCCCTCGGAATCACCCACTGGGGCTCTGCCCTCCCGTCTCCATCCCAGAGAATAAATCACACTGTCAGGTCTAATTTGGAACTCGGCTGATGGGTTGAGCAGAGCATCCATGCGTTCTGGCCACAGAGGTCAAGGGCGGCCCACGCGCTAGAGGCCAGTGCTGAGAGGCCTGGGGACTGGATGGGAAGGGGACTGGGAGACCGAAAGCGATGGGTTTCCAATACACACCAAAGAAACTCCTCTCTTCTCCCACAGAATATCTGGCCCAGGCCTCAGCTGTACAAGCCGTGTTTCCAGAGCACAGTCTGGCTATATCCAGGCACCATGCTAGCTCGGGGCTGGGCACTCATTCTTGGTGCATAAATAATCCCAACAGCAGCAGTGAATGCCTACTATTTCACAGGCTGGTGACCAGGCTGCCTAACTTCTGACGTGCAGTTAAAGGCTAATGAACGTAAATGACCACTGTCACCACTGCCGCCGCCACCACCACCACATCTGTGATGTGACGACTTGTGCCAGGCACTGTTCTAAGTACTTGAGATTCGTACTCACCTTTTAATTCTCAGAGCATCCTTAGGAGAAAATTAGCCCCAGAGTTAGGCCCCCAACTTGGGGCTCGTCAGTGGTCAGGCGAAGACTAGAACCCAGGGCAGCTGGGCTCTGGAACCTGTGCTCTCCACTCCCACGTCAACTCATGTTTGATTTTACCTCCTTCAAGAAGCTGGCCCTGAAACCCCAAGTCAGCGTTAGGTGTCTCCGCAGAGTTTCCACAGCCCCATGGCTTCCCTGTTACAACTCTCATCGCTCTGGGCTGTTGACTGACAGAGCTCTCCCCAAATACTCTATCCAAGAGGGTACCCCTGTAAGCCTAGTGCCCAGAGTGGGTATGTTTGCTGCATGGATACATGGATGGATGGATGGATGGAAACCCAAGTCCAAATCCTTCATTTTCCAGAGGAAGGGAGTGGAGATTCAGCCAAGAGAACTGTAGTGAGAGCGTTTCCCTGAAGAAAGGGGAGGTGGGGAAGAACATGAACATTGCTCCTTGATGAATCTCTATTCCTCCTTCAAGGCCTAAAGCTGCTTCCAGGAGATCTCTCTGAACCCCAGGCTAGCCTGGGCACTTCCTTTGGGTGCCCATCAGCCCCTGGGTTTCCCCCATATAGCCCTGCCCACCCTGGACTCTCACTGCCTAAGAGCCTGCCTCCCTCACCTGCCAGGAGCCCCTGAGTACGAGGCCCACTCAGCCCTGAGGCTGTCTCCCCCACTCACTACATTACAGGGATGGGCACAGAGGAGGCGAATATTAAATGTGTGCTGAATCAACCAACCAGCAGAACCCCAAGAAAGGAAAGAAGGTTGGAAGCATCATTCTGGGAAGAAGAGTTAAAAGCACAGGTAGAGTTTGCTTGGAAAAGAAGCACAGAGAAGACTTAGCCATCCGCAAGCCACAAAGGGCCAGCAGGAGGAAGATGCGTGGCTAGTGCCCAGCACCAGGACCAGACCAGAACCAGTGAGAGGTAGGTACACGGAGCGGATGTGAGAGAGCTCTTTAACGATCAAAACTTCCCCAAAGCAAAATATGCTGCCCTGTTCCTCCCTTCCTAGAAGAATTTACACTGGTTGGATAGCTAGCAGTCTGGGATCCCGGGACTTCTTAAGAAGCAACAAAGTGTAGTGGCCAAGAGTGAAGGCTTTGGAGACAGTGCAAAGGTTCCCACCTCGGCTCCTCTACTTAGTCAAGAAAGGGTTTCACTACACTGTGCCTCAGTTTCCATGTCATTACCACTGGGAGCGGCAGCATCACAGGGTGGGTGTAAGGAATGAATGAGATCAGACACGTGAAGGGCTTACAGCAGGGCTTGGCACAGAGTCGGCACTCATTACTGCTAATTACTGCTGTTTTTCTTCCCCTGTAGAGCCAGGCTGCTAATCCAACTGAAACCCTCAATCCTCTCTTTCTCTGGCTTCCACCTCAGGAGAGGCTGAAAAGCTAAAAAAAATTTCTCACTCTCCTTACAGCTGAGGGAGGCCATGTGACCCACCTCTGGCCAATGAGATGTAAGTGGAATCTTCGAGGTGAGGGGCAGGGAGGTGGATTCTGAGTGTTGAATTGGTACAGAACTGAAAAAAACATGCTGCTGGAGTTGACCCCCTCTTTCTTGTTCTGGCTGGAACTGCAGCAGCAACCTTGCAACCATGAGGGAAAGATCAAGTGAATCAAGGAGGCCCCAGCCCGGGCATCACTCAGCCTCTGAACTAACATTGGCAGCCAAGTTCCTCTAGGTTTGTGGTTATGGGGGAGAAATCAGTCCTCATTTGTTTAAGCTGTTGTGAGCTGGGTTTTCTGTTCTTGCAGCTGAAAGCACTCCTCCTGATGCCCCCACCATGACACAAACAGCTCAGGGCCCATGCCCATGGTAATCGCTTGCCAGCCCCAGTTCAGGTGCCCGGCTGAGAACCCCTGATCCAGAGGAGAAAGAGAGGAAGGCTGAGACAGGACAGCATTTACCAAACCTGTCACTGCGTCCTGCCCTTCCTTTCAGCTGCATCTGTGTCCCATCTGTACAATTAGTTACCTAATAGTTCCTGTAAATCCACTCACTTTTTTTGTTTGTATATATATATATATATAAATACGTGTATATTTATATGTATTTTTTTTTTCTATGGAGATACTGGGGATTGAACCCAGGACCTTGCTCATGCTAAGTATGTGCTCTACAACTGAGCTATACTCACCCACCAAGTCAACTCACATTTAAACTTGGGTATATATACATATATTTAAAACAGAATCTACATTGAAAAGTGAAAAATTGGTATCTTTGGCTACAAAGGTAACTTAAATACAATGAAAATGAACAAAACACATTCATTCATGGACCTCTAAAAATTAGCTGATGTAGCATAATTTGGGTTCAAAGAACTATCAAGGATGCATCATTTTTGTCTTCTTTTGGGGAAAAATTATAGAAAATCTGGCAAGACCTGGTATTTCCAGAGGGTGACAAATGGGCCAGAGCTAAGCAGGGGCTGCCTCTCACAGAGGGAACACATTTTCCCGTTGGCTGCAATTCCCAAAGCCTTGTTTAGAAGTGAGATAATGTGTTTGGATCTCCTGGCTGGCAGGTGGAAGAATTAGGCCAGAACCCACTTTGTTCCTTCCCTTCAGCACCTCCTCAGAGAGGCCTTCCTTGATTACCTCATTTACAACTGCCTCCTGTTCCTCCCCATCAACCCCCTTTCTTGCTTTTCTCATCCTTGCCGCATGTAGCCCTACATTCACTTGTTAATCTGTTTATTATTTTATCTTCCAGCAGAGTGTCAGTTCCTGGAGGGAAAGGATTTTGTCTGTTCTGTTCATTCCTGAATCCCCAGTGCCTGGAACACAACAGTAGGTGCTGAAATGTATATTTGTTGAGTGAAGGAAAGAAATGAATGAACAAATGAAACCCTGTCTCCTGCTGTCCAGTCCCCCAGGTGCAAATTATCACGTAGGAACAATGAATCCTACCCACGTAGTTCCTGCAGTCTGAGAGGCAACACAAGAAATTCACTCGGAAACTGGAACCTTTTAAGACATTAAAAAGGTATGTGTTAGAATAAAACGGGTTATCTATGAGGCCACAAAGACATTATGTTAATAACTGAATCATTAAAATAAATGAGGGAGAAGGGACAGGTCTTTCTTACAGAACTAATTATGTGGGCAATTAATAAATGTAGCAGGAATGAGGGACATACAAAAGTCACCATTAGGGACATCCCACAGTAATGACAGTTGCAGGCAAGATTCACCCGACCAATGCACGCCAAAATTAGCAGGTGCAAGTTTGAGGAAAAATGAGTAGAGTCTCAAAGCAGCTCTCCCAAGATATCTATCGATTATAAAAGGAAAAACAGTTACTCGACACTGGGGAAAGCCAGCAGACAGACAGCACCCTAACCGAGTGATGCGGGTTAACAACACCAGTGATAAGACACGTGGACTCGCAGGTGCGATGCAGAGGCAGGGGGCGCACCATCTCTGTGGTGTTCTGCCAAATGATGGAGAAGCTCAGTGTAGTCATAAGGAAACATCAGACAAACCCAAATGCAGACAGTCTACAAAGTAACAAGAGCTGCTCTCTTCCAGAGTCTCATGGTCATTAAAGACAGGGTGAAGACTGAGCAACTGTCACAGACTGGAGGCGATTAAGGAGACGAGACAAGTAAATGCAATAAGGGATCCTGGATAGGCTCTTGGAACAGAAAAAGGACATCAGTGAAAAAACTAGTGAAATCTGACCGAAGCCTGCACTTGGCTCACAGTACTGGCCCGGTGTTCACTTTCTGGTGTGGACAGTTGTGCTACAGCTGAATAAGATGGTAATACTAGGAGGTGCTGGGTGACTGTAGATATGTAAACTCTCTGTGCTATTTTTGCAACTTTTTGTCAGTCTAAAATTCCTTCAAAATAAAAAAGTCAATAAAGAATTGTGCTAAAAAGCATCTGTTAATGGAAATCTGGCCCCAGGTGACTGTCCCACAAACAAGCTCCAGGTACCTGGGCAGAGCCTTAGGCCAAAAGTAAGGAATAGGAAGAGACCTAATAAACAGCCAAGGGAGAAGACACTGTCTAGATCCACTCACTTCCCAGACTCGACTCACTGGTCCCGGCAACTCAGCCAACACCACTACCTGTGTCCAGAGTTGGATGCCAGAATCTCTGTTCTCCCACTTCCCACACTATCAGAGTCTCCTGGTGCTCCAAGGATCAGACAGCACCCCATCTCCGGGCCCCTTCTTGCATCCTGCCAACAAAGGCTGGTGTCCCCACTACCACCTGGAAAGCCACACAGCCCGAGGCCCCCTCGCTGCTTGATCCAGGCCAAAGAAACCAAAGAGGATGCTCACTAGCAAGAACCCCAGAAACTTAATTATAACATTCAGAATCTTTTATTACAGGTCAGAACTTTGGTGTGTACAGCTTTTAATTACGTGGAACTACCTATACTATATTTTCAGCCTACAGGCAACTAACACATCCATACGGGGGTTGACAGGGACATCCAGTATCTTAAGTGCGGTGGCAGTTACACAACAGCATGCATTTGCCTAAACTCAAAGAACCATATACCAAACAGCGAATTTCACTCTGTAAATTTTCAAAATGGAAATTAAAAAGTTAAAAAAAAAAAAGAATGTGATACACTGATGTCTGCCATGAACAAAGACCTCCAAAACACACTACCACTGGGGACAGTGGGAAACAGGCTGCAGAAATGTCCTGCTGCTTTTTCCTTTATACAGCAAATTAAAACAACAAGCGTGTATATGCGTAAGTAGGAATGTTCATGAACAGGGAGAGGTCTGGCAGGACACCCATCCAACTACTGACCACAATCACCTCGGAGGGAAGAAGCCAGACTGCGGGGGTTGGGAGGGACAGTGAAGGAGATTTCCATGTTTCCCTTGACATTTGTAGGTAGGTAGGTAGATAGACAGACAGACAGACAGATAGGTATTTTTAAAAAAATAATAAAGCATCTCACATGTACTAGCTATAAAACTTAAGCAAACAAAAGTCAAACAGCCATACTGCACTCACCCTTTGTATGTTCTGGACACTAGTGCTCCTTGTGGGTCCCAGGAGAGCCGAGGTCAAAGACTGTGCATCTACGGAGAGGAAAAAAAACGAGATTATGTGAACTTGAGGCTTCCTGCTGAAGTATCCATCTGTCATTCACGAATTCACTCCCTCAATAAATATTTATTGAACGCCGGCTCTGTGCCAGGTACCCCAGTGACCAAGACGAAGTAGCTATCCTCGGGGAGCTGACACTCCAGCAGGGGAGGAAGACGGGAAACAAACACAGCCCACAGTCAGGGAGCAGCCAGCACCTAGCTGGGGGACCAGGCAGGGTGAGGGGAGAGACGGGGCTGCGACTTCCCAGAGTGAGGGCCTGAGGAAAGGACAGAGACGTGAATACAGGTGACTGCCAGCAGTGTGACTACCTGGGAAAGAGCCGTCCAGGCCGCGGGCAGGACCAGGCACAGGACCTGGGGTTGAGGGTGGGGAGGGTGGGGGGTCAGAAGCAGCAGGAGGCCCGTGTCCCTGATGCAGGGTGAGAGAGAGGGGTGAGGGCAGGGAGGTGACGGGGGTAGAGGGACAGTCATTATAAGGATGTTTCCTTCAGACCATCGTGAGCAGAGGGGTGGAAGAGAAAGAGCACTTGTCCTGACTTGTAACTTTGTATTATTAATTGATGTTTTTGAATATTTAGCATGGTGGTTCATATCTGAATGAGTACTTCATGGATGAATGAATGTCTCCAGGCCGAGAAGCCACTGTCTGTATTGTTCACCATCACATCTTGGTTTAGGTCAGGCACTTACTAAACCAGGGAGATGAAATCTGAGAGGACAACCTAGAACCTTCCTACGGAATGGCCGTGAAATAATGACTCTCACTCCCTGTGTGTGAGGCTCTGTCCCAGCAGAATAGGCCGACTTGCTTCATTCTCCCAAGAACCCTAAGACCTAGGCACACCATTACATCCCTGCTACAGATGAGGGCCCTGAGACACAGAGTGGGTCAAGAACCCCCTAGCTGAGGCTGCCCAGCCAGTCCAAAGTTTTAGAGGTGGGATGAACCCAGGCAGCCTGGCTCCAGTCTGTTCTCGACCTCTTGGCCAGGCCACATGGTCATGGAGGTCAATGAAGAGAGGGCTGACTGCAGGTTGACAATACCTCTCCCACCTTCCCTACTGCTGCCGTAACCACCTGCCACCCACACACCAAGACCGACCTCAAATGCCAGCCAGCTCCTCCAGGGGGCCTCCCAGGAAGGAAACCTACCAGGCAGCTGGCCCACTTTTCAGAGTCAAGAAACAGGATGGCTTCAATAATCTAGCCCCTCTGGGGATTCTGCAGAAGCCAAAAGGGGTCTTAGTTCTTAACCTTTCTCAGGCCAGGGACACCTGTTGGCAGCCTGGGGAAGAAGGGTGTGGACGTTTTCTCAGAATCACATCTTTAAATGTATAAAACACTATACACTAGACCACAAAGGAAATCTATTATATTCAGATACCAAAATATCTGTAAGACAAAACCTAATCCGAGATACAGTAGTATTTGTGCTTCTTTATGAATGCTTTAAATTATGAGATCTTAGTGATGGGTCCAATAACTATAATAATTTAGAAACGGATGAGTGTAAACGATATTTTGTAATATCTGCAACAACTGTAATGTGATATGGAAATATTTTTTATTTCTAGCGGCAACAGTCACGGGTGTTGTTAATATGATTGTAGCTCGTGGTCCTTGTTCAGAAGACATGAAAATGCTAAATTTCAGTTAGATGGTAAAGAAAATAAAGATGTAATTTCTTCCCTAGCCAACTTCATGATCCTCTAAATTCCATCCAAGGACCCTTCAACGGTCCATGGACCCAGATTAAGAAGCCCTAAGCCCACCCTGAGATAGGGTAAAGGTGGAGCGTGTACCCAGGGAAGGTAACAACTGGGGGGTGTGGGGAAGATTCAGATCCTTGTGAACTTCGTAGGGGAAGAAGGGGTCCTGAGCACTGGGGATTTTGGCCCAACCTACATTCGTTTCCCTTTCTCAGTTAGCTCCCTGAACCTCACCTTTCCCACCCAGCTCACAGAATTCCCGTGGGAATGTCCCACCCATAGGTTGGTAGGGAAGGGGAGGGTGTCATAAAACCCAGGCTTGGCCAATAAAGCAATTGCACCCCCTCTTCCCGCCCTGACCTCAGATATGGCTCAAGGAGGCCCTGGCACCAAAGCCAGGCTGATTAGGTCCACTAAACAAGTCTAGGGACACGTGCTGGGATTATGGGGAAATCCCTGGGGCTGCTAAGCTGGCTGGATACGTATGTGGAGCTGACTCAGAGCCTACCCAACAATAAAACCAAGAGGACTGCAGAGCCAGGGGATGGAAGGAAATAGGGTCCTGGCAACCCCATGTGAGGCCCTGGATCCACCCACCCTTGAAGCCATTACACATAGACTGTCGCAGGCTATGAGTTCAAACATTTCCTTTTATATTTGAGCAGGCTGACCTGAATTTCTATTCACGCAATCGAATGACTCTCAACTAACACAGAAGGGAAGAAGTGAGTACAGCTCTTGACAATTCCCAGAGCTCACTACCAAGCCACTTAGGAAAGCACAAAATAAAATTAGAAACAGTTACTATACACAGAATCAGCATATGCAGAAAAACACACACCCTTTAAAAATTCAGAACTAACCTCTTGGGTAGTTGCTATCCCTAAAGCTGGTTTATGAAAGGCTAACAATTTCGGTTTTCAAGATGCTCAGCAGAGCAGGAGGGAAACAGAAGCACCCAGAACATTTTCCCTTATCACCAAATTTCCCATTAAAAAAAATTCCTGGGATGATCAGGAAGCCCCTGAAATAAAGCTCCTATAAAATTGTAATCACTGCCTTTTAAATTGCATCGGAAATTGCTTTTCTGCCACTCTCATTTCCTCCCCCCCTTCTTTCTCTAGAGTGACGTATATGGCTCTTTAAAGGTACATCAGCAGTGACGTGCAGGGGTGCCACAGCTCTCTGAGCTGGGAATCTACTTCCTGCCCTGTGGAGGAAGCCATGACGTCTGTCAGTCTGGGGTCCCTGATACACAGGAGGGGCCGCAGCAGAGAGGAAGATGCCAAAGAGTTGTGGAAATAGCAGCACAGGTAGGCTACAGGGCCAGGAATTCAGCCAGGACCCCAGACATCCCAGAGTCCCTCTTATACTACCCGGAAGGGAGGATGGCCTTGGAGTTGCCTTGCAATCCCAGCACCCACCAGAGCAACGGCTCTGGCTCATCTGCTGAATAGGTTCCAGCCTTAGGGCTGCACACCTTGCCTCCCAGGGTTTATACCAAGAAACAGAAGCCTAGATTAGAGGACTTGGGGGTGAGAGGGTGCCCTGGCTTGACTCCTAGCCTGATGGGTCCTCCCCTCAGCCACAGTGATTGGTGAGAGGCAGAACGGATTCCTGACAAGAATACCCGAGCACAGACTCCAGACAGGCCAGCTCTGGGATTTTCAGGTCCTGGAGCCATTAACTTCCCTTCGCAGTCTGAGCCAGTGTGAATTGGGGAGAGTCTGTCATTCACAACAAAAATAACTGACTGATAGAACTGAGAGGGACCTCAGAGATCAACACAGTGCTCCTTCATGTTTGGGGGAACATAATCCTTCTAAGGAGCTGACAAAAGTAAACTATGTCATGTCTCTCCAGGAAAACACGCAGAAAACCGTCTCAAGGATGTCAGACCTCTGAAGCCTCGGTTCACAGGAAATGAGTGAAGAACTCTTCAATCTAGTCTGATCTGCCCACTTGATGGATAAGGAAACTGAGGTTCAGAATGCTGAGATGACTTGCTTGGGGCCAAGGTAGCTAGAGGCAGAGCCAGGCCTCCCTAGGGCCCCAGGCAGTTCAGTTTGAATTCCCCTGAGCATGGTCCTTGGGGAGTCCGCAGAGGGTAAAGGACGGAGCGTAAGGCTCCGGGCCTCTGCACCCCCATTCACCTACAGCAGCTCCACTTTTCTCTGTTTTATAAAATGGCCTTTCAGGGAAGTGTCTGACAAAAGTTCTATTATCCCGCAATCAACATCCTGAAAACCAATCTCTTGTATCGCATTTCAAGGTATTTACATGTTAATGACCTTGGTTTTGATCCTCACTGAAATCCTGTCAAGCCTGGCTCTGTGAGAGGTGCTTCTGCAGGGCCCAGGAGACCAGGGTGCTGCTCCCCCGACCCCAAGGCAGCCTGTGCACCTGGCCCTTCTGTTCCTGCACATCTGCCCCCATATTTCCATCAACTCACTCACACCTCTCCACGAAGACCAAGTAAGGAAGAGGTGTGGCTGGTCTGACCAGTCGGAGCCTGTGACTGTTGCTGGCACCCGCTTTCCCAGGGGGCAGGGTTACCAGCCCCAGAGCTGCGACCAGACCTACCAGCTCTTCTCTCCCTGAGCCCAGAGATGGCTGCTTCCTCTTCCACTTTCTGTCTTGGAACAGGACACATATCCTGGGCACCCAACCTCTAAGGTGACCTGGTCACACGCACCCCTCCTGACCAGGCGGTGATGGGGGCAGCCAGTTGTGGAAGCGGCTGATCTGGGCATTTAGATTTGAGGTGAAGGAGGATCAAGCCCACTGGGGCCTTTGCTATAGCTGCATTCTCCTTTCTAGGCTTTACCACAGCTTCATACTGGGGCATCAGGGACCTACTCACCTACTAATAAAGTGGTTCAATCATCCTTCATTTAGAGACGATTCCCATTATTCCCATCTCATCCGGTCTTTGAAAGAGTAACTTAGGAAAATACCTGTTCATTCAACTGCCTCTACCCACCTGCTGACAAAGAAAAGCTGCTTATGTGAAGAAAGGACTTCGCTTTGGGAAAATCTAGGCCCTCAACTGCTATACCGTATGACAGCCTCAGGGGTCATCTTGTAATGAATCACGTTTTCTTTTATGACCTATATTCCATTAATAGCATACACCAGCAAGTCAGCACTGGGTCTCTCACCGATTGATTCAGTCCACAAATATGACTAAGGCTGGATCACTGACTTCAAGGGTCTCATATCATCATCTTCTGTCCTTTCCTCAGGCTCTCCCTTGCCCCCTAACAAGATAAGCATCATGGTACTGGGCTCTGAACACAGAGCTCTGAGGACTCCTCTGTGAAGGGGGCCTAATGGCTGTCCTGCCCTCAGTGTAGCACAGGTAACTCTGTGGTAGAGGGGCACGTGACAGACCCCTGCAGGGAAACTGCTCGGGGAAGCATCAATACGTGACCATTTGGTGCCCAGCAGATTGGCCAAAACGTAAGTCTGACACCACCAAATGTACCGAAGTTGTAGAATAAGGGGAAGTCACTGTAGGTGAGAGTGTACACTGGGACAGACATTTTGAGAGAATGGTTTGGCAATTTCTTATAAAGAAAAAGAGACAGTGATCTCAGTGACACACTTTACCTCCCCCACTGACTGCCAAGTTCCCAGACTCATGTGGCCTTGCAAATTCTCATTTTGGCTTGAAGCGTGAGGCTTTTGCTTTGATTTTACTATGTGCCAGGCACTGTTTTCAAGTTAACTATCAACTCATTTAACCATGATAACAACCTTGTGAAGTCGGGTCTACTAGCATCCCCATTTTTAACAGACCGGAAAACTGATGCACAGAGAAGTAACCTGCCCAAGATCACACAGCCAGGACGGACGAGAACCCAGTGGGTCTGGCTCCAGGACTACCAGCAATGCCACTTCCCAAGCACAGAGTTAGGAGTAAAGGTTCGGCCTTGAACCCAATCTCATTCCACACTCAGACATTGTTTTCAGGTGGATCCAAGACCTAAACACAAAAGGAAAACACGAGCATGGCTAGAGGGTAACACAGAAGCACGCCTTCACTTTGGGGTAAGTGATGGGTTCTCATCCAGGGATTCCAGGAAAGTGTTTGCCCTCCTCACAGAGTCACATCCACACAGTCCTCTGCCCCTTTGCCAGCCTATCTTTTTCTAGCTTGGAATGTGGATGTGATGCCTGGATTTGAGAGGTTCTCCCTTGTCCCCAGAACACTACTCTGCTGGAACAGGAGGGCTGAACCCTGGGGTGCCCCAGCCTCTTGGGGAGAGGGTTACAGCAGCCATCCTGTGGCCACCAGGGGGCAAGAGAATCAGAGTAGCACTGGCGTTGACCCTGCCAAGCCTCTGAGTCCCATCCTCTCCGTCCAGATGTTATAGGACATAGACTGTGACGTGTTGAAGTGACAGTGCCCCCTGTATAGTCCAATACTTGCAGCCAGATGCATCCCTAATGAGAATCTTGCTATGGACAGGCTGGGCTGTCACCCCAGAGAGTCTGTGACCAGCCACTTTAGGGACCTGAAGGTGTCTCCAAAACCCTCAACTCAGAGATGAACTTTGGGAATCAAAGGTTTCTACCAAGCATGCTGATCAGAGGCATCAAACAGATGACCTGGTGCCTGAATTAATTCTCAGGACCTAAATGAGGACCAGCCTTCTTTCTCCCCACAGACCTCGAAGAGCAGTCAGGGAGACCAAGATTTTAAAGGCCAGGCCCAGCCCACGGGCACAACTGCTTTGTGGTCTGCTGGCTGCAGGCTCACGGGCTGGGGAAATCCTGCAGAGCTTGTGAATCCTTTTTCCTCCTGTCACCAGGCATTTGCTGGATGTGCCAAGAGCTAAGCCCCTTCCTGCACTCCTATGAAAACAGCTTGTCAATGCGCTTTCGACTGCTGAGTGCTCTTCCACAAAGCACTCTCTAGACCTCAGCTCATCAGATGAGAGACAGAACACTGGCCAATCTACCAAAATAGGTCAGGCTTTATTTTTAATCCTCTTATTCATTATACATATTGAAAGGGAAGAATGAAAACACCATCATTAGCAGTGGGAATGTCTGCAGTTACCTAATCTCTCTGTGCCTCGGTCTCCTCATCTGTAAAATGGGGATGAGGAGGAAGGAAATTACTCCATGAAAAGTATGTAGAGCAGGATCTGTCATGTATTAAGTGTTCAGTAAAGGTGAGTTATCATTAGTCTAATTGTTGGTGATTGGTCAGTTTTTTGAACTGAAGGCCATTGAGAAGCTTCAAAATCTCACCTTCTGGTCAACCAGAGAGAAAGGCACTGCTCTGATTCTGGCCACTCAGGGAAAGAGGGAGGCTTGAAGGTCCAGGCCAGTGGGCAGAAGCTGGCTGCCATGGCCCAGGGTACTAGGGGCAGGAGGTGGACTTGCTGGTGCTCACTGACCACCTAGTAGCCATTCTTCCCTTTCTTCTTGGGATGCTCAGCTAAGACTACATCTCCCAGCCTGCCTTGCGTGGTCAACAAGAGGTAGGCAGATGTTGCTGTGAGACTTCAAGGAAAATTCCTGACCAGGAATAAAGAGCTGGACGACACTTTTGTGTCCCTTCCCTACCCCGAGTCCCACCTGGACTACAGACTCACTGGCTTGACTCCAGCAGTCACAGTGGACGACGAAGCCACCTCACAGATGAAAGCTTTGTGCTAGGAGTGGTTAAGTAGAAAGATAGAAGGATCTTGCTTTACCTGAGGACAGTGGAGCTGCCACCCCAGCCCCAGATGGCCAATCCCAGGACATTCTACTCATAAGAGAAACTACCTTCCACTGAGTTTACAGCACTGTTACTTCTGACCTCTGCTACTGGCAGCCACATGTGCTTTCAGACGATACTGTGGCTTACAAAGCAGATGACCAATGGGCAGTGTTCTCCAATACAGAAATCCTTCTAGCAACCTCCACTGTTTAAAGTATCCTCATGCCTTAGGACCAGACTCCTGCTCTCTCTTCAACAGCAGGTAGAAAGCCAGCTGCAGAATTTCCCACAGAACGGGCTTACAGTCATTGTGGTTTAGGAGGACAGAATATGAGAACTAGATGAGCGAGACTGAGTCTTTCATCCAGCAACTGTTCAGCACCACCCAGCGCTGGGCTCTGTGCGAGGCAAGGTGCTGGACACGGTGAACAAAAGCAGAGAAACTGCCCTTACAAAGCTTACAGTCCAGGACAGGGGACCGGAGATAAACAGGCAAGCAAATACACAGAAGTACAGACGGTGAGAAGTGCCACGATGAACAACACATGGCACATCCACGCAGTGGGGTGGTGCACAGCTCTCAACAGAACGAGTACTGATTCACATAGAATATGGCTGAACACTGAGTGAAAGAAGCCAGTCACAGAAGACCACACATATGATTCCCTTTATATGAAACGTCCAGAATAGGCAAATCCGAAGAGACAGACAGCAGGCTAGTGGTTGCCAGGGGCTGGGAGGAGGCAGAAATGGAAGGAGAGTAACCGCTAATGGGGACAGGGTGTCTTTTGGGGCTGATGAAGCTGTACTAGAATTAGATCCAGGTGATGGTTGCACAGCCTTATGAATACACTAAAAACCACTGAACAGTACACTTTCAAAGGATGAACTTTATGGTATGCAAATTATATCTCAAAAGACACTCAAAGGGCTATCCAGACTGAATTACTGGATTGGTAATAAAGTCTCTAATGAAAGTTAAAAAAAAAAAGAATATTCCTGGAGATGGAGGAGGATGGAGGAACATGTAAAAGAAACTCAGGGAAGCCTGCCTGCCCAGATCACTGCGGCGAGGGAGGGAGGAAGTGTTAGGAGACGTAGCAGAAGCTCGCGGGGCTGGTGAGCCACCATCCGCCATATGCTTTTTATTCTAAGTATGATGAGAAGGAGGAGAATGATGCGCTCTGATGACACTGTTGAAAGACCCCCTTGGCAGTTGCCTAGAGATTGTCGGGGTGGAAGAGAAGCGGGGAGAACAGTGAGGTGGCTGCTGTGATAGCCGGGAGAGACAGTGGGGGCTGGGACCAAGGTAACGGCAGAGGAATGGAAAGGAGGAGGCTGGTGAAGGTCTGTTTCAGGTCAAGGAAGAACACACCTTGCTGATGGACTGGCCACGGGTTGGGGGCAGTAGCGGGAGTGAAGCAGAGAAGGAAGATTTGAGACTGCTCTTTACATGGTCTCATGAGTCTTTCCAAAGTGGTTTTCTGCCAGATTCAAGTCATGCACAGCACAGTGAGAGCAGATCACCAAATGCCTGTTACAAGAATTTAATACATGAACAATCACTGCTTATTTTTTGGTAGGGCATATTTTTGTATTTTCAATAAAGATATGAATTCTCTCTCTCTCTCCCTCTGTGTGTGTGTGCGTGTGTGTGTGTGTGTATACACACACATACATATAGACGTAATATCCTTGCCTGTACCTGTTTTTCTCCCATCCACTGGTACATAGTGGTCCACCAGACACCATCAACTACCCAAACCAGAAATCTGAGAATACTCTTTTATATACATACACATACCCTAAGCAAGATAAAGCCTCAGAGTCAGTAATAACCAGGTCCTTCCTTCTCTGAGGGGGTCAGAGGAACAGACAAGCCAGTGAGAAGTGAGCTCTCACTCCTGATGAATGACGAGCAGGGGAGGAAACAGAGGAAGAGATGCTGCTCCAGAGACAGGAAGTACTCTCTTTCTTTTCAGTGGTGGCAGGAGGGTAAGGGACACAGTCAAGAGAGGGGAGACAGCACTGTGAATAAATGTAGTCTAGTCGAGGTGGGGAGCCTCAGTTTGAGAACAGCCACAGCAAGTGAAGCCTAGCGGAAGATAAAAGACAGGTTATGACCCAAAAGGGTCATAAGCCCCAACCCACTGACAGCCACATGCATCCTGAGGGGAACACCAGAACCTGGAGGAATGCATCCTTCTCCTGGGATGAGGAGCAGGAAAGGGGAAGGGGTGCAGAGTGCCACAGAGAACAACTCCAGGGCTACCACGATCACAGACCACGGAGCAAACAGAGCCCCCAGAGTGGCACAACCCAACAGTGCTGTGGGGATGTGTCCACCCAGAGCCTTCCCGCGTGTCCACTAGCCCAGTAGTAGGGCTCGTCTATTTTAAGAGTAGGGGGTGAGACTTCACTGTACATGTTTTTTTGTGTGTCATTTGAATCCTTTATCACGTGCATGTACTGCTCATTCAAAAATAAGTAAGATTTCTTTTTTAGGCTGTCTTCTAAAAAGGTTGCAATGATTCACATGTCCTCCAGCAGCTTGGAAGAATACTTGGTTGAGCTCATTAATGCCCTGTATTTTCTCCTTCAAGGCTATCCCTCCACCCTGCTTTTTTTGACCTAGTACAAGCTCAAACTTCAAATTTTACCTGCTCTTGATATCCACGATTCCTCCAATTATGCAGCCCTTGAGCAGGCAGAAAGCAAACTCCCAGATACTAATTTGGTAAGTCAGCCTGGCCAGCACTTCCCAACAGCACCAGAGGGACACCCAAGCCGAGGTGGGAGTCAGGTCTTCAGGGACCCAAGGGCACTGACGGCAGAGAGACAGAAGCAGGGCCCTCTCTCCTTCCATGCTTGTTTTAACTCATGCTGGCTGAGCTGCCTCACTACCCCAGAGTCCTCCAAATGCTCAAAGCCTCTCAGAAAGGGCGAGGGAGGCCTGTGGCAGCAGCTGCGACCCATCACACCTGCGCTCTCGAGAACAAGTCCAGATATGAGAAACAGGAGGGAACAGGGGATGAAGAACACGGAAGAACCAAGCTCAGAGAAACAAGAGGCCTTGTCGTTCACTTCCTACAGGCCAGTCGGCCTCCAGGGCTGGCCCAGAACCAGAGGCCTCACCAAGCCACTGCTTTTAAGCCCTGCTGTGACTCATGTCACAGGACAACAAAGCTGACCCCAGGCAGAGAGCAAGGGCCTCACACAACACACACCTGCTGCGGCAACACTGGCTGAAGCTCTGGACTAACCTGTGCAGGGAGGGGCCTGGACGGAGCCAGATGAGAAAGTGACTGTGGGGAAGGGGAGAGGATGGGAGAGCATGAAAATATTTCAAAATTGGCAGCAAGTCCACACAATACAGGGGGTGGATTTAGGTCATTCTGCAGCCCACACTTGGGCCTGAGCTGAGCAAGGGAATGGGTAGAAAAGGGACTTCTGGGGGCTAAAAATACTAGTTTTTACAGCTGGTTACATGAGTGTGTCATTTGTTAAAGTTCATCTAGCCTCACACACTTTTAGTATGTGCCCCTGTCTTTTTCTAGATGCATAGTATGGTTTAATAAAAAGTTTAAAGAATTAAACCATTTTGGCTACCCAGAATCTTTCCAATGATTTGGGAATTTCCCATCTATGATCCTTTGTGGGAGGCTGGGCCTGCCTCCCATGGAACAATATTACAAAGGCTGGGGACAGGCTCTCACAGCCTCCCTTGCAGCCAGGGCACGGGGGCAGGATCTGGGCTCTCCTCAGCAGGTGCACCTTCCTCCACAGCTTAAATCTACTTGGAGAGCTGGGGCTTCTTCCCCTTGGTGTCTGGAGCCCAGAGCTGCAGCCTGGCACATGCGAAGGTCTCACTGCGACCTGATGAGCAAAACTAACCCCCCCCACCTCCTCCCGCAGCACAAAAATGACAGGATCAAACCATTCTGCACTTGGGGATGCATTTATTTCAAGAAATGTTTGCCGAGTGTCTACTTGGAACCAGGCACTGTCGTGGGCACCAGGGATCCGGATGAACAGGACATCAGAGCTGGCGACTCTGTACGGAAGGTGAACAATAAACAAAGTAACTAAAAGCTACAGTGGGTCAGGTAAGTGCTATAGAGAAAAGCAGAGAAAGGAGATGGGGACCTCCCTGAGAAGACATCATATGCACAAAGGCTTGAAGGACGTGAGGGGCGAAACATGTGGTAATGAGAGCAGTCTTCCTTCCTAGTCTTCCTTCACTGGCAGGAAGAGCCCGTGCAAGGGTCCCGGGGCAGATGCATAACCTGGTGTCTATGGAGCACTAAGGAGGTCCATGGAAGGAGCAAAGCAAGTGAGGAGAAGAGAAGGAGGAGATGAAGTCATAGGTAACGGGGGCAGATCGTGTAGGGTCTGGTTGGGGATGGTGAGGACTCAGGCTTTTACTCTGGGTAGCAAGGAGCCACAGAAGGGTTCTCAGCAGAGAGGGACAGATCTAACTGGGTGATAACAGGGTTCCTCTGGCTGTTATCCAACCCTCTCCCCTGACCAAGATGGAAACCAATCTCGAGGAGAAACAGAAGTCTGGTCATTTGTGTGCCAAATGTCTATGAGAAATAAACAAGCAGGCGCTCTCCACCCACTTCCTCCATCCATCAAGGCCTCATGCTGGCCAGCAGCACTTTGTAACATGATTAACAAACCACATTACACTGTAGGAAACCAGACCCTCCTCCACTAGCCACTGGGAGAATCCCCAAAGCAGATGGGGATGCAGTCAGGCCATGTGGCCGGAACAGCGCCTTCTTGGTGGTCAGTGAGAGCCAGAATCAAATCCCAGCTCTGTATCTCAGCAGCTGTGTGACCCATGACTCATTACTAGACCTTTCTGAGTCCAAGCTTCCTTATCAGTAAAGGGGGGATGGTGGTGTAATTTCTACCCCTGAACAGGCTTGCTGGGAGGGTTAAATGAGGGAACATGGATCAAGTGACCGGCAAAGTACCTGGAGCCCCAAAGGATGTTAGCGAAACTGTTATAAGTAAAACACCACAGAAATAACAAGCGGCATTCTCAACTCCTCAGGTCTGAGGACGGCTCTTGGGCAAACCGGACTCTGATAATATTAAGCACAAGACTGAGGTGAGGAGTCCTTCAGCGGAGGGAGGCCTTCAGAATGGAAGTGTCTTTCCCCTTCTAGCTATCCTCCATGGGATCACTGCCCAGAACAAGCATCATCGAAGCCAGAGAGGAGAGACGGGCCACAGATGGCCGGGGGAGTGGGCATCAGATGCGAACATCACAGCCACTTTTCTCAGTGCTTCATGGGCAGAGATCCCCTCAGAAGAGACCTGGCCTGCATCTGAATCTTCCAAGGTGACTGAAAAGGAAATGTGAGCAAGGGGAGAGTTTTAGCTGCATAAGAGGCAGTCTTGGGAGAGTTCCCGCCTCCTGCCCCAGTCAGAAGAGAAGCGGGCGCTCAGTTTGTTCCATGCCGGGGGCGGGGGGTAGGGGGGGGAGCAAGGCCTCTGGGAGCCTCACGTCCACATCCCACACAGGGGTAAGTTTCACTGCTCAGGCTCATTCACGTCCACTCAGCACGTACTTATTAAACAACTACTACGGGCCAGGCACTGCTCTAGACGCTGAGATACACTGAGGAAGGAAACAGAGATCACTGCCCTCAGAGCTGAGGAGAAAGGGGCAAACAAACATGTGACATCAGAAGATGACAAGTGCTCTGATGGAAAACAAAGCAGGGGACAGACAGTGCCAAGGGAGGGCCATGTTAGACATGATGCTCAGGAAGGCCTCTGTGAGGTAGGGTCCCAGCCATTCAAACTGAGACCTGAAATGAAATCACACACACACACACACACACACACACACACGTGAGTGATTTGGGACATGCCTGTCTGTCCATCTGTACAACATATACATGTGCACAGAGCCAAGAACATGGCGCCTGCTGCAGACACCCGAGGTGAGCTGGTCTGATGGGACGCGTGCACTAGGGCGGCTTGGGACTGGAATCCTCATGAAATCTACACTCTTCCCCCAGGTTCCAGCATGCCCTTCCCAACTGAGAATTACTAATAAAAGGTGTTCCCTTTCCTTCCCTTTTTCCTACTCGGCAGGGAACCACGGAAGGCGCTCCCTGCAGGACCCCATCCCCCTGCAAGCAGCACAGAGCACCACTGTCTAGATGAACCTAACTGACCCTCCAGTCCCCGGGGAGTCATGGACATGTAGGTCAGTCCCGAACATCTGCTCTCCCAAACAGTGCTGTACTGAACCACCCTGGACAGAGATCACTTCTCACACTTGGGAATACCTGCAGGCAAAAATTCCTCGAAGTGGGACTGCTGGGCAAAGGCAGGATGTGTGCAAGGGCCGTGCTGACCTTGGAGTCCCTTCAAAGCAATAGTCCTGCCTTCCCTCTCCCAGCTGTGGACAAGCCCGCCTGCTTCCCGGCAGCAGCCCTGCTCACCTTCTGGGCCCGCCCTCCTGAGACGTGAGAACTCTTATCTCAGCGTGATTTTCATTGGCATTTGCCTAATTATGTACAATGTTGAAATATACAGAATATGAGTATATAATGTATAGAAATACATACTGTGGTATTGGGATTTATAGTAAGAAATTCCTACTTGGTCTTTGTCTCTGGCAGAGTTCCTAAAACCCTGGGAATTTCCTAAGTGATGAGAGCAAAGTGAGCATCTTTTGGTTTGCATGATTTGGCTTTTTGTCTTCAGTTCCTAAAGCAGTTTCAAAGTGATAAAGGTGAAAGGAGTGTCCTGTTATTCAGAACACACCCCTTTCAACCACACCTGAGTTTGTTAATGGAGTGACTTGTGGAAAGCCCCTGTGATAACCTGAGGATGGGGGAGGGCTGGCTGCCAGGGGAACCAACCTCGATTAGTGGGTTGGCACTTTCAGCCCCAACCCTGACCTCTAGGAAGGGGAGAAGGGCTTGAAATTGAGTTCAATTGGCATAATCAACTATGTTTCTGTAATGAAGCCTCTGTAAACCCTCAAAAGCATGGGGCTGGGAGAGCTTCCGGGCTGGCGGACCCATGGAGGTGCAGGGAGGGTAGCCCCCTCGAGAGGGCATGAAGTGCCACGCCCCTCCCCGTGTCTTCCCCTCCGCATCTTCTCCTGGCTGTTCCTGAGTGTTGTCCTTTTTAATAAACAGGCAATCTAGTAAGTAAATGTTTTCCCGAGCTCTGTGAGCTGCTGTAGCAAATTAACTGAACCCAAGGGAGGGGGCTGTGGGAAACTCCGATGTAGAGCTGGTGGGTCAGAAGCAAGGTGGGGAGGTTGGGGGTGAGGGACACCTTGTAGGACTGAGCCCTTAACCTGTGGGACCTGATGCTACTTCCACGTAGTGAGTATCAGAATTGAGTTAATCACTTGATGGGGAAAAGCCACATATCTGGTGTCAGCAGGGAAGTAATGCTGCAGTACAGTGCATGAGTAAAGAAGACACAGGAGAAGTGTGTATTTCCTTTACACACATATACGCGGGAAGCTGGTGTGCAACTCGATCCCACCAAAAATGGCTGACAGGTAAACCATGGGTTCTTACTACCTCCTACCTGTGTGGCCTTGGTCAAATGACCAGAGCTCTCTAGGACGGTGTCACTGCACATGCAGGGAGACAGGATAGCAAGTACTTGGTCAGGGCTGGAATCCCAGCTTTGCCACCTCCTAGCTGAGTGATGTGGGCAGGGTCACTGTGCACCACTTCCCTCAACTGTGAAGTCAGGATGATGACAATGCTGGTCTCAGGGAACTGTTGTCAGGATTTGATGAGATGACACAGGTAAAGGACTCAGGACAATCTCTGACACTCACTGCTCCATAAATTACTACCATCATTATTATATTCTGTTAAATGGGAGTAACCATTTAAAGGTTTACATACAAAAAGTGCTTAGTACAGTGCCTATTAAGCAGCCATTCAAAAGACAGCTACTGTTAATTATATTACTATTATCACCTCATTCATTTCCTCAGCAAAACTCAGGAAGGCGTACCTTTGGTGGAAGGGGTCACACCTTTAACAAAACAGATTTGCCCTCTGCCTTTAAGGAGCAGACATCACTGAGGATGAAAACGCCCTAAATGCATAAGCTGAGTAGTTCAGGGAAGAAGGGTGGAGTGTGCAGTCTGGTTGCTGCAGTGATGCTCTGGGGAGATCTGAATGGTACGGGTAGGCCAGAATAGGGGTGCGGAGGTGGGGAACAAGACAGGGGAGAATAGGAAGCACCCCAGGGATAGGGAACAAGTGCCATGTGCGAAAGGAACCGAAAGAAGGCCAGGTGGCTGGAGGGCAGAGCGTAGAGGGACCTGCGGGATGAGGCTGGGGCGGGGACCACAGCACGCGCCTGGTGGGCTATGCTGAAGAGTTGGCCTTTCCGCAGGGGGCTGCTCTGGAATGTGGAAGATGGAAGGGACATCCCTCATCCTCCAGTGGCTTGGGAGTAAAATGAGGTTTTAGTGTCCTGACAGTGAGTGCAGCCCAACTGCTGTCCTCAGGGGTCCTGTTTAAATGACTCCTGGCTCAGAGGTCCTGGGAAAAGAACACAGAAGGCATGTAGGAGGGGACAGAGGGAACAGTGATGCTATTTCTGCCTACAGCTGACTGGCTCAGAAAGAGCACCTGACCTCAACTGGGCCTGTCTCAAGAACCCCTTCCCTGGCCCTGGTTAATGAGTCCAAAGGGAGACATCTTCCCTTCTTTGGGTTGTTCTGGGCTTTTTGGGAGCCTGTACTGCAAGGTGTACAGCTTGGTCTGTGGATGGTCGGGTTTCTCACCCAGCAGCAGGAAAGGCAGAGAGATGACAACTATGAGAGAACGAATAAAGCAGACAGGGGCGGGGGGCGAGCAATGAGGAAGAGGATCCTGAGAGTTGCACTGGTGCCCTAGCTCCAGTCCACAGGGTGGCTGCTTCCCAGCACCCACTCCACCCTTCCCCACGAGTGGTTTTGGTGGGAGCAACCAGCCTGTTAGTGTGACCCCACCCCCTTGCCACAGTGACTGGTTCAGGGAGGGTCACATGACCTGTCCTAGTCCAACTAGATAGGAGCTTTGAAGCTTTGCACTATGGTTGGAGGACAAGATACTATCTCTCTCGGGCCAGGGATGAGAAGACAAAAACCTGGACCAATGCTGACAGCCAGACTGACAGGGAAGCCAGGTTTGAGTTGGTGTTTCTGTTACTTATAACCAAGTTAACTGGTATACTTGCTTTGGTTCTCTGGGCCATCCCAGCAGCCTCTGGTTAAATCTTCCCCTTTTTTGCCTAAAATGGCAGGGTTTAAGGAGCTCTAAGAGAGAAGTATGGCAATTTGACCAACAATATAACTTGCCCTCTGCCACAGCTTACCCAGCTGTAAAATGGGGATAATAGTAATAAGCACTTCACTGGGTTAAGAGGATTACATTTGGATTTAGAGTATACTTAGCACACTGTAAATTCTCAACACGTTAGCAATGATTATTCGAAAGCACTGAAGGGTAGCTGAGAGGTCTCAATGCCAGAGAGCAATTAGCTACACCCCTCCTCCATCTTGTTTGCTGTTCCTTTGTTTAGACCAACAAGTCCTTTATTCACAAACAGTCCCAAAGAGCAAACAGCCAGCCCAGTTTCTGTCACAGGGGTGGCAAATCTAGCCTCAGTCGGGGATCTGAATGAAAGAGATTTGATTCAACTTCTCCAGTACCTGGGTGGTGGAGGAAGCCCTCATGAGCTCATTTCTCCATCAAATACAAGCTGGGGTCTAAAGTTTCAAAACACAGGCCGGGACGTGCTGGCACAGTCCCACAAGAGGACAAAGGAAAGAGAGCCCGGGTCCAAGAGAAACCACGGCGGGGCAGGTTCCACAACTAACTCTGTCGGGAGGAGGCTCCCGGGTTGGCTCCTAGCCACATCCGCTCTCCGCACAGTTACAAGGCAGCAGGAAGAAGGGACCCCGCCACGTCTGTATTTACAGCTGGGAACTGGCATGGGCACGGGAAACTTGGAAATAAACTCAGTCAGGAAGTGAGAACTGGAAGATGCTTCCATGGCAACGCCCATCTGGAGATCCCTGCCCACAGCTGGAAACATTCAGAAGCGAGGCTTATCAAAAGATGTACACCAGGTTCATTTTTTCCCTTTGCACCCGGAATATGTAACTTAAACTTCACTTTCTTGGGGGGCCTCTGGGGAGACCCTGTTCTATGGCTCAAAAGAAAAAAATCTTACCCTTCTGAACGTTTAGAACCTGGGACCTAGCTGTGTGGCCGTGTGTTTCTTGTGTCTTCCCTCTCTGTCTGTAGGCGGGCAAGCTATGTCTGCCTTGCTCAATGGTACCGGGCCCAGAACAGATCTTCAATCAATGTTTATAAATAAATCAACTGCTCTGTTCCCTATTTATCGTTATTCGTAACTTCAGCTAACATGTAAGCAGTGAGCTGAGCTGCATGACACCTCATGAGGTACTTATTCCTGCCTTGCCCATTTCAAAAATGAGGCTCTTTCTCCAGGTCAGAACCACAAAAAAAATGGGAGTTCTTTCATCTCAAGAGAAGGATGAAAGAGAGCGTGAATACCTAGAGCAAGGCTGAGCAGATGGAGGATGGACGGTGAGGAATTGGCTTTGATAGCAAGGATTTCCTGAGTAGAAATTTTATAGGGCTGGAGGACACCTCACCAAGAAAGGTCAAGACACAGGCTTCTCGGGACATGCAAAACGTGAAACAGACAGCTGCATTCTGGGAGAATTCCACCCAACTTCCCCAGAAGCCAGCTCTCATGATTTCTTTTTAAAATATTCTTCCTGTTTACAAAACTGGTAGGTGCCTGTGTACACATATAAAAAACTTGGAAAGTAAAGGAATGTGCAAAGAATATAAAGTTACCCATAATCTCCCCACCAAAGAAAAACCACTAGAGTGTTTGCTTCATTTCCTTCTAGTCTTTTCTTTCTCCCCAGTGTGAGGAGTACCTGTATAGAGAAGTGGAGAGATTCTTCCCCTTTGAAGCCTTTCACTCTGCTCTTCTAGATTTTAAACATCAAGTGAAAAATATTTTTAAATGGCGAAATGAAGTCTATTTCCCCAAACTACAGACTTGGGAAGGAAGGAGGCTTCCTCTCCTCCAATTTCTGCTTCCATCTGAACTGCTATTATAGACGAGCGGTTTTCAGTCCTACCTGTGCATGACTGTAACAGTAGGCTACAATCACTGCCACGGCTGTTATTAACTGAGCAACTACTACAGAAAAGGCCATTTTAAACATTTTACCAATAGTCTCTCATTTAATCCTTATAATCCTATGAAGCAAGTATTATCATCACTTTATAGAAAAGGAAACTGAGGTAGGGGGTTAAGTGACTTTCCCGAGATCACATGGCCACTAAGTGGTGGTACTGGGATTCGAACCCAGGTCCCCTTTCCCCTGGTCCACAGTGCTCAAAACGCTGGCAACAATGACACCACCTATGAGCTTCAGGGCAAGGTTCCCAATGTCCCTATTGCCAAGTCTGTCATCATGATTATTCATACTTCTCTCCAGACTCATTTCGTTTCCTACAGGAAATGAGAAATTGCTGAAATTCAGCAAAAGTGAGATAGCCGGAAGCTACAGCTGACCACACACACACATGGGTCTCTGCTGGGCTGCCTAAGACACATTCTTAAATGATGAGCTTTCTGGAGGGGTCCAGGGGTCAGTTCCTGGGTGGAACACCCTCCACTGACTGAGACCCCACCCAGTGCCAGACAGGATGTGAAAGCCCCTCCTTAACTTCACCTCACAGCGGGATGGAGAGTAGGCTTGGAAATTCACAGCCCACCACCTAATGACACGTGCGTCTGCAGAAAGGGCTGGGGCCACCGCTGCTTGACAGGGATGGGCAAGGACTGCTCTTGCCTGTTCAGAGGATTTGTGGGGCTAGAGTCAATATTTAGTCACTGTGGAATACCAGTCAGTTATGTTTCTGCCATCATCACACAGATCTTTGGGGGAAAGCAGCTCATGACTGCCCCCACCCCGTGGCAAAACCAGACCCATCACTGAGCGAGGTTTTCCCAGGAGTTAATCACCAGGGAGCTTGTCTCCCCTCCAGGTTGGGATGGGAAAACTTTATTGGGATTGCCTGGTTCAAGGAAGGAGATGAGAAATCGTGGCTTGGAGTCCAAAAGCTACTATCCTTCCAGGTGCTGAGCCAAAAGGGTCTCTCCACAAAGGAGATTCATGCAGAGAAGGACTCAGGGAAAGGAGGGCTGCAAGGATGCCATTTATCGAACACCACCTGGGCCTGGGACCTCCAAAATGCCCGTGAGCAGCAGAGGCTCCACTGCTCAATCTTTAGGCTGTGTGTGTGTGTGTGTGTGTGTGTGTGTGTGTGTGTTAGGGGAGCTGGGGTTCTTTTGTTGGTTGGTTGGTTTGGGTTTTTTTCTTTTTTGGTTTTGTTAACATTCTAAAAAAGTAGAGAGAGTAGAGAAAGAACTCCTGATGTATTCAAATCCAGATTCAGTCATTACCAAGATTCTGCCACATTAGCTTCATCCATTCCTTATCTATTCCTCCCCTCTCCCCTTTTCCTCCCCCCCAAAGTATCTTAAAGTAAATCCTAGACATCATTTTACCATTACCTGCTTCAGTTTGCAGGTCTGTAGTATACAGACATGTTCTTATGTGTCCATAATATTAAGCTGGTTTCTTTACTGATCAAAATAACAATACATTTTTCCTAGACGGTAAGATCCAGTGTTGACTAAGAAGTAGGGAAATGTGTCATCTCAGCTTCTAGCCTTTCTGGAGAGCCTCTTTGGCAATACAAATCCAAAAAGGTTTAACAACCTGTGTGTATCTTCTGACTCAGTCTTTCCATTCATGTACTCATCAATCTCAAAATATTTACTGATGTCTGCCATGTACCCAGCAGTGTCCTAAGCACTTTCCTCCCTGGTATAGATGTGGACATTGAGGCACAGAGACCTAAAGCCATTTGTCCAGCGTTACACAGCTCTTACGTGCCAGAGCCAATAGTTGTACCCAAGCAACCAAGGTTTAAATGGCAATACTAGGTCCCAGCAAGGTGGGATTCTGGGGCTCCCACCTGGGAGGCCCTTGCTCTAGGTTCCAAAGAGCGCTCCCTACCCACAGTGCTGAATACTCACTATGTGGAATCTGCCCCAGACCCTACGTATGAGGTTGGATGATTACATTAGCCCCACTTTTCAGAGGCGGAAACTTATGCACATAAGATGAAGGCACCTACTCCAGCTCACACTCCACCATCCCAGCGAGGCTATGGCTCACTGTGCTCATCCTTCATCCGACCCTCAGACACCACCTTCAGGGATGGGCCCATGACCTTCTGCTGTAAAGTGTATGTCTGTGTTCCCCCCGAAATTGTTACATTGAAACTTAATCTCCAATGTGATGGCATTAAAACTTCAGGAAGTAATGAGGCCTTGAGGGCAGAGCCCTCATGAGTGGTATTAGTGCCCTTATAAGGGAGGTCCCAGGGAGTTCTCTTGCCCCTTCTGCCATGTGAGGACATGGCAAAAAGATGGTCATCTATGAACCAGGAAGTGGATCCTCATCAGACACCGTATCCACTGGCACCTTGACCTTGGACTTCCCAGGCTCCAGAATTGTGAGAAAGAAATTTCTGTTGTTTATAGTTACCCAATCTCTGGTATTTTTATTATAGCAGATTTAAAGAAGCTGAGGACAAGGACTCCTGTTTCCACTGGGTTGATAAAGTGGGAAGATTTGCCCTTGGATCCAGCCTGTCTGCAGTGAAGCCAAGCAAAGCAAGAATGAGAGACGAAGGCCCCTAACTGGGCTAGGTCTGAAGCTCCCTGCTCCAGACTTCCCAGTGATGTAAGACAAGTTCATCTTACGACCAAAAGAGCCTTGATTAACCTCCGCACTGTGCACTGTCCCATCCCCCACTTTTGTTCATGCTGTGTCCTCTGCCTAGGGCCCACCCTCCTCCTGCCGTATCCCTGCGCACCTGGCAGAACCCTTACGCACCTCTCAGAGGCCAGCCCAGTCCCTGACCGTGACTCTCTACACCCTTCTCCCTTCTCTCCAGCTTGCTCTCCCTGACCACGTGGAGCAGAAGTTCTCTTTCTTCTCTGTTCTCCCAGCACTTGGTGTTCACCACTCATTACCCTGCACTAAGGCCACTGGGGTGTCCTCTGCTGGGAAGGCAGTATCATAGGGGTTAAGACTGTAGGCTCTGCAGAAGGAAAGATGTGAGTTCAAGTCCTTGCTCCACCACCACAAGCTCTATGAGATCCCGGGCGAGCCATCTCCTCATCTCTCTGGTCCTTGATTTTTCTCATCTTTGGAGGAGGCAGTAAAAGTACGCAGCAAACACTTGGTTGTGTGGCTTACGGTAATTCCCAACCCCCACTTCTCCTGCTGCCTCCCACTGTACAGACAACCTCTTTCCTGGGGTCCCTTGTGTCCCTTGCAGCTAGGGGCAGCCACTGGCTCCTTTATAACTAATGAGAGATAAAGAGAAGTCTGTTGGGGGTAGGGGTGTTTATGGGCAATATACATACTCCTTTTTAGGAAGGAAAGGCATAGGAAGAGAAAGCCTTCTCCCCACCTTTTCTCCCTGCTTGGGATACTGTGTGTGAGGATGTGACCATCAGGCGGCAGTAGCCATCCCATGGCCATACAACATCAGTATGAAACACATGTACACAGAGGGCTGTGAAACAGAAAGACAGAAAGCACCCAGTTCTCAAGGTGCCACTGAGCCTCTGCACCAACTGTGGCACTTGTACCCTCCATACTTTGCAGGGAGAGAATCACTCATCTCCACCGCTCAGCCAAGATTCACCTTGTTACCTGCAGCCCGACGTATCCTAACCAACATATCACCTCACAGAGCGATGGTTCAATGCCACCATGCATGTAAAGTGCTTAGCATGTTGTTGGCACTCACTTAATGTTAATAATGAAGATTATCACCATTATCACAATTAGCTGCTCGAGGCCACACGGCAGCTTTCACATCCTATGGCAGAGCAAGGACGTGCCAGCTGCAAACACTTAGTACATTTCAGCACCTGCCCTGCGCCTCTGACAGAGGGAAATGCAGCCGCCTCGCTCCGAGGTGGCTGCAACCCCACCTTCATTGGCATCAAAGAGCCAAGGAGAAGAGGGGCAAAGGGGGCCCAACAGCTCAGCAACCTCCTGAGGGAGCTGCAGCCTTTCCACAGCTGAAATACATGACTGAAACCCAGCTCGGACCCGTTTCTCCTAGTGCCCATGTCCTGACTGCCGGGATCTGCACACACTGGCACCGTTTCTGCGATGTCTGCTGATCACCTGTTCTAGGACTTCCTTTGCACTTTTCTCTGACTGTACTCACTTTTATTTTGGCTTGCATACCACCATCAGCCTCACCCAAAGCAGAAATAGCCATGAAATACTGGGTTTGATGTGCAATTGAAATTCTTTTCGGGTTACATATTAAAATAAAAGTACAACTATTAAAATGCCTAAAGTGTTTATGCATACACCACCTCAAATTATCTAGTGGAATGAGCTGACCTTGGGAAACCTGTCCCTGTGGCAGTAAGACATCATTCCTTGTGCTCTACACTGGAAATTGACACAACATTGTAAACCGACTATAACTCAATTAAAAAAAAAAAAAAGACATCATTCCTAGTCAGCACACTCCTACCCTCCCCTTCCCCTGCACACTCTCCCTCTGCTTACATCCTAGAAACACAAAAGCTCGAACGCTAGCTCTAAACAACCCCTCCAGAGGCTGAGATCTCTCCCAAACTCCCTCATTAGGTCTCTGCCCCACTGGAATGGATGCGTGGTTCATGCTTTTCACTTACACTGTCTTCCAGGATGGGAGGATGATAATGATGGTGGTAATAGCAAAGCCAGTGTGCACGAAGGCCCTTCCCTGCTGGGTCCTGCTTTCAGGACTTCATAAAGATGAACTCACATCCTCACACGGCCCCATGTAAAGCAGCTTTACCCTCACTTCACAGATGAGGAAACAGGCTCAGGAGGGACGAAGTCACTTGATCAAGGTCCCACAGCATGGACGTGATACAGCCAGGGCTAAATCCTGGGGACTAACCCCGGGGCCCACCCTCTTAACCTCCTCACTACACTGCTGCCCCCAGAACAGCCAGCAGCCAAGCTCTGTGCTGACTGAACACTGATACTGAGGGACTTGATGGAAGTCCCGTGGCTGGGAGCTGGGATCCTGGGCTCAGCTCCGCACAGCTGACCTCAGGCTCCTCCACTCCTTGGCTCCCTCATCGTCCCTTTTTAAAGCTCAATATACTCAGCCCTGAGGCCAACTGTCCTCTGAAAGGAGGAAAAGAGTCTGCCACAACCAAACAGGGCCTCACGTTACCATCCCTCATGCCCAGAGGGGAGCTGGCTGACCAAAGTGGAGTTTCTAAAACCAGCCCATTCATAACATTATTCTGTGCAAGGTTTCTCCTCAGCTGGTTGCTAGGCCTCAGGCCCACATTCCTCATTGATAATTATAATCATGCCAGCTAATGGTCACAGGGCGGACCGTAAGCACCAGGCCCTGTGCTAACTGCTTCACAGGGCCTGACTCACCCAATGCTCGCAGCATCCTTATGTAGAGACTAGCATTACCCTGGTTTTAGGAGGAGGAAATGCAGCCATACGGAGGCTAAAGCCACTGGCCCGAAGCCATGGAGCCGGGAGTGGTGGTTCCAGAGGCCCTGCCTCAACCACTCAGTAACACTGCCTCCCACGACATAATCTCCCTGCACACTGAGCACTCGTGGGGTGCCAGGCTCCAGACGAGACACTTTCCATAAGATGACCTCAGTGACTTACCACCCTCACCCTCCATATACACACACCTCAATGAGGTACACAGTTTAAAAAAGCAGAGCCTGAAGCTCAGAGAAGTGAAGTCACCTGCCCAAGGACACACAGCTAGGACAGGGTAGAGCCAGGACACAGGCGCCTAAGGTGTGACCCTAAAGCCATTAGCTGCAAGGCTCCACAGCCTCACACCCAAACTCCAAACGTCCCAAATCTCCACCCTGTTCCCAGCAAACCCTAAGAGAAAGCGGTCTCTAGCTCTAAGAAACCTGGGTGGACCATCATCTCTGTAACAGGGCATCACAGTGACAGGAAGCCTTGGCCAATTCCAAGGGCAGGATACGGCTTGGCAGCTGCACACCCCCTAGTAACTGCAGCTCCGCACAGTCCCCCTTCTAAGGAACGAGCCCACTGAACTCCTGTGCAGGTGGGGTCCAGAAGCCAGGCCAGGGCTCCCAGGATGATGGTGACTGGCCAGTGACACTGCTCTCTCCCCAGCTCTGCCCTTAGGTTTTTTTCTCCATGGCCTTTGTCCTGGGGACATGGCAAGCTGTTTCTTTCCTGAAGTTTGAAGTTGGGACTGCTCCCTTCTGCACTGGCAGGGCCTTCCTCACATCCCCAGACAGATCAATCAGTGAATAGTCTTGGTCCTGTCCAACTTCCCTCTGTGTCCACAGAGTGCTTAAGAGTGAGGACTCTGAAAACAGATGGCCCAGGTTCAAAAATCCCAGCTTTGCCACTTACTAGCTGTGGAACCTCAGACAAGTTACCTCCTCTCTCTGGGCCTCAGTTCCCTCATCTGGAAAAGGGCGATAATACAGTACCAGTGTCATAGGATTGTTGCGGGGATTTACAAACACTTAGCATACGGCCTGGCGCTTAGAGCCATACAAGTGTTTGCTGCGGTATGAGTGACCCAGTTACACACATTCACACCCCCTGGGTGGGCAGAGATCTCCCCTGGACCTCTAAGACCCTGCAGTCACCCACCAAGCAAACACTCTCAAAGGAGCCCACTGGCCTGCTGGTGGCAAAGGGCACAGGAGCCTAGAGTCGGGGCCAGGTTCTTGGCTCCCGCTGACCAGCTGTGAGACAGCAGTTATTACAGTCCTCTTGTAATTATTTGGCTTGTTTGGTGGTTTGTGTGTTTATTCTTCATCCCTACCCCCAGCCAGAACAGACAGCTCCATGAAGGCAAGGTTAGTGTTCCAAATTCCACTAGACCTGGCACAAGCTGGAGTTTAATAAATGCTCACCCCGTGACCAGGGTCCTTGGTGAAGAGACTCCCCCAGCTCTCTCATTTGCTGCTTTCCCCTACGTGTCGAAGGCGGTGCCTGACAAGCAAGAGGGCCCCCCAAAATATTTAGTGACTGAGTGAATCAGACTTTGGATCTATTTAACAAGAGCACATACCACCTGCCAGGATTAAAAGAGACCAAAGAAAAGATGCCTCCATCCCTGCCCCCATGCATCTGGTGATCCAGTTCATCTGGTGGCAGAGATCAAGATCTGGTATAAAATGACTTAGAAACATTCCAAGGGCGGTTCAGCGACCAGGAAAGTGGAGGGGCAGGGAGGACAGAAACAGGAGCCGACATCACTCCAGAACTTTGCAGGGCACACATGAGAGGTGGTCCCTCCCTGCCCTGCCATATAAACCCTAGGTAAACAAGTGAGCTCCACTCATGCAAACAGACTGTAAACCAGGCCAAACAAAAGACCAGGTGAGGGGCCCACCCTACACCCTCTGTGCAACATCAACAAACACAGCAGGGAACCCCAAAGCCTGTCCTCCCCAAGGCTGGCTCGGCAGACCCCAGCCCCTGCACCAGGAGTGGGGGTTTGGGGTGGGGTGGGGGGTGGAAACCAACACACAGACTGGATGTGCCACCCCAGCAGGCAGTGGGAGTTAAAGAAGGCATCTCGGACAGGAGTGCCCAGTATGAGTTCTGACCCCTAACAGAACTAAAGCAGTCATGACCTCTGCTGTGGGGCCTGGACATCTGTGCGCCCAGCTGGCCTGGAGATTCCCAGGCATGGTTAAGCTTGAGGGCTTTAGGCCACCGGTTTGCTTCTGACAGCAACTTTGTCACCCCCACCCCATGGATTTTTGCAGACATTTTTAAATGTCATGCCTGGGGGTAAGGGGCTATGACTGGCATCTCACGAGGGGACAGCCCCATGACAAAGAATGATCTGGCCCCAAAGGTCAATAGTGTTGAGGCTGAGCAACCCTGGGACTAGGTTCTCAAACTGTAAAGGATGTTGAATTATCAAGGGCTTTGGTACAAATGCAGATTGGGACTCAATGTGGGGGTCTGAGATTCTGCAGTCTGTGAAGCCAGCTTCTACACCCCTGATCCTCAAAGTTGTAATCTGGAAAGCAGTGGGATCAGTAGCACCTGGGACCTCCTTTGAAAACCAGACCCTCACTCTCCTCCAGACCTGATGAATCAGAATCCACATTTTAACAAGATTCCCCAGCTACATTCAGTGACTGGAAATCCTGGTGGCACATCAAGGATCTTTGAAAAAAATGTTCCATGCTTGGGCCTCAGGTCCTTTACATAAGAAGGCAGGTGGTGGGGTGGGGAGGCCTGGGCAGGTTTTAACAGTCCAGTGCCCCTTCCACCCCCACCCCCCACCAAATTCAACACCAATTCAACTTCAGGGTTGACAAACACAGAAGCAATGTCCTGAAGGAAGCAGTCTCATCTCTCTGGCAGGCAGAAGCAGTCACCACTGCAGAGACTCCACATAGTCCCTGACCTCTGGAGACAAATATCCTATCAACTCTCAGCTTTTCGGCATTGAGTAACCTGCCCCCCAGAGCAGGGGTGCTTTTGGCACCCAAAGTCTGGCTATCTGCCAGATGCCAAGCTATCTGAACAAGAACCAAACTGATGTGGAGAAACAGGAGTAAATCCAAGGCGTTTTAACTGTTCATAAGAAACTAGAGGAAAGAGGAACTTACCTCACTGTGACATTAAAGCGGAACGTGAGGATAATAATAGGCAGCACTTTCTGTGTGTGCTAGTGCTAAGCATAGGAACCACTGTCCCCATTCTACAGATGAGAAAGTGGAGGCCAGGCACAGGTAAGTTATCTGCCCGAGGTCACATGCCTGGTAGGTAGGGAAGCCAGAGCCGAAACCCAGAGCTAAGCGCCTGACTCTGCTCTGCTCTATTTCACTGAGACCTGGGGCTTTAATATCTTTCTCACTTTCCACACAGAGAATCCCCCACATCCCCAAGATGCAGGCTCAGTTTGGCCAGGCTGCTTCCTGGCATTTCTTCAAGGCAGTGAGCTTTCAGCTGTCCTACTTTGGGGAAGAAGAAAGTGGGCTTTGGACACAGAGCATCAAGGCTTTGCTTTGCATGACAGCACAGCTAGGCCATCTTTGGGACAAAAAAAAAAGGAACCCACATTCTTGGCTGGGAGGTCAGAGAACCCAGCCGTGGGGCAAAGGGTCTCTTCCTCGTGGCCTGGAGTCCCTGGGTAAAGGCCTTTGAGAAGGTCAGTAAGAATGAAGCAGGGGCCAGGCCTCTGGTCCCCCCAATGCCTCTTTCTAGGTACCAAAGTCAGCTCCCCGTAGTCCTTCTCTTCAAACTCCCCCAGGGATGGAAGAAAGCAGAAGCTTTAGGGAGCAAACTCAGGGCTTACAAATCCCTCTCAAACATTCTCACCCTTGTTCACCCAACTCAAGCCATACCAGCCTCCTTTCCTCCAGCTTGCCAAGCTTGTTCCTACCTCAGGGCTTTTGCACGTGCTGTTCTCTCTGCCAGGCACCTTCCTTCCTCACCTCTTTACACGGTTGGTGCCTTTTCATCCTTCAAGTCTCAGATCAAAAGACCCCTTCCTGACCCCGTTCTCTCAGGTACCCTTCTCACCAGTGCTCACATCACAGTATCCCACTTATGCTTCTTTGTGGCACTGCCGATCGTCTCTGATACACATGGTTTATTTCCAGTTTGTCTCCTCCTCCAGACCTTGCACACCAGGAGGGCAGGGACTGGGTCTGTCTTGTCCACTGTGTAACTGGGGCCACAACAGTGCCTGACATAGAGTGGACACCGTATGTGTGTGTGTGTGTGTGTGTGTGTGTGTGTGTGTGTGTGTGTGCGTGCGTGCGTGCGCGCGCATATTTCTATTCAACTTAATGAAATAAATAAGTATTATCTTTTTGAGAGTTCACCAAGACCACACGCTCTGGGCTGTTACAGAGTTGCCTGTCTAAGACATCCTTGTGGAACAGCAGACCAGCCACATTCCACAGCTAACATTTAATGCACACTTACTATGTGTCAAACTTTACTAGCTCTTCAACAGGCCTGTGATGTAGTAATCTTTTTCTTTTTTTCATTTTGCAGAGATGGACACTGAAGCTTGGAAAGGCTGTCACTTGCCCCAGATCACACTTTAGCAAGGACTGAATACAGTGCAGGGCCGTTAAGCACTGCCCAGCCCCATCCAGCACAGAGGGAGACTGAAACAGCAGGCCGTCTGGGAAAGTGACTGGCTGTTCTCAGGAGATTCAGCCAGGCTGTGTCTTTCTCCCAGCTTCTCCCACGAAGAACACATAATTCCTCACAACTCCGAAAATTCCAACTCTAATCATACCTGTACTTAGCAAGCTTATCAATCAGGGCTGCAGATTTGTAACTCCACATCAGTGCCAAGCAGCCATTTTGGGCTGAAGTCACTGGTTTTCAGGCTCATGGGTGAACTTCATTTTCCCTGGAATTGAGTTTGTCTCTCCATATATGTGAAGCTAAGATTCACTCACTCTTCACAGTCAAAACTACCCCATAACACCTAACAGCAGTAGATAACTCTCACACATGTGCCTGTGTGCCACTTTAAAATTCCAATTTATCTAATCCTCATAACCACCTCATAGGGGAGGTTCTATCATTATCTCCACTTCACAAAAGAGAAAGCTGAGGTCCTGAGAGGTGCAGTTCCTTGTTCAAGGTCACCCAGCAAATAAGCAGCAGAGCCAGACTTGGGAACACCAGTCCGGCACTCCAGACTCTGTTGTCAACCGCTTCCCTCCACTGCCTCTCTAACTGATTGACATCTGCTCAGAAGATACTGCAAGTAAGTTCTCTTTAGCTGTTCATTGTGCTACACGAGTCATTTGTTCACTCATTCATTGACATGTGTTTAAAACTGATTCGATGGTCAGGATTCGGCAAAGGGAAGTAGATGCAAGGACCCTACCCTCCAAAGGTTTGGCTTAGAGGAACTAATGAGAGAAAAGTAAATTCTGTAACACCATACTTAATAGTGAGAAACTCAGTTTTTCCATTAAGATCAGAAGCAAGGTAAGGCTATTTCCTCTCACCACTGCTTTTCAACATTGTACTGGAAGTCCTAGCTAATGCAGTAAGACGAAATTAAAGAAATACAGATTGGGAAGGAAGAAATAAAACTGCCCCTTTTTTCTGAAGATGACATGTTCATTTATGTCAAAAATCCTAAAGAACTGAGGCAGGTAAAAAAAAAACAAAAAAACCCCTCCTGGAACTAAGTGATTATAGCAAGGTTGGAGGACACAAGGTTAATATATAAAAGTCAATCACTTTTCTCTGTACCAGCAATGAACAGGTGGAATCTGAAATTAAAAACACAGCTTTCATTTACATTAGCACCCCCCAACAAAGTGAAATACTTAGGCAAGGTAAAGATCTAACAAAATATGTACAAGAGCTATATGAGGAAAACTACAAAATTCTGATGAAAGATATCAAAGAACTAAATAAGTGGAGATCGTTCATGTTCATAAATAGTACACTTCAATGTGTTCAAGATGTCAGTTCTTCCCAACTTGATCTATAGATTCTACACAGTCTCAGGAAATTATTTTGTAGGTATTGACAAACTGATTCTAAAGTTTATATGGAGAGGCAAAAGACCCAGGATAAAACCAAGCATGAACCCTAATGTAAACTATGAACTTTAGGTGATAACAATGCTTCAATGTAGGTTCATCAATTATAAGAAATGTACCACTCTGGTGGGGGATGGTGATAACAGAGGAGGCTCTGCATGAGTGAAGTAGGGGTTCATAGGAAATCTCTGTACCTTCCCCTTAATTTTGCTATAAATCTAAAACCACTGTAAAAGGTAAAGTCTTTTTTTTAAAAAAAAGAATCAGTCTAAGATGAATAAATAAAGAAGATGTGATCTATCTACCTATCTATACACACACACACACACATATACACACAATGGAATATTACTTGGCCATAAAAAAGAATGAAATAATGCCATTTGCAGCAACATGAATGGACCTAGAGATTATCATATTAAGTGAAATAAGTCAGACAGAGAAAGACAAATATCACGATATCATTTATATGTGTAATATAAAAAATGATACAAATGAACTTATTTGCAAACCAGAAATAGACTCACAGACATAGGAAACAAACTATGGTTACCAAAGAGCAAAGGGGTTGGGGGAGGGATAAACTAGGAGTGTGGGATTAACATAGACAAACTACTATATATAAAATAGATAAACAACAAGGACCTACGATATAGCACATGGAACCATAACCTTGTAGTAACCTATAGTGGAAAAGAATCTGAAAAAAAAATATATGTATATGTATAACTGAATCACTCTGCTGTACACCTGAAACTAATACAACATTGTAAATCAACTATACTTCAATTAAAAGAAGAAAAAAAATCAGTCTAGCAAAATAAGCTTCTGTTATTCTACAATAATAAATATTCATAATTTAAAAATATTTAGTATTACATAAAATAAGGGTTTCAAATTAAGATTTTATTTAGGATCTTCTGCAATACATACAAATATCAAAACATTATACTGTACACCTGAAACTAATGTTATGTCAACTATACCTCAATTTGAAAAAACACAAACTTTATTTTTTACACTTCTGTAATGGGCTTAAACACAAGACCTACCTCATGGGGTTCCTGAGAAAATTAAATGAGTTAACCCAAGCACCTGCAATGTCTGGCCTATGTGGGCACCCAATAAATGCTACCTATTATTTTATCTCCAGCACCTCGGACAGCACCAGACACACAGTAGGCACTCCCTGGCCCCAGGGGGCTCAGTCATCTGCAAAGAGAGGCCCAGCCCCAGGGAAGAGATGACCTGGAAGGCCTCTGGGAGCCAATGGGATTGTCCACTAGGCATCAGCCAAGCAGGTAAACAGACCTGCCCCAAGAAACCAGTTTGGCAGGCTTTCTCTGGCTGTTCTGGGCCCAGTTCCCAGAGCCTGCCCCTCGACTTTGATCTAGGAGGTATAATTATTTCCCTGATTAGTTAGATACAACTCAAGAGGCTTTAGAACTGTGTCCCTCACAACCTTCCTTCAAGCACTTTAGTTTGGGGGCCAGATGTTTAGCCACATTCCATGGGTCACTTTCTGCAAACTGGCCACAACACGGACATGTGTAAACTGCTGGGATGCCTCAAGATAACTAGCTTGGTAAATGAACTCACGTGCTTGCGAATATTTACTGAGCATGTCTAAGGGTTATGCTATTTGTATTCTACTGGGAGAGATAATTAGGAAACTATTTCCCAGCCTTCCTTGCAGTTAAGAGTGGTCATGTGACTTCACACAGACAGCGACTCAAAGGGAAGTCTGGTGGAATTATCATTCCTGACTAAACAGGTAATCTTTTCCCCCAGGTATTTGTAGGAAGATGTTCTTTGGAAAAGGTGAGATGTGACTACAAATGAAGGGCACTGCTCTCCTGAAATGGTGGTGGCACTGCCACCCCTGACATCAAGTTCCCCTGAGTCTACCGTACAGACCTCTGGACGGAAAGCAGAAGGTATACAGTACATAATAGTAATAGCTGGCATCCCCTGATGTCACTACTTGCTGTGCACCATTTTAAGTACAATACCAATAGTAACTCATTTCATCCTTAGCACAGAACCGAAAGGCAGGTATTATCATCTCCACTTACAGATGACCAAAGTCAAGTACAAAGAGATGAAGTAACTTGCCCAATGTAGACAGTAAGTGGCAGAGGGGATATTAGAACCCAGGTTCCTCATCAAATGTCTTCACTGTGAGCTACACTAACAGAGTCTGAGCCTGAGAGGCAGCCCTGTAAAAATAATCGAAGCCATGACTACCACGGATTGAGCACTTATGTGGCAACTGTGGAACCAAGCATGGTGTGTTACCCTCCAAACGCCCCCTGTGCTTGGTACCGGGACTGTACTGGTGACGGGACCCAACCTGTGTCACATGATGGGTAAGGACCACGGAGGCCAGAGGTACAGGTCTGTAAACTCCCAGACACCAGGTCATACCTTGTGGGAACAGCTCTCAGGAGACATTTTCTTTCATTATTAACCACATTCAATAACCTATTCTCAAGGACATTCTTGGCCTCTCCTTGGCCACATGTGATAAAGGCCACGTGTACTTGGCCACAGAGAAAAGCAGGGCATAGAAGGAAAGAGCAGAACCCTACTCCCAGGTGCTCCTGGAGTCAAGGCCATGATCCTGGCCCTGACTATCAGGCCCCTGCAGTCAGAGCAGGCCCCTCCTCCCTTGCTTCAGCTGCACAGGCCTCCTCTCTGCTCTGGAGAAAGCCACGCTCCCCAGGATATCGACACATGCTGTTCACTTGGCCAAGAATGCTCTTCTTCATGCTCCCCGTGCCCTGATACACATCTTTCCCTCACCCTTAATTAACTCCTACCCATCTTTCAGGGTGCAGCCTCTGGGTTGGATAAAGAGAGATCTCCAGGGTGTGCTGGTAAGTTAAAAAAAAAAAAGAGAGAAAAAAAAAAAAAAGAAAAATGCAGGACAGGGTGTGGAGTAGGCTGCATTTTGTATAAGAAAGGAGGGAAAGATAAAAATAGATATTCACATCTGCATAAAGAAACCTTAGAAGGATAGACAAGAGATTAATACAAATGATTACTGAAGGGATGGAGGGACAAGGCAGGCAGGGAAGGATAGCTCTGGGTGTGGACGTCTACACTCGCACACAGGCATGCACACAGAGTAGACTTTTGAAGCATACAGATGTATGACCTACTTTTTAAAAAGCGTTGCAAATAAAAACAAAGCAGGGGTGATGGGTAGAGTGTCAGAGAAGGCCAGTGAACACAGACCTGAACACATCCCTCCATGGGACTGCCTGGTAACGCCCGACTCCCCAGCTGGCCTGTGGATTCCCGAGGGCAGGCCTGGACCTGCTCTGGCGGCCAGCCAGGGGCCTGCCATGCAGCTGGTGCCCGAGAAATGCTTAGAGTGAGTGTGAGTGGACGCACCAACCCACCCCGCTCCAGCCACACACCTGGGCTTGGCCCACCGCGGGCAGCCGGTGCTGCCTGTTCCCATGAAATAAATTATTGGGAGAGGGGGACGCGAATACGGTCACTGTGCGAGGAAAGGGCTCTAAGACATCCTGGCGAGAGAAAACATGGTGTAAGAAGCAGCACAACTCTACTCTGGGACACTGAAACCCAAAGTTCATCTAACTTTATGTGTCACAAAATAGTCTTTTCATTTTTTTTTTAATCATTAAAAATCATAAAAACCATTCTTGGCTCCTGGGCCATACAGAAAAAAAGGCAGCTCATGGGCTGCAGTCCGCAACCTTGGTGTAGAGCATGGCCACCGCGTTTATGCTGGCTGCACACACACAGAATTTCTGAAAGGAGACAGGTTCTATGGAGGGTTTAGAGTTGGGAAGGAAGTTCATTTAAAAAAAAATAATGTACCATGTGCAAATTAACAAAATATTGTTTTAAAGTTAGCACTTAAGAGAAAAAGGAGGCTGTGTATGTACGGGGTTAAGAGCCCAGGCTCTGGATTAAGAGACCGTGGCTGGAATCCCAGATCTCTTCCTCACTTGCTGTAAACCCGACAGGCAAGTTATTTTCCCTTTCTGAGCCTCAGCACCCTGGTTTCACTGGCTATTGTGAGGATTTTGCACAGTGTCAAGCACCTGGAAAGTGCTGGATATTATTATCTGTCTTATTAAGAGTCATTCATGGGGAAAAGCCCTTCTCCAAAGGGAAGCCTGAAACATAACTGCGGCTATAAAATTCCCCCTGGGGAGCCCGCCCAGTCCCACAGCGAGTCATCCAACTGTCCACATAATGGATGCCTTGTGACGTGAGGAAGCTGATTTGTATTAGCAACCACATTCCAGAGATGCATCCTGGAGCCACGTCTGCACATCCTGTTCAGCAGAGAAGGCAGCCAGCGTCCCAACCCAGGGTCTGTCCCCGACCATCACACTGGGTGGATTGCAGGGCCATGTATCCATGAGAACACTCAGTGTCCATTTATTAAATGCTTAGTGTGTGCAAGGACATGCCGGTAGACACCCCTCTGCACCGTGCCCTGGAGGCTGCAGGTGCAAACAAGGGCTTCTGAAATAACTGGTGGGACCAGAGGGCAGATGCATTGGTTGTGTGTTCCCATAAACCTCTTGCATCTCCCTGTGTGTTTATTCATTCAACAAATATATACTGACCTCCTAAGAGCCAGGCATTGTGTTTACCAGGACCCTTATTTTCCAGTCTTTTCTCTCTGAACTCTGAGTACAGCCAAGAAAAGATCTTGCAAATCATTGTCCCTTTTGTGTCCTCTGCGCTTAGCACAGGCCAGTGTACAAAATAACCAATATTTATTGGGTCAAATTACTGAGCAAGGAGGACATCTGGGGTCTGGGCCTGCCTGGTATCTCTGCCGCATCTTTGGGTGACAGCAGCCCACTTTTCCTAGGACGATTCCTCCCCAGTTCCTCCTAGCTTGGGGAGGAGGGGGCTGCCAATCAGGGGGCCCCACACACCCACATGATACAAGCCAATCAGCTGCCCTGGCTCAGGAATTTGGACTTCAATAAAAATGATAACGGTAACAACAGCAATAAAATAGAAGCAGCAGCAGCTAATATTTATCTAGTCACATACTCTGCACTAGGCACTATTCTAAACCTGTCTCAAGTGTCAACTGATTATATCTTCTGTTCTTATCCCTGTCTTACAGCTCACAAACTGAGGCACAGAGAAGTTGGGGAACTTGTGAGTACGTGGCGAGGCTGGGACTCATGCCCAGGAGGCCAGCTCCAGGGCCAGAACTCTTCATTGCTACCCTCCACTGCTCCTCTACTCCCACGATGGCCTTGAACACCCACCTCAAGGTGCCCCAGAGCTGCTTGACCCCAGTTTCACTTTTACTGCAGGTGGCCCAAGCTGGTTTCTGATGCCTGCAACCCAAGAACCCTGACTGATAAACCAGGACCACTTATTTGGTTTCACACTTTCTGTCAGATGGGCATTTAGTGCTTCCAAGTGCTACAGGGCAGGGGCAGCTTAAAAACACTTCAGGAGGTGGAATTGGTGGTCAGGGCATTTGGGGCAGCCTGCAGCAGCAAGAGTAGCTTCTTTCCATGGGTGGGGAGCTGCAGGGAGAGCCCAACAGGAAGCAGAGAGCAGGGGAGAATCAAGGAGGCACATTTGGGAGAGCTCTCCCCAGGGGCCTGCTGCTGGCACTCTGGGTGGAATGATCCTTTGTTACTAGACAGATCCTCTGCATTGTAGGAAATTTAGCATCCTTGGCCCCCAGGTCCTAAATGCCTGTGGTGCCCCCGTCCCTTCACTGTGAGACCAAAACCACCTAGCACATTTCTGAATGCCACCTGTGAATGGTATCCAGTGGCTGCAGCCCTGACTCCCACAACAAGTCCCCACGCTGGGCAGCCTCCATCCAGCTCTTTCCTAGCTTGGATTCTGGACATAGGCTGGGTTCTTTGATTTTCTATTCACTGTTTTAAGTCCCACAACATACAAGTTTTAATCCAATAGAGCCCCTGCTACAGGCCAGGAGCTGTTCTAAACTTGTTACACATAGCAACTCATTTAATCCTCACAGCCACCAATGAAATGGGCACCATGACCAAGGTCACTGCCATTACACATGAGGAAATTGGACAGACTGCAGGACTTGCTCGTAGGTGGGGGAGCCTCATTTGGAGGCAGTCTCCTCGGGGTCCAGTGGGAGTGGGGTTATGACTGGTATCCGGGGTTTTCCAGCTTACCCTGGAGGGGGTCTGCTTCCCCTCTGCCCGGATGCTGCCCTCACCACCCTTCAGCTTCAGGCCTTGGCGCAGGCAGACATGTGCCTCCTCAGGAAGCCCTCCCCATCCTCACCACCCCTACCCGACCCCCAGGGCAGGACCTGTGCTCCACATATTCCCATGCGTTCCAGCTCCCTGTTTTTCCTTTATAGCATTTGTCACAGCGGCAATCAGTGCTGGTGAAGTTACTTGCTGAGCACCTTAGTCATCCACCTCCTCTCCAGACTATCAATTCCACAAGGGCAAGGGCTTGCTTGATGAAGTACCTGTGTCTGATCCAGGTACTGGTGGCCCAGGTCTGATCCCCGGAAATACTAGCTGAGTAACAAATCAACCACTTTTTAAAAATTCATATTTAAAACTAGGACAGCAAAACATCAGCTCTTAAAACCAAAACCAGGGTGAAAAGCTGACCGAGATCGAGGGAGACAAAAAGATGGGCAGCATCCCCGGAGCATCTGGACGGCGGAGCTGCAGGAGGGGGAGTGCACCGCTCGATGCTAGAACAGAGGGAGGGGGGTCTGGGATGGCACCATCGCGGAAACACAAAAGTCAGCACTAGAGATAAATACTGGGGAAACAAAAGCATGAAAGTAAACACACAGTCCTCTGTCCAGACTTTTAAGTCTTCTTCTCCTGCCTTTCACCTCCCACCTTTCATGACAGTGGGGTTAATCAAGACCACAGGCCAGAACGGGCCCCTCTGTGTTCAGATCCCATCTCTGCCACAAATAAAAGGCTATATAATCTTGGGCAGGTCAATTAACCCCCATGCATCAGGAAAAGGGGGACACAGCAGGATCTGGCTTATGGCTATTGTAAAACCAGTTCACCCGTGAACACTGTCAGGCGCCCAGGAAGTGCTCAATAAAGTCTAGCTGTTCCCATTTTGATCAGCATTGCTGCTCTTCACCCCTACAACCAAAACAATGGGACATATGTGTCCTGTGATGTTCTGCCCCTGATGCCTAAGTTTTCCGCTCTCTTTGTTACTGATCTTCTTGGATGAGGAGCCAACAAATCAGTGCCTCCTCTGCCCTGGGTGATCTGAGTTCTGACACTTAAAATCAAGCATTTCAGCACAACATCGACACCTAGCCATTGGCGAAGCCAACCACACATCTACGGCATGGTGAAAAGGTACCAGGAGGTCACATCAAATGTTTACCTCACACATACTCAAAAATGCACATGGTCCCCCTGTGCCCCCCACCCCAAAAGGACAAGTAATTAAGGTGGAACAGACGTCCAGTGTTCCACTTCATGCACATTTGCTCTGCTGTGAATGTGAGAGGGGAGCCGAGCATATGCCATCCCCTCGGGCAGGCTCAGCTCTTCACCGTGGAGCAGCTCACCATTCCCAGCAGCATTCTAGTGTTTCAAGACACACTTTTCATAAGACATGGCCTGTTAAGGCAAACTAACTCCCGTGGCAGGTGCTTGTCAGAAGGACATGTGTTCCAAACCTGGGGGAGAAGCTGGCTGTATGGAGTATAGTGTAATACTGACTTCTTCTTGTCCCCCGATACATGTTCTCTCTTTTTCCTTTAATAATTGATCTCTTACGTCTTAGTTGGATGCATGGCTGATGTAAACGAAAACTACATTTCCCTGCCTCCCTTGCAGCTAGGTGTGGTCATGTGACTAAATTCAGACCCACAGGATAGGAGTGGAGGAGGTGTACGCCACTTCTGGGTCACCCATTTGAAATGTGATAGACTTCAGGAACTCCTGAACTTAGAGGGGGGAAATTACCTTTTTATTTTCACTAGCTTCTAGCTGAAATTCAGCATTTCCTTCAATTATGAACCCAGGCAAACCATAGTTGTTTTCACAAAACCTATGAATCTGTCCCCAACAATACAAATCAATCTTTTAAAAAAAATCACACAACAATTCTTAGAAACATCTCAAAATAGTATGATGCCCTTTCGTACTTTGAAATTATGAAGTTATTAGGTCTGTTACTAGGTTTTGCCATACTATATCACAATTTATTACATTCATATTGCAAAAACTAGATTTCAACAGAATTGGTTTATGTTATTTTATGAATTTAAAAAGATGATTGTAAGAAGTAGCTGTCAAAGAGTCCATGGCACACAAATGTTCAGAATCTCTGCCTTGTTCTTCAAAAAAAATTATAGTTACTACATGACCCAGCAATTCCACTCTTAGTTATATATTCAAGAAAATTGACAAATATGTTCATGCAAAAACTTGCACTTGACCATTCATAACAGCATTATTTATTCATAATAACCAAAAAGTTAAAACAATCCAAATGTCCATTGACTGATAAACAGAATGTGGTATAACTGTACAATGAACAATTATTCAGCCACAGAAAGGAGTGAAGTATTGCCACATGCCACAACGTGAACCTTCAAAACATCATGCTAAGTGGGAGAAGCCAGACACAAAAGGACATACATAGCATTATTCAGTTTATGTGAAATGTTCTGAATGGGTAAATCCACAGGGACAGAAAGTAGATTAGCAGTTGCCAGGGGCTGAGAGGAGTGGGAAACGGGGAGTGGATGGGCTCAGGGTTTCCTTCTGGGGTGATGAAAATGTTTTGCAACCAGATTAGATAACTGCACAACCTTGTGAATACATTAAAAAACCACTGAACTGTACACTTTAAAGGAGTAAATTTTATGGTATGTGAATTCTCTCTCAAAACAAAAAGAACTCCCACTTTAATAAGAAGGGGGAGGTGCAGTCTTCTCTCACAGCCTCCCTTCCTGTGGGCTGGAGGGCACACATGGTGTTGGCGGGGAGTCATGCAGATGAGGGCAACGTCCCAGAAATGGGGAGTGACAAGATGGCATGACCCTGGGTCCCCAGCACTGTGGAGCAGCCTCGTCAGCCCTGGGCCGCTCACTCACAAACGTTCAGGAGAGAGATTTCAACTCTGCTCTCACTGATGCCACTGCTATCCTGGGTCTGTTACTGCAGGCAAACTCATATTCAACTGATACCTGACATCCTAAGAGAAAGTTAAAGGTGATCTGACTCTGTAGCAGTCTGGCTTTCCCGGATGACTGCTGAAGCTAACGCCTGCATGAGATGCAACCCCGGTGTCCCCACCCCTGTCTCTGGCAGGAGGAGGGTTCAGCCACCGTGGCTGCAGAGCCAGTTTGGTGACCTCTCCACTCTGCACTGAGAGGCTGACTGTGGCTTCAGAAGAGAACAGAGCCACCTAGAAAAAGGCTTCCACCTGCAGGAGCCTGATGGACCACAGATACTCAGGTTGGGGACACTGTCAGCAGTATGAGATAGGTCCTTTGAGGTATTTGAATAAGCAAGTGTTAAAATGCCTGACCTTAGCTTCCCACTCCCTGGCCTCCTCAGATGCAAGATGACTAACAGGCTAATTAAAATTGTGTGTTCAACGTCTTCTCTAGTTAACATGGTGAAGTTTTTACTGTTAGATGTACCATCTCGACTGGCCCCAAGACTCCGAAAGGAAGGTCACCTTGGGTATCATTAATATCAGCAGGCCTATGAAAATTTGGCCAAAGCAGGCATTTCATTTAATCTACCAGTAAAACTTTCACTTTGAAATTTCACTGCCAGGGTTTTAAAAACTTCCAGTCAGTCATTGTTTCCTGCTGTGGTTCAATGACAGGCTAATCATAATTCTAAATGAGTAAACCTTTCCACTTCAACCACATTCATTTAATCAAGGTTTTTGTTTTGTTTTTTTAAAAAAAACACCTAGTATGTACTGGGGATGCAATGGGAGGAAATAAAAACAGGCCTGGGCTTGACCTCCTGGGACTTACAGCCCAGTGGAGAAGACAGACATTAAACATGTGAAGGCAAACATAACGTATAATTAAATATTATGAAAACTGCTCTGAAGGTTTGCCAGGTGAGAATAACAGGGGGCCTAGTTTAGAGTCAAGATGGTCCAGACGGGCCTCTTAGAAGACTTGCTATTTAAACTGCAATTTGAGAGATAAAAAAAGAGAAGGCTAGGAGAAAAGCCATCAGGAAAAGCATTTCAAGGACAAGGAAGAGCACATACAAAGGCTCTGAGGTAGGAAGAGCTTGGCTTGTTTGAGAAACGAAAGACTGGCTGATGTGCAGTGAGTGAGGCTGGCAGGGGCTGCTTCCTAGGCACCCTGCAGGCCACGATAAAGATGTTGAAGGTTATTTTAAGTACAAGAGTAAAGTAGTAGGTAACTGTTCTTTGTTCCCCACTGGCATCCATTGTCTCATTTCCCACAAAGCCCCTCATCGGCACTTGGAGCCCCGGTGGCCCCCACTTTCAGGCCAGGAGGTGACAGTGGGGCTCCAGCCCTGACCCAGGCCTGACCAAGCCCATCAAGACGTCCCACCTTCCCCTGCTCATAGTGAGGGTAATACTTGTGCACGTGACCCTAACTGGCTCATGGTGAACTTCAGAACTTTTGAAGAAATTCCCACACATTGAAAAAAAAAAAAAAAAAAGATCAAGAAAGCTCTTTTTCCATTGGACTTGAGCCTCATAATTTGAGGCTAGAGTTTATGCAATCGTAACTATCAGAGAACAACCAATTTAGGACTGGAACTGTGATAAATATATATTTAGTCTTTGTCCCCGGTTGCTGACACAGAACTTTGAAAACCCCTGGAATTTCCTGAATGACAGGGGTGATAAGAACATCCTGTGCTACGTGGAACTATACCTGAGTTCATGCTAATAAAGTGACTCCTGACTGAGAGGCCCCTAGACAGCTTCAGGATGGGGGCTGGTCACTAGACAGACCAAGGCGTGATTAAAGGGCTGGAACTGTCAGCCTTGCCCTCTGACCTAGAGGAAGGGAGAGGGGCTGGAGGTCGACATAATCACCAAATGCAAATGATTTAATCAACAACTCCTACTGACTAAGATCTCCATAAAACCCTAAACAGTGGGTTTAGGGTGCATCCAGGTTGGTGAAGAGGTCGAGGTGCCAGGAGTGTGGTGCCCAGAGAGGTTGTGGAAGCTTGGTGCCTGTCCTCCCATACCTTGTTCTATGCATCACTTCCATTTGGCCATTCCTACATTGCATCCTTCACATAAACCAATAAATCTAAATCAAGTGTTTTCCTGATTTCCATGAGCTCTTCTAGCAAATTATCAAACCTGAGGAGAGAGTCACTGGAACCCCCAATTTATAACCAGTTGGTCAGTGGTCCAGGTGGCAACCCAGGACTTGCACTTGGTTGTATCTGAAGTGCATGCTGTCTTGTGGAACTGAGCCCTTAACCTGTGGGGTCTGCGCCAATTCCAAGTAGCTATTTTCAGAACTAGATTGAATTGTAGGACATCCAGTTAGTATCCAGAGAGTTGAAGAACTGGTTGGTATGAGGAAAACACCCACACATTTGGTGTCAGAAGTGTTATGAGTAAAAACAGCTCCGAGCGACCAACTGAGAGATCAAGGAGAAAAACTCAGTATCGGTAATAACATTATTTGAGCTCTGGATCAAGCTGCATCTAAAACTAGATTACCTTTGACTTCAATTATGTTAAGCCAACAATTTCTCAATTTCCTTAAGCCAGTTTGGATTGGGTTTTCTGTTACTTGTGACCTTAATTTCCTGATCGCTAGAAATGGGAAACCACTGAAGGGTTTACACATGTGGTATAATATGACTTTATTTCCATATTTGGACGAAGGACGTAAGAGTAGAAGCAGTGAGCCAATTAGGAGGCTACTTCAATACCGTCACTGAGAGATGAGGTCATCAGAACCCATTAAAAAGACTAACATTTACTGAGCACTTACTATGTGACAGGAACTGAGCTAAGTGCTTTACTTGTATGAATTAATAACCTAACAACCCTAGAGCATGGGTAGTATTATTACTGCTTTTTCCTGGTATGGGTTGAATTGTGTCCCTCCAAAATTCATGCGCTGAATTCCTAATCTTCAGTACCTCAGAATGTGATCTTATTTGGAGATAGAGTTAAGTTAGAATGAAGTTATACTGGAACAGGGTGGGCTCCGATCCAGTGTAACTGGTGTCCTTATAAGAAGGGGAAATCTGGACACAGACATACACGCAGGGAGAACACTACATGAAGATGAAGACAGATCAAAGTGACGCAGCAGAAGCCAATGAATGCCAAAGATTGCCAGCAAGCCGCCAAGAGCTAGGAGGGAAGTAAGGAACAGACACTTCCTCGTGGCCCTCAGGAAAAGTCAACCCTGACAACACCTTGATCTTGGACTTCTAGCCTCTAGAACTGTGGGATGATGTATTTTAGTTGTTTAAGCCATGGGGTGTTCGTGGTACTTGGTTATGACAGCTGTGCAAACTAATACTGTGAAAAGGAACCAGAGGCCTAGAGGGGTATGGTCACCTGTACCAAATTCCCCAGCCAGTAGCTGTCTACCTTGGGAGGCCATGTTTCCACCTACCGTACTGTTTTTCCAGCCTTGTGGGAACTGCTCTGCACCCCATCCTGGGTTCTAGAAAAGTCCTGGGTCCTCTATGTGCCCCAGTTCTCCATCTGCACGACTGACATCTGCCCCCCACTGCCCCAGTGCCTGGGCAGGTGAGGAGAACGAGAGACCGGGTGTAGAGGTGCAGGCCTTTGGACGCGGCACAGAAGTGGGACAATCCTGGACCATAATCTGAGCAGAAGAAAACACCAGAGAAAAGGGTGGAGGCGGATCAAAGTCACCGCCCCACCCCAGATGGCTGGCATGACATGATCATGATCCAGCCTCTTCCGCAGCAGACTGGAGAACAGAGCCAGCCCAGATGGGCGACACGGAAGGAGGTGGGCCTCTGGCAGGAGTTGTCCAGAAGACACAGGAACGCTCTTGGATCCCAGATCCAGAGTCCACGACCGCCACTTCAAGCTGGTCGAATGACATTCCTCCAGCCCTGATGAACCAAGGCCTGGTCGCTCTCCACACGTGAGGAAAAGGCGCTCTGTCTAAACCTGTCCTTGCCATTGTGAACATGTCTCTGCATAACATCCCTTGCTGAGCCCAAGCAGGGGGGCACATGTGTCTGGCAGAGGCCCATGGCCACTGTGGTAAGCTGAGAATGGCAAAGCCTGCCAGCTCCCTGCAATGCTGATTCCTCCAAATAAGGAGCATTTCTTCAAATAGATCCATGTTTTTGGACCAAGGCTGGAGTGGGCAGCATTAAAGTCCAAGTGGAATTGAAAACCAATTAGCACTTATTTCGGGAAAAACAGTGAGCCATGGATCACACAGCAGGGGAGTTGGGGGGGGGGCTCTGTGTCTAGACCAAATGGTACTAACAGAGCAGGTGGAGAGCTAGCCCAGCACACCCGGGCTGTGCAAAATCAGGTGTTCAATCACAGCTTGCTGTTTCCAATGTGCACATTTCCCCAAAGTGCCAACCATGCACAACGATCAGAAACTCAGCAGGTGCTTTGAGGTGGGTAGGAGTGGGCAATGTCCAGACATACTGAGACACAGTCGAAGGCTGGGTCCCTCACATGAACCTTGGAGAGACAGGGCCCATTACAGAATGGCATTTATGGTCACCACACACATTTGATGATATCAGAAAACATTCCAACTACAATTAAGGATCTAGGAATGCAGGAACTGGGGGGTGGGTAGGAGACAGTATGTTGTTGTTTTCCTCAACTTTTCACGGCAAAAAGTTATGAGGGAAATGTGAATCTAAATGTTAAGATAATAACCTTTAGAAATACAAGAACTGACAAAATAATAATCACTGTGGGAAATACACACACACTTCTTTCAGGAGAGCAACAACTGATAAAGTGGCCCAAAAAAAGGCTAGAGAGAATTTGAGTAACACAAATTAGCAACTTGGTTTTAAAGGTTTATATAACACTCTTTACAGAAAACATGAGATTCATTCTTTATAAAATATCCATTGAATATTCATAAAAACTGATCCTGTGCTAAGAAAATTCTCAAATTCCTCCAAAGAGAACTTCCTATCACAATGTGCTGACCTTAGTGCATTTAAATCAGAAATGAACACAATTTTGGAAAAGGACAGAGAAATCTAACTCAAGGGTTCTCAACGTCAGGGGCATGTCACAATTCCCTGAGGGGCTTAATACTATCTCTGGATGCCCAGACCTCACCCCCAGGGAGTCTGATTTCATTGGACTGGGCATCTTATTTTTCAAAGTTCCCCAAGTCTATTTGACAATACTAAGCAATCACTAATAATTATTTTAGCTGTACTAATGATATTGTGATTATGTTTTTTTAAAGTGATCTTCTCCTGTTAGAACTAGGTACTGAAATATCTGTGGGTGAAGGATATGATGCTTCAAAATAATGGGTCGGGGGAGGCAAAATCAGAACGAGACAAGATGGGTCATGACGAGACAATACACACTCCACTTCTACATGTTTGCAATTGTTCATAATAAAAAGTAAAATGTAGAAAACAATTTTAAAAGTTCTCCAGTGGATCAGAATGTATAGTCAGGGTTACATAATTGGAATTTGCAAATTTGTAAATACTTCTGGGTATGTCTTAAGTTAAAGAGGAAATCAGAAGCCAAAAGTGCCAACCAAACTTCTAAAGTGGTGAAATGAGGAGCTCAGAAAAACTCTCTCCCAAAAAACAATGGAAAAAACTGGACAAAACTGTCAAACACAAACCATCTGAGGACACTGGAAATCAACAAAAGGCATACAATAACCTGAGAAGCATTTATTCAAGAAAAATTACTGAATTTTGAGTAAGAACAGTGGCAGCATGTGCTGTTTGACTTGGGTTGCTCCCATTGCATGCTCCATCTGTGCTACAGTTTAACCAAAGCAGAGTGAGCCATGAAAACCTGGCTGCCGGCAGGGCTGACTGAACTGCGGCGGGGCAAGGAAAAACCCCACACCCCTGGGCATTGTTGAGACGGCAGCGGTCTCAGGGGCAAACGAATGGGAAAGACCACCATCCCAGCTGGATCGTGGTTACACTCTGGTTGGAGGAAGTGACAGACCTGCACGCGATCCAGGAAGTCCACAGGAAGATCCAGAGGCTGAGACAGCCCTACTGGGCCTGGGTAAGCTCCCGTGTATCCCCAATGGTCTGGAAGAATGGATGTATATACAAGGCTGTACATGAGCTCCAGAGAGACGGGAGAGAGCCTTAGCTATCCACACATCCCTGACTGAACATGAGGCTTTCAGAGTGTGCAAACAAGACACCAGACAGCCAGGCACAAAGCAGTAACTGGGGCAGATTCACAGACTGCTCGAATTCTGAAAATATTCCCCAACCCACACACGGATGGGCCAAGGATGGAAGCCTTACTGGCTCAGGGGCAACCCCTAATAACTAATGCTTAAAATCAAGACAAGACTTTTTTCTTTTCTCTCTCTCTCTCTTTTTTTTTTTTAAAGAGCAGAGACATGTGTCTTTGTGCCACAGGCAAGAGACTCCAAAGAATTAGTCCAGGAAAGTCATTAAACAAACAAAACAAAAAAATAACAACAATGGCCTGTGGAAGGAGAAATCAGAATCCAGAATTGCTACAATATATGTTCTAAAATGTGCAGCTCTCAACAAAAAAATTTTCACACATAAAGAAATTGTACGTGTGACCCATACTCAGGAAAAGAAGCAGTTAATTGAAAATTGACAAAGACGTCAAATAGCTACTATAAACATGTTAATAAACCAAAGGAAATTATATTTAAAGAATAAAAGTAGAGACAACAAAGAAAAAAAGTTTTTTAATAAGGAACTTCTAAAGTTGAAACTCATAACTGCAATGAAAAATTCACTTGAGGGCAGCGACAGATTTGAAATGGCAGAAGAAATAACCAGTGAGCTTAAATATGGATCACAAAACTTATACAATCTGAAACAACAATAAAAGGGAAAAAATGAATAAAACTAAACGGAATCTCAGAGACATGTGGAATACCATTAAGGAAATTAACATAGACATAATGGAAGCCCCAGAAGAGCCTGGGAAACAGCAAGGGAAAAAAATCTAAGTAACATCTCAGATTTGATGAAAAACATTAGTCTACATATCCAACAAGTCCAACAAACTCTACACAGGATAAAAAGACAGCCACATCTAGACGCACATAAGCTGGTGAAAGACAAAGACGAGAAAATCTTTAAAGTAGGAAGAGAAAAACAGGTCATCATGCACAGCAAGCATCAACACAATCAACAGCTCATTTTCCACCAAAAATAATGAAGGCCAAAAGGCATCAGGATAACAGTTTCAAAATGCTGAAAAAAAGAAAATCCTCTCAAATAAGAATTCTATATCCAGCAAAACTATCCTTCAAAAAATCAAGGTGAAATAAAAGGAATTCCCAGACAAAGAGAATTCACTGCTACTAGATTCGATTTGTAAGAAATACTACAGGACGCCCTTTATGGTGAAAGGAAAAGACACCATATGGTAACACAGACAAGAAGAAACAAAGAATACCAGAAAAGGTAAATCGTAAATATAAAAGACCAAATGAATATTTTTTCTTCTCTTCCCTTGACTGATTTAAAAGATGTTAAGATTTCATAAAATAATTATGAAACTGTACCATGGAGTTTATAACATATAGAAATCTATATGACAATAATAACACAAAAAAGGGAAGAGGAAATGGTTCTGTATTAGAGCCAAGTTTCTATATTTAACTGGAACTACGCTTTAGTATTAATCTAAGTAGACTGTGATAAATTAAGATGCATCTTGTAAACCCTAGAGACCTACTAAAGAAATAACAAGGAAAAGCATTTTTAAAAACCCAAAGGAATTAAAATAAAACACCAGGAAATAAATACTTAACAGAAAGAAGGCAGTAAAGGAGGAACAGAGGGTAAAAGTAAGACATAAGACATACAGAAAACAAATAGCAAAAAGACAGATGTTAATTCAAATATACCAATAATTACATCAAATGTGAATGAATGAATTTCACTGTTATGAACAATTCAATGGTTTTTAGTACATTCAGAGTTGTGCAACCCATCACCACAACCTAAGCTTAGAAAATTTTCATCAACTCAAAAATAAAAGCAGTGACTTCTCATTCCACCCTCCTACCATTTCCAGCCTAGGCAAACACTAATCTACCTTCAGTCTACAGATTTGCTTACTCTGAACATTTCATGTAAATGGAATCATACAATATGTGGTTTTCTGTGCTGGTTTTCTTCATTTGCCATAATGTTTCCAATTCATCCATACTGTGGTATTTATCATACTTCAATCCTTTCTATGACAGAATAATATACTGTTGTGTTTATATGTCACATTTTGTTTAACCTGTCACCAGTTAACGGACATTTGGGGTTGTTTCTACTTTCTGGCTATTAAAAATAATGCTGCTATGAACATCTGCGCGTTACTGTGTAGACATATGTTTGTATTTATCTTGGGTATATACTTAGGAGTGGAATTGTTGGGTCATACAGTAAATTGGCATAACTTTTTAAGGAACTACCAAACTGTTTTCCAAATGGGCTACACCGTTTTACAATCCCACCAACCATATATGAGGGTTCCAGTTTCCCCACATCCTTGCCAACACTTGTTATTGCCCATCTTTTTTGTTACAGCCATTCTAGTGAAGTGGAATCTCATGGTGGTTTTGATTAGAATTACCCTAATGACTAATGATATTGAGCATCTTTTCATGTGTTTATAGGCCATTTGTATATCTTTAGGGGAGAAATATCCATTCAAATCTTTTGCCCATTTTTAATTTGGGTTGTTCATTTTTATGTTGTCAAGTTGTAAGAGTTCTTTGTAAATTCTGGACACAAGTCCCTTATGAGATATGAGTTGCAAATATCTTCTTCCATTCTATGGTCTGTGGTTTTACATTCTTGATTATGTCCTTTGAATCATACACAAAATATTATTTTGATGAAGTCCAATATGTATATTTTTTCCTTTGTTGCTTATACTTTGGGTGTCACAGTATCTAAGAAACCACTACCTATCCCAAGGTCATGAAGACATACTCTTATGTTTTCTCCTAAAAGTTTTATAGTTTTAGCTCTTACACTTAGGCCCATAATCTATTCTGAGGAAATTTTGTATATGGTGTGAGGTGAGGATCTAACTTCATTCTTCTGCATGTAGATATCCATTTGTCCCACCCATGGTATTTTTCATTTTCTCATGACACTTAAATTATTTTTTTCCAAAATAAAAAAATTTTTAAAGGACTGAAATGATACAAAGAATATTATTCCATCACAGTGGAATTAAACTGAAAATCAACAACAGAAAGAAAATTTGGTTAACCTCCAAATATTTAGATTAAACAAGATACTTTTAAATAATTCACAAGTCAAAGAAGAAATCACAAGGGAAATAAAAAAATATTTTGAACTGAATGTAACAGAAACACAACATACCAACATTTACAGGATGCAGTTACTCCTAAAGCAGTATTTAAAAGAAAATTTATAGCTTTAAATGCCTGCATTAGAAAAGAAGAGTTCAAATCAATAACTTAAGCTTTCACCTGAAGAAACCAGAAACAGAAGAGCAAACTAAAGTTGATGCATCCAGAAAAAAAAAAAAAAAACATTAGAGGACAAAGAAGAGATCAATGAAACTGAGAGTATGATAGTTTCTCAAAAAATTAAAAATAGAACTACCATAAGATCCAGCAACTCCATTTCTGGGTATTTATCCAAAGAAACAAAAATACTAACTCCAAAAGATGTATCCACTGCCATGTTCACTGCAGCATTATTTACATAGCCAAGATATGGAAACAACCTAAGTGTCCATGAATGAATGAATGGATGAGAAAATTGTGGTATGTGGCTCCACTGGTGAAGTCTATGAAAGGCTTACAGAAGATATAATACCAATCCCTCACAAATCTTCAACAAACATATAGGAGGGGACACTTCCAACTCATGCTTATGAAGCCAGTATTACCTTGATACCAAAGCCAGATAAAGACATCATAAAAATAACAAACCAACTATATACCAATATGACTCGTGAATATACACACCAAAACCCTCAACAAATGTTAGCAAACTAAATCCAGTAACATGACCAAGAGGAATTTATCCCAGGAATGCAAGGTTGGTTTAACATCTGTAAATATAAATTTAGATTAATGGATCAGAACTGAGAGCCCAGAAATATACCCTTACATGAGCAGTCAACTGATTTTCAACAGAAGTGCCACCCCAATTCAATGGGGTAACATACTTTTTTCCCAGCAAATAGTGCTGCGACAAGTGGATAGTCATATGCAAAAAGATAAATTTAGACCCTTTCCTCACATAATGCACAAAAATGATGTCAAAATGGATTACAGATCTAAAAGTAAGATTACACTAAAAGTATGAAACTTCTAGGAAAAAAAATTTAAAAAATCTTTGTGATACTAGATTAGGTAAAGAGTTCTTTGACATGACACAAAAGCAGGTTCCATAAAAGAACAAGTTGATAAACTTGATTCTACCAAAATTTAAAAGTTCTGCACTTCAAAAGACATCATTAGGAAAATGAAAAGACCAATCACAGTTTGGAAGAAATTATTTGCAAATTATATATCTGGTGAGTAACTGTTATCCAGAACACAAAAAGAACTCTTACAACCCAATTAAGAAAAGATTAAGAAATAAGCAAAAGAATTGAAGATACATTTCACCCAAGGAGATAAGCACAGAAAAAGATGATCACCCTAAGCCATTAGGGAAATGTGAATCAAAACCACAATGAGGTACCACTGCCCATCCACTAGGATGGCTATAAGAACAAATGTTGGTGAGAATATGGAAAAACTGTAATTCTCAACACATCACTGGTGGGACTGTAAAATGGTGTAGTCACTTTGGAAAATAATTTGGCAGTGTCTTATGAAGTTAAACAGAGTTATCCAGTGACCCAGAAATTCCACTCCTGGGTAGAAGGGAAAACATATATCCACACAAAGACTTGTATGCATATGTTCCTAAAAGCATTAGTCGTAATAGCCCAACACTGGGAACAATCCAAATATCCATCAACCAGTGAATGGATAAACAAAATGTGGTGGCATATCCATACAACAGAATACTATTCAGCAACAAAAGGAGTGACATATACTATATAATATGAAGAATATAAAAATAAATTGCTAAATGAAAGAAGCCAGGTACAAAAAGTTATACCTTGATAAAAATATTTAAAAATTGCCAATCATTTAGAAAGGAATGATTCATGAGAAATGACACATCAAAACTTGTAGTGTATGGGTAGAGCAAATAGGAGTAAAGAGGCAGGAAAGAACTGGATACCTAATCTTAAACTGATTCTCTGCAGGATAATTCAAGGCCAGCTAATGAAACTACACTGGTGACAACAACAGTAACCAACAACTTTTGTTTCTGTCCAACACAGGCTCTGGACTGATCCCTTCCATTCATGAACTTCAAATCTCCCTGTCCCCAGGAGATTACTACTATAACCACTCTTCAATAACAGGGTTAGCAAGTAGGGGAACTGCCTTTGGAACCCAAGCCAGCACCTTAGTCACCAAGCTCACCCACCAGACTCCACTGCATTTTGCAGGATGAGAATAATAATCACTTATTCTCCCATCATCATCAACCACAACAAAATAGCACTGACAGTTCCTACTTAAAATCTGACAGAGTGCTAAATGCTTCACAAATTTATCTTAATTAAACCTCTTGGCAATTGTATTAGTTTTGATTCACCTTTCAGGCACAGAGTAGGACTGCACTTCCCCACCATCCTCAAGTTAGCTATGGCCATAAGACTTGCAGTGGCCAATGAAATATGAGCAGAAGCAATGTGGGTCAGTTTCATGTGGGATCATCTGAGAGCTGATGTACAACCTCCTACTCTCTGCTTCCTACATGAGTGAACATGTTCCAGATGATGGAACCTGGGTCCCTGAATGAGAATGAGGTAGAACAGAGAACACCACCAACCCATGAGGAAAATGTGACATTAATGAGAAATCAATCCCTGTCTTTTAAGCCACTGAGATATTAGGGTTATTTGTTACAGCAGCATAACCTAGCCTATCCTTACTGATTCAGTACCTGTTGAGTTAATCCTGTTTTTACTAGGAAATTAACTAAGGCTCAGATAACCTGATTTTGTTCAAAAACACACAGCTAAAAGATGGCAGAGGTGGGATCAGAATTTAGGTCTAATTCCAGAGCTATTAAATACTGTCAGTTCAATCACTACCCTGTGCTTCCCCTTAATTCACTCAACAAACATTTTCTTAATGGCTACTTTATAAGCCATTGTTACTTTAGGGGACGAGGGGTAGTACAGATTTTAACAAATACCCAACCAGTATGACAACTAACATTAATTGAAGGCTTATTAAGAGCCAGGTACCACTGCAAAGAATGTCTTCCAGGTTAGCATTTTTTCCCCAGTAAAATATCTCTTTGGTTGTTAATACTCAAACCTCATGGAGTGTATATAGTTCTTGATGTGTTTCCACCTAATTTTTAAAACCCATTACAACATTTTTAACAAAAAGATGAGCAGGAAAAGTCTCAAGGTTACACTTTAATACAATCGGAAGGTCAGAACCTCGTGTGGACATAAAACAGCTGATCAAGGACAACACAGCTGATGCAAGTTTCGATGTTGTTGACTAGAGAGGAATCATGGTGTGAAGGCACATAACAGCTGTGTTCTAGCCACCATATTGTTTAGTGATCAAGAAGTGATGTTTTGAGCTTTTACATACTAACATGATAGTTTGTTACTTATCTCGAGGAGATAGGCTGGCCTAAGTTGAGGCAACAAGAAGCAAGAAGAGACTGGCTGGGGGGTTTCTGGAGATAGGTGCCTGGCTTCCTTCTCTTTTACCCACTATCCTATCTGGCCAGGATGCCCAGGGTTGTGGAAGTACTCCCTGGACCAGGCTGGGGCTGTGCACAAGAGGAAGAAGCATGTAGAGCCAGGAGACAAGATAAACTGGATCTGCAATGATAATGGTCGTGGTGGTGGTGAACCAGTCAACCATCTCTGTAACCTACCCACCTCCAGACTTTCTGCTGAGATTAGAAACAGCCAGATTCTTGAGGGAGGGTATAGCTCAAGTGGCAGAGTGCATATTTAGCATGCATGAGGTCCTGGGTTCAATCCCCAGTACCTCCTCCAAAAATAAATCAACCTAATCCTCCCTCCGCCCCCCCCCCAAAGATGATCTATCTCTCTAAATTTGAAATAAAATTTATATATATAAAAAAAGAAACAGCCAGATTCTTTCAGCTGAGTCTTCAGGCTTGGGAGTGTGTATTCCCGAGGGGTTTATGGAGACTTTCAATGGATCCAAGAGCACAAATGTCTCTAAGGGAAGCAATGCTCAGATTCTCAACTGCCACAGGTTTCCTTTCCTAAAATTGATCTGACTGCGAATCAGCCCGCCTTCTCAGTTGTCCATCCCTCAGTGTACAACCGCCCACCACTTCCCAAAGGACACTGCCCAGGGGGTATATAAATCTCCAGGGCTCCAAACAACAAAAAGCATCAAAATACGGGTTTCAAGGAAGTAGTCTTTAATGAATAATAAAGTTCCTTAAGCTCCTAGACTTGCCTGTCTTTCCCTGGCTTATACACATTTCTGTTAAATATGAAACATGGCTTTAAAAACAGGATATTTTGGCCCATGCTGGGATCTCCTAAATTCCAAACAGTCAAAGCAGGTCAGTGGCCTTGATTCATTTAAATGGAATGTTTTTGCAGGACCACCAAACTTTTTGAAATCCACCAAAAAAAAATTCCCAGGGAAAAATTTGATTTCTTCTAGATTCTGCCTGCTTTATTTCATAAAGTAGTGAAAACCTACTTTATCTAACCCTATCATAGAATATTTATTTCAATTACAGTCAATCTTTATCTTATCTCATCTTACAAAATATGTGCTATTTTCTTTCTCCCACAAAGAAGAAAAATCTACGTTACCATAAAACTATTTTAGATGTTAGCTTTATAATGTACAAGGAGGCATGGCTTATCAAAATTCTCTTGAGGGGATGCAAACAAAAATACCTGAAGATGATCAGTCTAAATCTGAATAATTCTGGCCAACCCATGCCCTGATCATGGTGGCTGAGCTACAGGAACGCAGCACGGGGTACAAATCCTGGGGGGAAAAAAGACTTCAGACAATGGCAAAGTCACACGTGCCTGGGGTTAGAGCCAACAGGGCACGTCAGTCAGGCTCCACACCCCTTTTCCCCCAGCGCTCAGGGGCCTCAAAAGCAAAGCTGCTACAAGACAGTATTTGAAAAGGGATTTTCTGGCCCAATGGGTCAACTCAAAAGATTCCCTTTCACCCACGTGAAAGGGCTGTGGCCCTTCCTTCACCTCCAAGTAAGTGTGGGTACACATATACACACATACACACACGTGAGGGAAGCAGTCACCATAAATTACCACAGACTGAATCAGTGAGTAATTACCCTCTTGAATACTTTCCACTACTACCAAAATTTTTCTTCAGGAGCAGACTTTGTTCTGAATCTTAAGCAACATTTCAGCACACACAATATCCAAACTTACTGGAGGGGTTCCACACCGGTTAAACCTTTATACTAATAAAACTCACATACCTAACTATATTTCTTTTGGTCAGTTTTTTTTTTTTAATTAAAGTATAGTCAGTTACAATGTGTCAATTCCTGGTGTACAGCATAACGTTTAGATTTTTTTAAAAAAACATGATGTAGTGTGCAAGGCTGGGTAACAGGCAGGAAAAAGAATGACTTTCCAAAGATCTAGACTCAAACTCTTCATTTCATTCATCTGAGAAAGACCCTGGGCCCCCTCTATGGGTAAAGCCTTAGGGTGGGCACCATCCCTATACTTTATCAGAGGGGTTCTCAAACTCTGATGGGCATCCAATCACCCAGAATGTTGCTCAGAACTCAGATATCCGGGCCCCAGATTAGAATCTCCAGCAGTTTGGAGCAGAGGCTCTGTATTTTTAACAATTCCCCCAGGCAAATCTGCTGCTCACTTAAGTCTGAGAATCACTACTCAGAAAACGCTAGTAAACTGGTTCTCAAAACATCTGATTCATACAAATCATTTGTGGAGAATTTTTAAGATACAGATTCTACGGCCCACTAAGATAACTGTCTTACTCACAGGACTTTTTTAGTTGCAAATGGCAGAGACCCAATTCAAATTGGCTCGAGATTAAAAAAAAAAAGCAACTTTTTGGCTCACCCCACTGAAAATGCAGGGGCTATTCCAACTTCAGTTACCCAAAGAGTTTATCAGGAACCAATCATTTCCATCTCCTTTCTATCTGACCCTTTGGGAAAGATGGCCCCCAGCAGCATTAGGTTTCTGCCCCATAACTTAGGACCCCACCAGAAAGCAAGCCCCTCTTTGCTGGTAGCTCCAGCAAAAGAGGCATATTAATTCTGAGTGGTCTGACATGAATGGCCAATGCCTGCTCCTGAGATGGTTCCACAACCAAACTACAGGGACCAGAACATTCCATGGAGGGGAGGGGGGAGCTTTTTATTTAGGTTGTTTTTTACTCCTGTTTCTAAAAGTTCCTTTTGGAAAATGTGAAAAATACATAAAAGTGTAAAGAATGAAAAGAAAATAATCTATAAACTTCCTACATACTAAAGTTTTAAGAACCTTTAAACTCAGAAATTGTGCATATAAGCATTGATTTCCTGAACAGAAATCTATTCTGTACAATAAGGCATTTAGTTACAACTAAGTCTTCATGACAATACCCCCAAACTGAAAAAAGATACATATTTTAGTCATTTTTATGACTGTTCAGCCAGTTTGGGTTTTCCTCCCTTTTTCCAAGAATTTGTTCTTGTTCTTAACCTCTACAGAAGTCAGTGGGTATTTCCTAAGAACAATTATATTCTCCTAATCAGTATAATTATTGAAATCAGAAAGTGACAGTGATATGAAATCAGAAAGTGACTTATCGAAAGTACAGTTAATCTAACGTATAACTTGTAATTTATAATTTACAAGATATTATCATCTCATTCCATTTTCAATGGCAGGGCTGTCTGTGATTCACTGCCTTGTCCCCAGTGCCTAGAGTAAGCAGCGCTGTACATACAGCCGGGCTCTGTACATGAATGGACTGGATGGTGGAAGAGCCGTTCCCCAAGGAAAACCCCAAAAGAATGGTGAACGGTTGTTGGGTTGCCAAACCAGCAGATGGTCACCTACACCTGCCCAAACAGAAGCTCCAGGAGGAAAGCCAGAGAAGCCCAACTGTTAAGAAGATTCCCAGGTGAGGCCAATTCCCAGCCAGCTTTCAGAACCACCGTCTGGGGAGTGGGTACGACCAGACACACACACTTCCTGAAGCTGTTTTCCAGATCTACCTTTCACCAGAGAAAAGCCTGATGAAGGGGAACATTCTGTGCTCCCACTAGGCGCTGCATGCTGGGGGACTGGGAACGGGGCGGGTCACAAAGCTCAGTCTAGGAGCGGCCGATGGGCTTCCAGGGAACAGGCGCAGTGTCACACTGTGTATAGGAGGACCCTGCACAAGCCTTTGTGAAGGAGGCCAGGCAGGTCCTAACAACACTCTAGCCATCAGCTCGTGCTTGTGGGCTGTGATTGGGAGCCCGGGCTGCACTGAACCCAGACACCTGGGAACTCCTGAATTTCCACAATCACCCCAAACCTCAGACAACACACATACATCCAGGTAATGAGCCCTGTCAACTTGTTGTTCTCCCTACTTTGCAGATGAAGAATCCAAGTCTCCTTGAGAAGTTACTCACTTGGCCAAGGTCACAGAGCTAGTCAGTGGTGGAGCTGGGATCAATTCCTGACTCTTTATTCCCAAGTCCTAGCTTGAACTATAGAATGCTTTCCAGTCTCAAGAAGAAAAACTAAGGATGATGGTGGTGATGATAATTAATACTTCCTGAGTGCTTACAACGTATCAGGCTCAGACTAACTACTTTACAGAAAGTTATTTAATATTCTTAATAGCCCCTGGAAGTAGAAGCCTTTATCATCCACATTTTACAGGTGAGGAATCTGAGGCCCTGAGAGATGAAGTGATAAATGCAAGGTCACACAGCTATCAAGTGGTTGAGATTTGAATCCAGGCCATTTGGTTCATGTTCTTAACCACAGAGTGATGACGTTTCATATGTAAGAAGAGGAAGAATGATGCCCTAGGCCAGGAGGACAAAGAAGTAGGTCTGCTGGGCTTCTGAAAGTCCTCATTTTATGAGACGTGTGTGTGTCATGCCTACTGCTTCTCCACAGCTCACTGGATGAGAGGCAGCCATCTGACCAAAGCTGGGCCAATCAGACCCCTGCCCTGGGATGGAGACAGCCAGTCAAGTCTCTGCCGGTGGCTGAGAACTGGAGACAGAAGGAGCTATGGAACAGCCAAATGCCTGGAGAAACCCAGAGAGAGAAGGAAGCAAATAGAAAGAGCCAGAGGTGGGAAGTGGAGAGAGAAAACTGTCTGGGCCCTGGGCCTCCTGATCATGACACCAGCAGACAATGCCTGCCTAGGCTTCAGGAAGCATCTCAGAGTTCTTTTAGGCTTGAGTAGATATGATCTGGGTTTCTGTTATTTTCAACCAGAAGAACCTAGGCTAAGAACCTCCCACCTGGCTCTCTCTCTGACCTCAACTCCTTTACATTCTCTTCCCTCACTGCCCTCTGGCCACACTGGCCTCCTTGTACTTCTGAGAACAGGCTCTGCAAGCTCCTGCCTCAGGGCCTTTACATTTGCTGTGCTATCTGGGATGCTCTCTCCCAGATGTCTCTGTGGCTGGCTCCTTTTCTTTCACGTCATTTGTTTGTTTTTGTTTTTTTTAAAGGAGATACTGGGGAGTGAACCCGGGACCTCATGCATGCTAAGAATGCGCTCTACCACTGAGGTGTACCCACCTCTGTCTTTCATGTCTTGACCAAGCATTCAGAGGTCTGCCCTGCTCACCTCTGCTAAAACAGTAGCTTCAGATACTCTCTAGCCTTTTCCTTGATCTACTTTCTTTTTAGCAGAGAAGAACAAATGACTAACATTATTTGAGTGTTTACTATGTGCCAGCCACAGTTCTAAGCACTTACATGGATCATTTAATCCTCACAAAAACCTAGGGTAAGAGCTACTATCACTCCATTTCACAGAAGGTGAAGCTGAGGCACAGAGAGGGTAAGCTACCTGCCCAAGGCCATCCGTCAGGAAGGGGCGAAGCTGAAATATGACACTAGCAGTCTGATGTCAGGCCTCAAGGGATCCAGGTGGGCAACCAGTCCCAACTCTGAGCCTGCCCTCTCCATGTGTGGGTTCACTGTGCTAGCTCCTTGCTGGGCTCCACGGAGCCCACCTGCTGGATTGTCTTTCTTTTCTTTTTTTTCTTTCATGTTAATCAAGGCCCCAGAATGCTGCCCATTGCTGCTTGTACTCAAGTTATAACCTTTGATGCCAGCTTCTTCCCTGGTTTGGCACAGCCATGGGGACAGATGAGCCCTTCATTGCCACTTAAAGGTACTCAGGAAAACTCTAGTCCCTGACTAACTAGGACCCTATGGAGGTTGTGGGGGAGGGGGCAGCCTGCAGGCACGTCTGCCTGCAACCTCCACTGCCGTTTAACATCATCAGGGAAGCCCCGGCCAGGGCAGCGGGGCAGGGAACAGCAAAGGAGCAATCAAAATGGCTATTACCAATGGACAAAAGGAAGGTTTGCCAAGAACTTCAGGAAAAGCTACTGAAAATATATTAGAAATAAGGAAGCTTATTGTTGAATAAATCCACAATATTGCAAGCCCAACTCTGCCTCATCCAAGTCGTGAGACATTAAGTGAGCAAGGTCACCTCTTTGTGCTTCAGTCTCCTCACTGTGAACGGGGATATTATAGCCTGCTTCACTGAGTTATGGCAGAGGACTGAAAGGTCAATATTAAAACACTGAGACCAGGGCCTGGCTCATAAGCTTTTCAACTCAGTGGGAAAGGATGGACTACTCAAACAGTACTGTGAGGACAACTAGTTAACTACTGGTAGGGGGTGAAGGAAGGGTGGATTTAAGAACTTTATCCCACACCTAGCACCAGGAAAAAAAAAATTCACATACTGGATGTAAAAAAATGAAGCCATAAATTAATCAGGAAGAAAATCTATCTCAAATTAGAAGCTAGACCTTAAAATAAATTCCAGTATGATACTTAATAACACAAAAAAAATTAAAAGGTAAACTAATGAGGAATACAAACTTACAACATATATAAAAAGATTCATACCTTCAATAATGGAAAGATACCCTGCAAATCAGTAAGAAATAATCCCCTGCCCCCCAAAAAAGAGCAACTAACAAGGAATACATAGGGTTAATGAACAGATCCCAGAAGACAAGTTAGCAATAAATACCTCAAGTCTTTAAACAGATTTATACACTTTGTTGCAATAACTGCAACTCCAGGACTTTGTCCTAAGAAAAATCTAAGAAGCAAACAAAGGTTTTTGTGTGTGAGATGTCCAGAGTTATAACAATGATGGCTGGAAACAACCAGTATATTCAACAACAGGGCACTGACAGGATGGAACACTGAAGTCATAAAAAAGAATGTGGCCAACCTTGACATGAGAGGCTCTCCAACATAGACTGTTTATATACATTTTTTTTAAATTGAAGTATAATCAGTGTACAATGTTGTGCCCCACAGACTGCTCAAGGAAAATGCAACCTGCAGAACATTATACCCAGAAAAATTATGTCTGTAAAACAATCTATGCATATACGTGTGTAATAAAAAGACCTAACATGTGAGTGCTTGTCACTTACAAGGTGCCACTCTGTTCCGTACTTAACGCAATGAATCCTCACAAGCCAAAAGGTTGGACTCATCACCACCATCTTACAGATGGGGAAACTGAGGCACAGAGCAATTAAGTAAAGGCCAAAGTCGGTACACAGCAAAACTGGGATTTGAACCCAAGTACTGTGTCTCCAGAGCCTGAGCTCTCAACAAACACAACCGACCCACAGTAGACTCAGCAAGGAAGGGCGCATTTAACCTCTGGGCTGGCAGGGAGGCTGAGGGGAAGGGCGGTGCCAGGGTCGCAAAGGGAATGCGGAACTTCCAGGCTTTACACACTGCTCTACACTTTGAACTGTTTTATAACCGGCATGTGCCTTCTGTAAGTTGTAAATCAATAAAGATTTTTTTAAACAGAATTTTAAAAAATTGAGCAGTATGAAATTTGGGCTGCACACCCTAAATGCAGGCAAGAGCAGATGATCAGCATCTATCAGCGCCATTAAAGGGTAAGCGGTGAGCAGGACCGAGCTCACCACCACCTGTTCCAGGAGCCACATTGCGGTGGGGAGGTGTCCACCTCTCTCCTGGAGGACACCGAGGACACACCCCATGGGGAGTGAGCTCCCTTTACATGAGGAGCATTGGAGGAGGAGATAAAAAGGATCTGATGGTTGGGGAGACTTTCGGCCCCATCAGTTAAGCAGGCTCAAGAGCTCAAAGTCTGGGGCCTACAGCCACCTTATCTGGCCCGAGTATCAGCTTACAAACGTCAAGTTATGTATATGCCAGCAGCCAGAAAGTCCCTGTTTTCTGCCCTGTAGTAAATACTGCATTGAAAGGCGTGTCAGGATCCTGTCAGATTAGCAGGATGGTGTAAGGGAAACTGATGTGAACTTGATCTACCCCCTCCAAACCCTGCCGATTTCATAAATGTAGGACACTGACCTTCAGCTCCTCCTGGGCACAGGTTGCGTCAACATCATGAATTAACAGTTGTGGTTGGAGTGAGAGAAAGGGGAGCAAGGTTGGACTGTGGGTCAGGCCGCCCAGGTCCCAAGCCCAGTGCCACGTGGCTATATGACAAGGATCAAGGGCTTCAGGTCCCTGGGCCTCAGTTTCCTCAGGTACAGAACGGGGAATAAGAGTTTACTGTAATGAGGATTAAATGAGATGTGTGTGAGTGGGACCTTCGGCCCACATTAAAGGGTGACTGAGACTGTCATCGCTGCCACCCAAACCTGGAGACCCAAGCCCAAACTCCCCGGAAGAGCTTTCACCCCACTTACCACACACTCTGACCAATCCCTTGGCAAATTCTGTCTGGCCGTGCACTTCTCTCAGGCGCCAACACCACCATTCAGGTCTGGCGCCACACCCCTCTGCTCACTCCAGTCTGGGCCACCTCCCTCCTTGCCCAACTTCCACTCCCACCTCTTCCATCTGTGCTCCTTACAGTAGCCAGAGGGAAGGAGAGAGATGACACTCAGAATAAGACCCAAACTCTCCCCAGGCTCTCACCCCTGCCCACCCCTCAAACCCATTCTCTGAGCGTCCCAGCTGCACCAGCTCCTCCTCTGATCCCTGACACACCAAGCTCACTCCCACCTCTGCACCTGCTGCTCCTTCTGCCAGGAGGGCTCTTCCCCCAGGTCTTTCACAAGGCTGCACCTCGGTACCACCCGAGTCTCAGCCGACATGTCACTACCCGAGCCAAGCTCTCCCCCAAGCACCCCAGTCACCCAGCCTCCCACAGCCCCCTCCACTTTCCAGATGTGTCCTCGCACATTCTGCTTTAATGACTTCATAGCATTATTCATCCCCACCTGAAATTACCTGATCAATGCGTTCACTACTTTATCATCTGTGTCCTGCTACGTGAACACCAACTCCAGGATGGGCCTTCCCAGGCTCAGACCCCAGCACTTGGGACACGTGAGGCTCAATAAATATTTGCCAAGTGAACAAGTCAGTGAATGAATTCTGCATCATCCACATGGAATCATCTCTCCCCGTCCAGAGGGAATAAATGTGTTGTAATCTTGGGAAGGAAAGAAAGCCCTCAGGTATATAACGCGTAACTGATCCCAAGGCATCCAAGTGATTTCAAGCGTGCTAGTGCTCTAGAGAATTTACGACCCAGACGACAGTGCCTGGGGTCAGAGCTCACCCCTGGCCAGGATACTGGAAGGACTAGCCTTTCTAATGGAGCAGAGGCCTTAACTGTTCTTTTGTCCAGGAATGGAGTTTCAGATCAGAAGAAATTCAAATGCTCGAAAACCTCTTGCCCCCAGCATAAAGGTTTAATCCCCTGGCACAGAACAAGAACTCTCCAGAAGCTATATAGGTTTGAAAATACATGGCCTGGGAAAGAGGGAAGAAAACGAAAATGTCAACAGTCTGAAGTCATCTCTCCCTGGTTACACTGACTGACAAGCACACAGGGCTCCACCCAGTCAAAGGTCAGGCCTGAGGCAGCCGTGTCTATGCAGTGAGATGACTGTGACCGCAGCTCAGCTGTTTGTTCCCAAATTCGAGACATGCGCGGGAAGCAGCAGAGACCAGTAAGTATCACAAATGAACGCAAAAGCAAAGGCGGAAGGTTGGATTCAATCAAGGACCAAATCAGCCGATTAGAAACCAGCAGCCCAATTGTTCACTCACTACTCAGTTCTCTTGTAAACAAAAATTCAAAAGAGTCAGTACCCTGAGGATAACTGAATAATAGATGAGGGAGGTTTCTCTCTAGAGGAATATTCCAGATAATAAATGGAGAGGAGGGTAGAATTACAATGTCACGATTTTTGCAAACCCCAAGTGAAAGCATGTGACTGACCAAGAGAAGGCAACAGTGATTTACAGCTGTTAACTCCACAGAACATCACAGAAAGCGACAACAGGCTTTACATACCCTAATGGGTATACATATGCAGCAATACCTAGCAGAATGTCCTGACCATAAGTGTGCATGTGCATACATCTCAATTATGAATCTGATCCAGTCTCTAAATCCAACTACCCATTCACAGGAAACACAGGGACAGAAGAACTCATAAACCACCAGCACACGGATACAATTAGTCAGATCTAGCCTGTGCAAAATCTACAGGACAAATGACATGGCTTGTTTCAACAAACTATAAAAGAGAAAAACAAAAAAAAGGAGGGAGGGGGAATCCAGAGATTAAATGACACTTAACAGGCACACGAACCAAATCTGCCAGTGGACCAGTTGGATCTTGACTGGAACAAATCAACTCTAAAAAGATATTTATGAGAAGATCTGAAAGGTTAACACTAACTGGACGCTGGATGAGGCCAAGCAATTATCCTTAAGTTATTTTAACCATGGCAATAATATTGTCGTCATGTCCTTAAAGAATCCTTATCTTTCACAGGTCAACACTGAAATATTTAGCTTTAAAATAATCCAGTGGGAGAGGGTAGCGGCAGATATATATATATAAAACCAGAGTGGTCATAGGTTAATAAGATGTAACACCACTTACTTTCTCAAAAGGTGTCTGGAGTTGAAAACCGTAGGGTGACTCTGAGAAGACAGCTCATGATTACTTTCACTACCAAGTGCTAATGATAGACCACATCTTCCTCCTGGTCAGAACCCTTCTGCAGCTCCACGTCACCCTGGGTAAAGCCCTAAGTCCTCATTGTGGCCCATCAAGCCCCACACGAGATGCCCCACTACTTCTATCCTCTTATTTCCCACCATTCTCCCTCCCCTGTTTTCAAGCCCTGCAGACCACTCCCAAGTTCCTGAAGCAGGCAGGCCACTGTGGCCCTGATTTTGCCCCAAATACTCTTCCCATAGACACCCACATGGCTCTCCCACTCCCCTCCCTCACCTCAGCTTCAACGTCATCTCATGAAGGCCTCCCCTGACCACTCTTTCTACAAAAGTACCACACGCTATTTACTCTTATCCCGCACATCCTCCAATATTTCTTTTTCACATCTGTTATCTCTTTCTGACTAGTATACTATAAACTCTTTGCTTGTTTACGATCTATCTTCCTTTTTATAAATGTAAGCTCCATGAGGGTGGGGACTTCATATGTTTCATTCTTTACTGGTTCCCCAGAATAATGGCCATTACAAAACAGATTGTCAACAAATATTTGGGTAATGAATCCAAGAATCAAAAGGGGCACTATCTAGGTACCATCCTGCTGTCTGGCAACTCCTTTAAGAGCCATTTTTAGGGAACACTTCAGAACTAATAATGTCACTGGCTGCCTAATCCAATATTTATCCTCCCTTTTTAACTTAGTAAATAGAATCTGAGTTTTAGCTAAGACAAAGACCATGTGAAATACATTTCCAGACCCCCTTACAGCTATACGTGGTGCTGTGACTAAGTTCTGGCCAAGAGTCTATAAGCAGAATTATTACATGCAACTTCCATTCAGTTTTTTTTTTTTTAAAGAGACAGGGGTGCCCATCTTCAACCCTTCTTTCCTGCTTGCTGGGATATAATGGCTGGAGCTTGAGCAGACGTCTTGAACCACGAGGCGACTGGAGAAGGATGGTGGAGCAAAAAGGTAGAAAGAACTGCAGTCCCTGATTAGAGTGCAACCCTGGCCTGCTTATCACTGGGCTCCTTTACATTGAGAGAGAAATAAGTTTCTACCTTGTATAGACCACTGTCATTTTGTTTTATATGCAGTTTTCTATTATACACAGTTGAATCTAATCCAGATACACCTGGGATCACAAACCTATGGGAGAGTGGGTGGAATGAGTATAGTCATCTATCTATACAAATGTATAAAAAGCCCATAATTTGAGAACTGTTTCAAAGAAGAGGGAGAATCACTGTGAGCTGGGAGTACACAAAGCAGAATCATGGAGTTGGGTGGAGAGCAAATAGAGAAGACAACCAAGTCAATGATGATGCGAAAATCATAAAACTTTCATTAGGTTAAACAGGCTGTAGCCTCAGGGTGAGTAGCCAGAGTATACAGAACACCTACAAATCAGTAAGAAAAAGAAAAGAAGCAAGAAGCATGAAAAAGCTATATCCAAAAGAAGAAACATACAAGATTCTGTGCCTCAGTAGTCTTCAGGGGACTATAAATTAGAACCACAATGAGATTTCATTTCATATCCATCAGTCTGGCAAAAATAAGAAAGCTTTACAAAACCAAGTGTGACAAACACCGAACAATGGGAACCCTTATACATACATCATTGGTGGGAATGTTTAGAGAACAGTTTGACAATATTTGGCAGAGTTAAAGATGCTCACATCCTACACCCACCAATCTCATACCTAGTACATACTTCAAAGAAATTCTTGCCCACATACACCAGGAAATACGTGTAACAACATTCATAGGAGCCCATGAATTACAAAAAACCTAGAAACTAAGGAAACATCCATTGGCATGGAAATGACTAAAACAAAAATGTATATTCAGCCAGTGGAATATTACAAAGCAGTAAAAAATTAATGAACTAAAGCTATATCAAACAGTCTGGATCAATCACAACATTAAGTGAAGAATGCAAGTCCCAGAAAACTAGATACACACACACACACACACACATATATACATATATACACATACATATACTATAATATCATTTGTAAAAGTTCAAAAATAATTCTTAAGACGAAGAATGATAAACAAAAAATTCAAGTTTGTGGTCGGTCCTGGGAAAATAGATTGGGGATTGAATGGGAAATACCACACAGTTTCATGTAAGTTACTGGTAAGTAATGTTCTAGTTCTTGGGCAGGTAGTGGGCTATTGGCTATTCACTGTAATAGACGTTTTCACACAGAACAAAAATACCAGTGTATCGTGCACTAAGGGTTATGATTAATCTGATTCTGTGTGCCCAAAGGCCATCTTTTAAAAACAGAAAGCATTCAGAAAGAGGTGAGAAAGGACATACACTAAGTTACTGACAGGTGAGACCCATGAGGCAGGAAGTAGCAGGTGGAGGGATAGAGTAGTAAGTGGTTTCTGTCTCGTGTTTTGTTCTGCTGTCACTTATAGGTTCACTGCAACAAGAAATGTTTCTTATAAAAAGTAAACAAACAGTATAGTGCAGTGGTCCAGGACCCAGACTCCGGAGCCTGACCACCAGAGACTGCAAGTCGGCTCCATGACTTCTTAGCCGTAGGGCCTATGGCAAGTTATTTAACCTCTCTGTGCCTCTGTTTCTGCATCTGAAAGGGGGGTGATGACAATAGTGCCTACTTCATAGGGCCATTAGATTAAATGAGGTGGTTCATAGTTCCTCTTCACAAATTAAACACTGAGTGAGATTGGCTGTTATTATGATCATCAGTCTAATTCCAAACACCTACATGAGGGACATGAGCTGAGTGATTATCTGGTCAGGCTCAGATGTGTTCACCTCTTGGATCCTTGTAACCTTTATGAGCAGCCCATTGCCTCGCCAATTCCAGGTACTCATGAGACAGCTCGTAAATGAATGCATGCTGCCTCAGTTTACCCACCACATCTCTGGCTGCCTGAAGAGACCACTCCTAGATGCAGACCCAGCATGTCCATTCTCCCTGCTTCTTCTCTACTGACGCTTTGTCCAGGGTGGTAATAACACAGCTTAAAAACTGCACTTCTGAGACTTCCTTTTGGCAAGGGGTGGTTCCTGTCACAAAGTTCTAGCCAAAGAGACAGAAGCAGAAGTCTGCTGAGGATTTCAGGGAAGGTTTTGATTTCCTGACAGAGGTGCTATTTCTTTTCCTTAGAGCTTTGCTTCTTCCTACCTGTAACAAGGATGTGGGGCTGGAGACCGAACAGCCTTCTTATCACTACGGGGCTATGGGCAGCAATGCAGATAAACAGGAGGCTGGGGCACTGGAGGTGGTAAACAGCAGCACTATCTTGTCCTGATCACCTCTGCACTTTTCCTTATGGAAGAAAATGAAGGCTGTGGTGGTCCGCAAAGATGGTCCCCCACGGGCCACTCCTCCCAGAACCCAAGTCTTCCATCATCCCTCCAACACTGAATCTGGGCTGATGCTGGGCCAGTTCTGGACCTAAGCCTTAAGAAGGTTTCGGAAGCCCTGGAATGTCTGTTATAAGTTTAGCTCCTGGCTGGCGAGACCACATGGAAGAAGAAGTTCTGAGACTACACAGAGAGAGGGGTCCAGACATCTCCAAGGCACCATGTCAGCAAAACCATCCTGAGTATTCCAGCCCCATTCATCCTCTGACTGTAACCACGTAAGAGACCCCACTCAGAACCAGCAGAAGAGCCAGCCAGATGAGCCTCAGTCAACCAGAGATTCACGAGAAATAAAAAACTGTTGTCAGTTTAAGGCTTTACGTTTTGGGGTGGCCTGTTATATAGCAACAGAGAACTGAAACAAACCACCATGTGTTTACACTGCTGTCCAAGTTTCATGAAGCCAAATATATTCCTTATCTAAAGCAGCACCTAGAGGGTAGGGGAACAGCTCAGTGGCAGAACATGTGCTGAGCATGCACGAGGTCCTGGGTTCAATTCCCAATACCCTCATTAAATAAATAAGTAAAGTATCACCTAAAAAAAGATCACAGACTCCAGTAAGATCTTGCTCATGTTCTGATTTCCAACAAAGATTGTTAATATGAAAAAATACGAACTTTCTGTCTCTTATTTGACAATAAGTAC